>NW_027362767.1:600000-972500 GCF_046119375.1 Phyllobates terribilis
ATGCAATGTGCAGGCTGGTTGTCAGCAGTGATAGATGAGGAGCTGGTGCTGGAGTATAAGGGGTGTGGTCTTGTCATTATGTCAGTGATGTCATCACCGGGGGGCGGGGCTGACAACATGACACGCAATGTACAGGCTGGTTGTCAGCAGTGATAGATGAGGAGCTGGTGCTGGAGTATAAGGGGTGTGGTCTTGGCATTATATCAGAGATGTCATCACTGGGGGGCGGGGCTGACAACCTGACGCGCAAATGTACAGGCTGGTTGTCAGCAGTGATAGAAGAGGAGCTGGTGCTGGAGTATAAGGGGTGTGGTCTTGTCATTGTCAGTGATGTCATCACCGGGGGGCGGGGCTGACAACCTGACACGCGATGTACAGGCGGGTTGTCAGCAGTGATAGATGAGGAGCAGGTTCTGGAGTATAAGGGGTGTGGTCTTGTAATCATATCAGTGTTGTCATCAACGGGGTCGGGGCTGACAACCTGACACGCAATGTACTGTACAGGCTGGTTGTCAGCAGTGATAGATGAGGAGCTGGTGCTGGAGTATAAGGGGTGTGGTCTTGTCATTATGTCAGTGATGTCATCACCAGGGGGCGGGGCTGACAGCCTGACACGCAATGTACAGGCTGGTTGTCAGCAGTGATAGATGAGGAGCTGGTGTATAAAGGGTGTGGTCTTGTCATTATGTCAGTGATGTCATCACCAGGGGGCGCAGCTGACAACCTATCACACATGTATACAGGCTGGTTGTCAGCAGTGATAGATGAGGAGCTGGTGCTGGAGTATAAGGGGTGTGGTCTTGTCATCATATCAGTGATGTCATCACCAGGGGGCGGGGCTGACAACCTGACACGCAATATACAGGCTGGTTATCAGCAGTGATAGATGAGGAGCTGGTGCTGTGCTGGAGTATAAGGGGTGTGGTCTTGTCATTATGTCAGTGATGTCATCACCAGGGGGCGGGTCTGACAACCTCACACGTACTGTACAGGCTGGTTGTCAGCAGTGATAGATGAGGAGCTGGTGTATAAGGGGTGTGGTCTTGTCATTATGTCAGTGATGTCATCACCAGGGGGCGCAGCTGACAACCTCTCACACATGTATTCAGGCTGGTTGTCAGCAGTGATAGATGAGGAGCTGGTGCTGGGGTATAAGGGGTGTGGTCTTGTCATTATGTCAGTGATGTCATCACCGGGGGGCGGGGCTGACAACCTGACACCAATGTACAGGCTGGTTGTCAGCAGTGATAGATGAGGAGCTGGTGCTGGAGTATAAGGGGTGTGATCTTGTCATTATGTCAGTGATGTCATCACCGGGGGGCGGGGCTGACAACCTGATACGCAATGTACAGGCTCGTTGTTAGCAGTGATAGATGAGGAGCTGGAGTATAAGGGGTGTGGTCTTGTCATTATGTCAGTGATGTCATCACCAGGGAGCGGTGCTGACAACCTGACGCGCAACGTACAGGCTGGTTGTCAGCAGTGATAGATGAGGAGCTGGTGCTGGAGTATAAGGGGTGTGGTCTTGTCATCATATCAGTGATGTCATCACCAGGGGCGGGGCTGACAAAATGACGCGCAATGTACAGGCTGGTTGTCAGCAGTGATAGATGAGGAGCTGGTGCTGGAGTATAAGGGGTGTGGTCTTGTCATCATGTCAGTGATGTCATCACCGGGGGGCGGGGCTGACAACCTCACACGCAATGTACAGGCTGGTTGTCAGCAGTGATAGATGAGGAGCTGGTGCTGGAGTATAAGGGGTGTGATCTTGTCATTATGTCAGTGATGTCATCACCAGGGGGCGGGGCAGACAACCTGACACGCAATGTACAGGCTGGTTGTCTGCAGTGATAGATGAGGAGCTGGTGCTGGAGTATACGGGGTGTGGTCTTGTCATTATGTCAGTGATGTCATCACCGGGGGGCGGGGCTGACAGCATGACACGCAATGTACAGGCTGGTTGTCAGCAGTGATAGATGAGGAGCTGGTGCTGGAGTATAAGGGGTGTGGTCTTGTCAACATATTAGTGATGTCATCACCGGGGGGCGGGGCTGACAACCTGACACGCAATGTACAGGCTGGTTGTCATCAGTGATAGATGAGGAGCTGGTGCTGGAGTATAAGGGGTGTGGTCTTGTTATTATGTCAGTGATGTCATCACCGGGGGGGTGGGGCTGACAACCTGACAAGCAATATACAGGCTGGTTGTCAGCAGTGATAGATGAGGAGCTGGTGCTGGAGTATAAGGGGTGTCATCTTGTCATTATGTCAGTGATGTCATCACCGGGGGGCGGGGCTGACAACCTGACGCGCAACGTACAGGCTGGTTGTCAGCAGTGATAGATGAGGAGCTGGTGCTGGGGTATAAGGGGTTTTGTCTTGTCATTATGTCAGTGATGTCATCACCAGGGAGCGGGGCTGACAACCTGACGCGCAACGTACAGGCTGGTTGTCAGCAGTGATAGATGAGGAGCTGGTGCTGGAGTATAAGGGGTGTGGTCTTGTCATCATATCAGTGATGTCATCACCAGGGGCGGGGCTGACAACCTGACGCGCAATGTACAGGCTGGTTGTCAGCAGTGATAGATGAGGAGCTGGTGCTGGAGTATAAGGGGTTTTGTCTTGTCATTATGTCAGTGATGTCATCACAAGGGGGCGGGGCTGACAACCTGACGCGCAACGTACAGGCTGGTTGTCAGCAGTGATAGATGAGGAGCTGGTGCTGGAGTATAAGGGGTGTGGTCTTGTCATCATATCAGTAATGTCATCACCAGGGGCGTGGCTGACAACCTGACGCGCAATGTACAGGCTGGTTGTCACCAGTGATAGATGAGGAGCTGGTGCTGGTGTATAAGGGGTGTGGTCTTGTCATCATGTCAGTGATGTCATCACCGGGGGGTGGGGCTGACAACCTGACACGCAATGTACAGGCTGGTTGTCACCAGTGATAGATGAGGAGCTGGTGCTGGTGTATAAGGGGTGTGGTCTTGTCATCATGTCAATGATGTCATCACCGGGGGGCAGGGCTGACAACCTGACACGCAATGTACAGGCTGGTTGTCAGCAGTGATAGATGAGGAGCTGGTGCTGGAGTATAAGGGGTGTGGTCTTGTCATTATATCAGTGATGTCATCACCGGGGGTCGGGGCTGACAACCTGACACGCAATGTACAGGCTGGTTGTCAGCAGTGATAGATGAGGAGCTGGTGCTGGAGTATAAGGGGTGTGGTCTTGTCATTATGTCAGTGATGTCATCACCGGGGGGCGGGGTGACAACATGACACGCAATGTACAGGCTGGTTGTCAGTAGTGATAGATGAGGAACTGGTGTATAAGGGGTGTGATCTTGTCATTATGTCAGTGATGTCATCACCAGGGGGCGGGGCAGACAACCTGACACGCAATGTACAGGCTGGTTGTCAGTAGTGATAGATGAGGAACTGGTGTATAAGGGGTGTGATCTTGTCATTATGTCAGTGATGTCATCACCAGGGGGCGGGGCTGACAATCTGACACGCAATGTACAGGCTGGTTGTCAGCAGTGATAGATCTGGAGCTGGTGCTGGAGTATAAGGTGTGTGGTCTTGTCATCATATCAGTGATGTCATCACCAGGGGGCGGGGCTGACAACCGGACACACAATGTACGGGCTGGTTGTCAGCAGTGATAGATGAGGAGCTGGTGCTGGAGTATAAGGGGTGTGTTCTTGTCATTATGTCAGTGATGTCATCACCGGGGGGTGGGGCTGACAATCTCACACGCGATGTACAGGCGGGTTGTCAGCAGTGATAGATGAGGAGCTGGTGCTGGAGTATAAGGGGTGTGGTCTTGTCATTATGTCAGTGATGTCATCACCGGGGGGCGGGGCTGACAGCATGACACGCAATGTACAGGCTGGTTGTCTGCAGTGATAGATGAGGAGCTGGTGCTGGAGTATACGGGGTGTGGTCTTGTCATTATGTCAGTGATGTCATCACCGGGGGGCGGGGCTGACAACCTGACACGCAATGTACAGGCTGGTTGTCAGAAGTGATAGATGAGGAGCTGGTGTATAAGGGGTGTGGTCTTGTCATCATATTAGTGATGTCATCACCGGGGGGCGGGGATGACAACCTGACACGCAATGTACAGGCTGGTTGTCAGCAGTGATAGATGAGGAGCTGGTGCTGGAGTATAAGGGGTGTGGTCTTGTCATTATGTCAGTGATGTCATCACTGGGGGCGGGGCTGACAACCTGACACGAAATGTACAGGCTGGTTGTCAGCAGTGATAGATGAATAGCTGGTGCTGGAGTATAAGGGGTGTGGTCTCCTGTTACTGATGTCATCACCAGGGGGCGAGGCTGACAACCTCACACGCAATGTAAAGGCTGGTTGTCAGCAGTGATAGATGAGGAGCTGGTGCTGGAGTATAAGGGGTGTGGTCTTGTCATTATGTCAGTGATGTCATCACCGGGGGGCGGGGCTGACAACCTGACACGCAATGTACAGGCTGGTTGTCAGCAGTGATAGATGAGGTGGTGCTGGAGTATAAGGGGTGTGTTCTTGTCATTATGTCAGTGATGTCATCACCGGGGGGCGGGGCTGACAACCTCACACGCGATGTACAGGCGGGTTGTCAGCAGTGATAGATGAGGAGCTGGTGCTGGAGTATAAGGGGTGTGGTCTTGTCATTATGTCAGTGATGCCATCACCGGGGGGCGGGGCTGACAGCTTGACACGCAATGTATAGACTGGTTGTCAGCAGTGATAGATGAGGAGCTGGAGCTGGAGTATAAGGGGTGTGGTCTTGTCATTATGTCAGTGATGTCCCACCGGGGGGCGGGGCTGACAACATGACACGCAATGTACAGGCTGGTTGTCAGCAGTGATAGATGAGGAGCTGGAGCTGGAGTATAAGGGGTGTGGTCTTGTCATTATGTCAGTGATGTCCCACCGGGGGGCGGGGCTGACAACATGACACGCAATGTACAGGCTCGTTGTCAGCAGTGATAGATGAGGAGCTGGTGCTGGAGTGTAAGGGGTGTGATCTTGTCATTATGTCAGTGATGTCATCACCGGAGGGCGGGGCTGACAATCTGACACGCAATGTACAGGCTGGTTGTCATCAGTGATAGATGAGGAGCTGGTGTATAAGGGGTGTGGTCTGGTCATTATCTCAGAGATGTCATCACCAGGAGGCAGGGCTGACAACCTGACACGCAATGTAAAGGCTGGTTGTCAGCAGTGATAGATGAGGAGCTGGTGCTGGAGTATAAGGGGTGTGGTCTTGTCATTATATCAGTGATGTCATCACCGGGGGGCGGGGCTGACAACCTGACCCGCAATGTACAGGCTGGTTGTCAGCAGTGATAGATGAGGAGCTGGTGCTGTAGTATAAGGGGTGTTGACGCGCCCCTGGGCCTGTGTCGCGCTGCGTTGCGCATGCGGGAGCTTACCCGGAGCCGGATCTCTTGAGGGTTGTAGTCTCGTGGCGGTGATCCGGTCCGTGCCCAGGGAGTCAGACTAAGTGGCGCTGTATTAGCGGTAGATGTTGGACGACTACGCCACCCGTTGAGTACAGCTAAGGAGCTGCTGCTGCAGGGCAGACCGCTGAGGCCGGTGGTAGGATTGTGCAGCGTGATAGTATAACCCCCAACGGGAGGGGTATGGCCTCAGGGCAGCCGACGTGGATGATGGGGGTAGCAGGAACCACTCAGAGACGGTACGGTGTAGTTCAGGGTCTTTACTGGTGACAACGATAGACCCTCCCGGAGTACTGGCTAGCGATTGGGGCCTGGTCAGTCCTTGAGCTGATGGGATCTCCCCTGGCCAGGCGGAGTTGTAGGCCTCCCAAACTAACGATACTCTTCTGGCTACCTTGCTAGAAGCGGGTATAAGTAGCCCACGTCCCTGAGTGTACCGTGTGGTGCTCACCCGTATGGCCGGTGACTCGGGGCCTTCTAGTAGCTTCCGCTCCACGACGGCGGTGCTGGTCCCACGCGTGTGACCGTGCCTTCGGGTTTCTGGGCCAGAGGACCTGCAATCCCCTGCCGGTCGGTTTCTGCTGCTGGATAGGAGTTAGTCCCCACAGCCTCGGACTCCGGGTCCGGTAAGAAATCTTCTCAGTCAGGGCGAGCTCTGCAGCTGCCAGCCCCTGACTCCTTGTAGCACTGCTCCCACAGAGCTCCTGATGTTCTTTCCTATATCTGCTTCTCTTCTCTGTCTCTACTTCTTCTCTACTCCTGGCATGGCCCAGGAGCTGGGCCCAGCCGGAGCCACAGCTCCCTGTCAGCCCTCCTGGCTCAACTCTCCCTCTGAACTCTCTAACCCTGCCTCAGCCCCAGGTTTATATAGGGGAAGTTCTTCCCCTCCCAGGACTGGGCAGGAGGTGTGGCATGCATAGGATCCCTGACCAAGAGACCTCCCACCTGCTCTCAGACATAATATCTCTATCACTGTGGCAACCAGACCCCTGGGGTGTCACAGTGTGGTCTTGTCATTATCTCAGAGATGTCATCACCAGGGGGCGGGGCTGACAACCTGACACGCAATGTAAAGGCTGGTTGTCATCAGTGATAGATGAGGAGCTGGTGTATAAGTGGTGTGGTCTGGTCATTATCTCAGAGATGTCATCACCAGGGGGCAGGGCTGACAACCTGACACGCAATGTAAAGGCTGGTTGTCAGCAGTGATAGATGAGGAGCTGGTGCTGGAGTATAAGGGGTGTGGTCTTGTCATTATGTCAGTGATGTCATCACCGGGGGGCGGGGCTGACAACCTGACCCGCAATGTACAGGCTGGTTGTCAGCAGTGATAGATGATGAGCTGGTGCTGTAGTATAAGGGGTGTGGTCTTGTCATTATCTCAGAGATGTCATCACCAGGGGGCAGGGCTGACAACCTGACACGCAATGTAAAGGCTGGTTGTCAGCAGTGATAGATGAGGAGCTGGTGCTGGAGTATAAGGGGTGTGGTCTTGTCATTATGTCAGTGATGTCATCACCGGGGGGCGGGGCTGACAGCCTGACCCGCAATGTACAGGCTGGTTGTCAGCAGTGATAGAAGAGGAGCTGGTGCTGCAGTATAAGGGGTGTGGTCTTGTCATTATGTCAGTGATGTCATCACCGGGGGGCGGGGCTGATAACCTGACCCGCAATGTACAGGCTGGTTGTCAGCAGTGATAGATGAGGAGCTGGTGCTGGAGTATAAGGGGTGTGTTCTTGTCATTATGTCAGTGATGTCATCACCGGGGGGTGGGGCTGACAACCTCACATGCGATGTACAGGCGGGTTGTCAGCAGTGATAGATGAGGAGCTGGTGCTGGAGTATAAGGGGTGTGGTCTTGTCATTATGTCAGTGATGTCATCAGCGGAGGGCGGGGCTGACAATCTGACACGCAATGTACAGGCTGGTTGTCATCAGTGATAGATGAGGAGCTGGTGTATAAGGGGTGTGGTCTGGTCATTATCTCAGAGATGTCATCACCAGGAGGCAGGGCTGACAACCTGACACGCAATGTAAAGGCTGGTTGTCAGCAGTGATAGATGAGGAGCTGGTGCTGGAGTATAAGGGGTGTGGTCTTGTCATTATATCAGTGATGTCATCACCGGGGGGCGGGGCTGACAACCTGACCCGCAATGTACAGGCTGGTTGTCAGCAGTGATAGATGAGGAGCTGGTGCTGTAGTATAAGGGGTGTTGACGCGCCCCTGGGCCTGTGTCGCGCTGCGTTGCGCATGCGGGAGCTTACCCGGAGCCGGATCTCTTGAGGGTTGTAGTCTCGTGGCGGTGATCCGGTCCGTGCCCAGGGAGTCGGACTAAGTGGCGCTGTATTAGCGGTAGATGTTGGACGACTACGCCACCCGTTGAGTACAGCTAAGGAGCTGCTGCTGCAGGGCAGACCGCTGAGGCCGGTGGTAGGATTGTGCAGCGTGATAGTATAACCCCCAACGGGAGGGGTATGGCCTCAGGGCAGCCGACGTGGATGATGGGGGTAGCAGGAACCACTCAGAGACGGTACGGTGTAGTTCAGGGTCTTTACTGGTGACAACGATAGACCCTCCCGGAGTACTGGCTAGCGATTGGGGCCTGGTCAGTCCTTGAGCAGATGGGATCTCCCCTGGCCAGGCGGAGTTGTAGGCCTCCCAAACTAACGATACTCTTCTGGCTACCTTGCTAGAAGCGGGTATAAGTAGCCCACGTCCCTGAGTGTACCGTGTGGTGCTCACCCGTATGGCCGGTGACTCGGGGCCTTCTAGTAGCTTCCGCTCCACGACGGCGGTGCTGGTCCCACGCGTGTGACCGTGCCTTCGGGTTTCTGGGCCAGAGGACCTGCAATCCCCTGCCGGTCGGTTTCTGCTGCTGGATAGGAGTTAGTCCCCACAGCCTCGGACTCCGGGTCCGGTAAGAAATCTTCTCAGTCAGGGCGAGCTCTGCAGCTGCCAGCCCCTGACTCCTTGTAGCACTGCTCCCACAGAGCTCCTGATGTTCTTTCCTATATCTGCTTCTCTTCTCTGTCTCTACTTCTTCTCTACTCCTGGCATGGCCCAGGAGCTGGGCCCAGCCGGAGCCACAGCTCCCTGTCAGCCCTCCTGGCTCAACTCTCCCTCTGAACTCTCTAACCCTGCCTCAGCCCCAGGTTTATATAGGGGAAGTTTTTCCCCTCCCAGGACTGGGCAGGAGGTGTGGCATGCATAGGATCCCTGACCAAGAGACCTCCCACCTGCTCTCAGACATAATATCTCTATCACTGTGGCAACCAGACCCCTGGGGTGTCACAGTGTGGTCTGGTCATTATCTCAGAGATGTCATCACCAGGGGGCAGGGCTGACAACCTGACACGCAATGTAAAGGCTGGTTGTCAGCAGTGATAGATGAGGAGCTGGTGCTGGAGTATAAGGGGTGTGGTCTTGTCATTATGTCAGTGATGTCATCACCGGGGGGCGGGGCTGATAACCTGACCCGCAATGTACAGGCTGGTTGTCAGCAGTGATAGATGAGGAGCTGGTGCTGGAGTATAAGGGGTGTGTTCTTGTCATTATGTCAGTGATGTCATCACCGGGGGGTGGGGCTGACAACCTCACATGCGATGTACAGGCGGGTTGTCAGCAGTGATAGATGAGGAGCTGGTGCTGGAGTATAAGGGGTGTGGTCTTGTCATTATGTCAGTGATGTCATCACCGGGGGGCGGGGCTGACAGCATGACACGCAATGTACAGGCTGGTTGTCTGCAGTGATAGATGAGGAGCTGGTGCTGGAGTATAAGGGGTGTGGTCTTGTCATTATGTCAGTGATGTCATTACCGGGGGCGGGGCTGACAACCCCTCACACATGTATACAGGCTGGTTGTCAGCAGTGATAGATGAGGATCTAGAACCATAGTATAAGGGGTGTGGATCTCATGGACATGCAGGTAATGGAGAAACAAATGGGTTAATTCTGCGCTGCCATGTAGTAAGGATGAGGGATGCCAATCCGGTGTAAGTGGTTTATTTAGTCAACGCGTTTCGAAGTGTAGAAACTTCTTCCTCAGGACGACCATCTCATGGACGTCTGGTTTCTTATACTTCTTTTGAACATTTTCGTCTATGAAAAGGAAGAAGATTCACAGAAAACCTAAGTAATGAGAAGTCTCGACAAGAGGCGGCATGGGGTACAGGAAGGCAGAGCTGACATTACACGAACGTCTGGAGGAGCCAACATCTGGACTTGGGGCCATATTGAGCTTCTCTGCCATATTTCATCACCAGAGAACTGAGAATCAATACTGACAAGAAACCTGAAGTATCTGAAGATGTGAAGGAGGCGAGAGACGAGGTCTTTACACTTGGAGATTGTCACCTTCCTGGTGCCGCCAGTCCCAGCACTTCTCCATCACAGACGTGCAGGTGCCGCCAACTCACACACCCATAAAAAAATACATTTCTCGTCTCATTAATTTCCAATTTCATTTGTTTTCGTCTGCAGGAGCGGGACCTCGCTTAGTCCTTGCTGTTTGCCCTGTGGCAAGGCCTCATGGATTACTGGCTATTGTGGAGATTGGCCAAAGGAGTCTACAGCCCCTAATCTGCCGTCTGTGGAGGAGGATTGGGTCAGACGTCTTACATCACAGATTCATCCTCGATTTTTGCTGTTTGTGTGAATAATCTTTTCTTTTTTTAAACATAGAATCGATGCTATTTTTTGCTAATATTTGCAGCTTTCTGAGCACTGAGGCCCCTTCATCAAAGGAGGTTTACGAATGAAGACAACAAGATTACATATTTGTATGATTTTTTTAGGGCTAACACAGAACCATATCATCATTTTATTTATTGTATTTTTGCAAGAAATATATATATATATAAAAAAAAAAAAATTCCAAAAATTGTATGACCTAATAAAGGGCCGGTCAAGTCTACACAATAAAAAGCTTCATTCATTTAATAATTAAAGGTTTTGCAACTTTATATTAGATTTTGTTTCGTTTTTCTAATTTTTTTAAAATCTGTGCTTGTGGTCAGTGGGCAAAAATATTCTTGTTAATACCCTGGCACTTACAACAGTCCCTTCTGTATGTGATACAATATGGTACATTATGAAAAAACACATATGGAATTATATACTTAACAAAAAAGTGTGAAACAACTGAAAATATGTCTTATATTCTAGGTTCTTCAAAGTAGCCACCTTTTGCTTTGATGACTGCTTTGCACACTCTTGGCATTCTCTTGATGAGCTTCAAGAGGTAGTCACCGGAAATGGTCCTCAAACAATCTTGAAGGAGTTCCCAGAGATGCTTAGCACTTGTTGGCCCTTTTGCCTTCACTCTGCGGTCCAGCTCACCACAAACCATCTCGATTGGGTTCAGGTCTGGTGACTGTGGAGGCCAGGTCATCTGGCGTAGCCCCCCATCACTCTCCTTCTTGGTCAAATAGCCCTTACACAGCCTGGAGGTGTGTTTGGGGTCATTGTCCTGTTGAAAAATAAATGATGGTCCAATTAAACGCAACCGGATGGAATAGCATGCCGCTGCAAGATGCTGTGGTAGCCGTGCTGGTTCAGTATGCCTTCAATTTTGAATAAATCCCCAACAGAGTCACCAGCAAAGCCCCCCCACACCATCACTCCTCCTCCTCCATGCTTCACGGTGGGAACCAGGCATGTAGAGTCCATCCGTTCACCTTTTCTGCGTCGCACAAAGACACGGTGGTTGGAACCGAAGATCTCAAATTTGGACTCATCAGACCAAAGCCCAGATTTCCACTGGTCTAATGTCCATTCCTTGTGTTCTTTAGCCCAAACAAGTCTCTTCTGCTTGTTGCCTGTCCTTAGCAGTGGTTTCCTAGCAGCTATTTTACCATGAAGGCCTGCTGCACAAAGTCTCCTCTTAACAGTTGTTGTAGAGATGTGTCTGCTGCTAGAACTCTGTGTGACATTGACCTGGTCTCTAATCTGAGCTGCTGTTAACCTGCGATTTCTGAGGCTGGTGACTCGGATAAACTTATCCTCAGAAGCAGAGATGACTCTTGGTCTTCCTTTCCTGGGGCGGTCCTCTTGTGAGCTAGTTTCTTTGTAGCGCTTGATAGTTTTTGCAACTGCACTTGGGGACACTTTTAAAGTTTGCCCAATTTTTCGCACTGACCAACCTTCATTTCTTAAAGTAATGATGGCCACTCGTTTTTCTTTACTTAGCTGCTTTTTTCTTGCCATAATACAAATTCTAACAGTCTATTCAGTAGGACTATCAGCTGTGTATCCACCAGACTTCTGCACAACACAACTGATGGTCCCAACCCCATTTATAAGGCAAGAAATCCCACTTATTAAACCTGTCAGGGCACACCTGTGAAGTGAAGACCATTTCCGGTGACTACCTCTTGAAGCTCATCAAGAGAATGCCAAGAGTGTGCAAAGCAGTCATCAAAGCAAAAGGTGGCTACTTTGAAGAACCTAGAATATAAGACATATTTTCAGTTGTTTCACACTTTTTTGTTAAGTATATAATTCCACATGTGGTAATTCATAGTTTTGATGCCTTCAGTGTGAATGTACAATTTTCATAGTCAAGAAAATACAGAAAAATCTTTAAATGAGAAGGTGTGTCCAAACTTTTGGTCTGTACTGTATACACACACATACAGCTGTTGGGCAATCTATAAAGCCATTTTCTTTCGAGGGTGGTACAGATCCCTTTAGAATACGTTTGTGTCCCCGTATGAGATCTATATAGCTGTGACTGAGTTGTACTTTGTGCATTTCTTCTTCTCGACTCCACCGTCCTGTCAGCCATAAGACAGAACACGACGCCGTTCTCTCCATCTTTGGACAATGTTTTGATTCCTCTGGAGCTCGGAGGCAAATAAGAATAAACAAAAGAAAAAAAAACGAAACAAAAAAAATCTGTTTTCAGACAATATTTCCCATGTTCTCTTGCAGCGGTCACACAAATCAATAGGTTCCCTGAAGGAGTGCGGACATAGAAGAATATGAAAGTTCAGCACTCGTCCTCCGAGGCGGTGTGTAATCAGTCTTTCAGGAAAACACGCTTCAATCAATCTTGTTGCCGCGCAGTTAGTTTCACTAAGAGCCATAATTCAGTAAAGAAAAACTGCAGCTTTTTTTTTTCCCCTGGAAATGTTGAACTTGTAATTTGTTCTATGGAGAACACGAAAAACCCTGAGCTTGAAGTTATGGCTTCCATGGGCCGGGGCCGTATTATCAGCTCACAATCCCGTCAAATAACAGACATTTCACTGACATGAAACCAATGATGAGAAAGTGGGGAGATGAAGCTGCAGATTTCAGAAAGCTCAAGTGTGTCATCAGAGACACTACCATGGTGAGCTCCACCGAAATGTATGGTCCTCAGACACCAGAAGGAGATGCAGAATGTCCTCAGATTGGGGAGCAGCTCAACCACTATCGCTCTTCTCTAGGTAGACCATACCCCAACGCCCAGGCTTGGTAAGGTGTACGAGTCAGGCAAATAGGTTTCTTCCTGCTCCACGTTGTTCCTCACCGTGCTGATCAGTTTGGCGGTCAGTGTGTGCGCCGCGCTTGATAGATCAGTATTATGTTCACCATGTTCTGGTTGGTGGACAATTTTGTTGATCCCAACGCCTCACCTTCTGTATCCTCACCCATCCCTAGCAGACTGTGAGCCCTCGCGGGCAGGGACCTCGCTCCTCCTATACCAGTCATTGGCTTTTATTGTTCATGATTATTGTACTTGATTTTTATTATTAAACAGAAGTCGGCCTTCATTTTTGAGAACGGGTTGACAGGCAACCCATCAATACATTGTGCCTGTCCCCCACATGTCTACTCACCTACGAATGTAAAACAGGAGGAACTTAGAGTATATAAGGCATAAAACAGATTTGTATTAATACATAATTAAAATCTAACCATCAAAATCATACAGTATTACAATATGTATTGTCAATCATAGTCCAAATCAGAGATAAGGTGCAAAAAAGGCCGTCACCCCCCCAAAAAAACAACATGTGGACCCTAATAGACATTTAGCACGACCAGCAGACCACTGGCATTTGTAATAACCACTAGTGTGTATAATTGCCACATCTTAAGAATCAAGAAAGGTCCCACTCACCGACTAATACAATAGGGGAACATGGAGGGGTGAAAGATGAATCATCACCTGGCCAGGAAGGAGCCCCGACGCGCGTTTCACCGCTGAAGCTGCAGGCTTTCTCAAGAGATTTTGATGGTTAGATTTTAATTATGTATTAATAAAAACCTGTTTTATGCCTTATATACTCTACGTTTCACCTGTTTTACATTGATTTTTATTATGTACACCCCTATCACATGTAAAGCGCCATGGAATAAAGGGTGCTATAATAATAAATAATAATGATAATCCCAATTTGTATCCAAACCAAAACCATGTTCAATATTATCATTCATGGTTTTTAGAGTATAATCTGGATCCGGCCTCATTTTACTACAACTGTTTTTTCTGTGAATATTATTCCAGATCGGCATAGGCGGAGTGCGAAGCAGGAGGATCCAAGAAAGGGTCACCCAAAATGTAACCTAGCAGAGCAGCTTTCAAGTGTGACCAACAATGTGTCTTACGGGACCATGGACATCTGATGGATATTACCCTCCAGCTGATGGAGTTGGAGGGTGGAGGTTAATTATTTATCAAAGATCTGACTATATTTTTACGCTGCAAAGTTGAAAATTATAACACACACCTTTTTTGGAAAAAATAAATAAATGTGAAAAATGTTGCTAGTTTATGCTGACAGTGACAACAACTCTGCAGAACAGATTTATACATACAATTCACACCAGAATTAATTACTTATAGAGCAGATTTCAACTTCTGAATGTGCTAGTATTAGGAGTGGACCTGCTCATAATCTTACACAGTATTATTCAGTAAGAAACGCAAGTCTTAGGCTTTGTTCACACTAGACTTTTTTTTAGCGTTTTTTTCTGCTCTCTTGGCATAAAAAATGCAGGTTTTGGTGCATTTTTTGCTGCATTTTTGGTGCGTTTTTTCAGGATGCCAAAGTTCTGCTTTGCTTCCACCACAGAAGAATGAACACAGGTCACCAATGCAAGACATATGTTCATGAAAAAATACACATTACAAATGTAAGCGGGGGGAGGTGAATTGTTCAGGAATAGTTTACCTAAGATATTGGCAGAGCATTGAGTTTGTAGGACACTGTTTACTTTCACACTTTGGTCTGCCATTGAGTAGCTCAGGCATTGTTCAATCTCACACCTTGGTCAGCCACAGGCATTGTTCAATCTCACACCTTGGTCAGCCACAGGCATTGTTCAATCTCACACCTTGGTCAGCCAATGTTTACAAACAGCTCACAGAAAAGGACAAAGATAAAAAAAAAACATCACAGAAAAAAACAGCCTTACCAACATCAGGTCAGATTACCAAAGCACAAGCAGGATGCGGCAGACCCCCATGATAAAGGCAAGGGCTGTACAGGTGCAAAATACTGATGCGACAGCCACCATACGACAGTCTCCATGAATTGGCAGACATGTGAGTGGCTGTGTAGTATTAACAATGCACACAAATGCAACTTATATAAGACGCCAGTCACTCAGATAGGTGTGGCGCACAGTGTACGGCTTACCGCCTATTAATGGCGCCCATAATTTTAAATCGAGCGGGCTGCCAGGCACTACATAAGTGCACCACACAGGACTGACGCTGTTGCTAAGGCTGTTTTTTCCTGTGATGTTTTTTTCAGCCAATGTTTACACAACACTAATTTAATTAAACTGTACTAATCCTAACTGCCATCTCAGGTGACCAAGACAAGATGGTAAATTTGGGAAAATCACAAAAACTAATGGGTTTCACATACTGCTGGAATTGCTTTTTTTCACTAAAAATGAAGCCAAACGTTCACACAGGTGTTTTTTCAGCATTTTTTGCTTTCACTTATTGCTGGGTGAAAAATGCTGAAAGTGACATGTTCTATTGTGCAAAAAAACACGCAAAGCACAAAATACTGAGGACAAAAAAAAACAAGCTGTGTGCATGAGATTTCTGAAATCTCAGACTTTGCTCGTACTGTAAGACTCAGCTGAAAATTTGCATAAAAAACGCTGGAAAAATGCCTGGTGTGAACATAGCCTATAATAAATTACTAGCTTTAAACAATTGCAGTTTTTTGGGTGTCCGGCAGGAAAAGCATGCGATGTGTATTGTGCATGTCCTGCTGGCTGCTCTCTACATCCTCTTAGACCTGGCTGTGCACTCATTACGTCGCCCATCTGGGGGTGCAGGTGACTTACATCACCGAGGACATTAATAGAGGAAAAAGTGCAGCGCAGACAATCCCACACCTGCCGGACCCTCACCGCAGTGAAACGAAGGCTCAAGCTTTACTTTATCTGTTCATTTTCTAAAAGCAACATACTTATCGGCTTAATAAAAAGTACATGATAGAGATAATAACCTGGGTCGTTGTGCAGATACAGATTATTCTAGGGGTTGTATTATTATTCTCCCTCCTCATACTTGGGGGCAGAGTCGCCTGGTCATGGCCGCAGGCAGGAAGGTTACTGATCCACATCGCCATTAGACTTTGCACAAGTCAGTAGACTTCTCTCTGCAGTGATATGCACTCTGCACAAAGTAGAGTTTATGTGGCCGGAGAACCACGACCAGGAGCCAGGGACATGGGATGAGGGACTGAAAACCGAGAAGGAGATCCCGAGCAGCTGCAGGGTAGTCCATAAGGAACTCTCCGCCATAGTGTTGTGTTATCATTATTGGGGATCCCCCATGAAGACATCCGTCTCCATTCAATATGTAATGATTAGTGTTGAGCGAGTATGTTCTATTAACCCTTTCGGAGCTCAGCCCGAGCATACTCGGCGAGTATTCACAGCTGCTTGGTGATGCGTTTGAATCGCTCCCGTGTGCATGATTTGCAACTGTTTGACAGCTTTAATACATGAGAGGAATGTCTAATTCTTACACAGTCCTCACATGTAATAAAGCTGTCAAACAGTTGCAAATCATGCACACGGGAGCGATTCAAACGCATCACCGAGCAGCTGTGAATACTCGGTGCTCGGCCGAGCATACTCGGAACAGAACATACTCGCTCAACACTAGTAATAATATATCACAAGTTCCCTGCGTACAGTATGCGGCCTCAGGTAAAGTGGCAGCACAAGACCCCAGAGCTGACCACGTGCCACATTCCTTCCCCATTTTGTGTTATCGTCATCACTTCTCATAAACCAGATAGAACGAGGCTTGTCCAGGACCGAGCGGAGTCTTGTAGCCAAATCTGGATTTGCAGCGGCCATCTCCCTCTGTCGGTGGGCCGGGGAGCAGGCATGGGTGGAGAGGCACAGAGGATTGTGCAGCTACATAAAAGTCTTATGGGTACTTTCATGAAGATGACGGCTTCATATTAATCCTTTGGCGGTGTCTGAATCCTGCAGATAAGTGAGGCAGTATCGGAAGTCTGCGAGAAGAGAGGCCAACGCTATCTCCAGCGACAGGAGCCGGGCTTTGATGATGAAGAGAATAAAGGGAGGACGATACTTTACGGAAGAGCGTGTAACTGCGCACATCACAAACGCTGCAGCTGACGGCTCTGTCTACTACAAAATGTGTTAATTGCTGCTTCATGAAGAAAAGAAATATAGATATACAACAAATTGCTCGTCATGGAGATGGCCTGTCAATCAGAAGTGACCGTGACAGGTCCCAAGAATGTTCCTGGACTCATCTGTAACATTGTTCACCCAGCAAAGTAGCAGCCCATTATTGTATACCAGTCTCTGGGTGACGGCTCTTACAGTAGAGAATCCACAGTGTGACCACTCTTACAGTACAGAACCTCCACAGTGTGACCGCTCTTACAGTACAGAACCTCTACAGTGTGACCACTCTTACAGTACAGAACCTCCACAGCGTGACCGCTCTTACAGTACAGAGCTCCACAATGTGTTTGTACTTACAGTACAGAGCTCTATAGTGTGACCGCTCTTACAGTACAGGGCCCTAGAGTGTGTCCGTTCTTACAGTACAGAGCTCTATAGTGTCACCGTTCTTACAGTACAGAGCTCTACAGTGTGACCGCTCTTAGAGTACAGAGGTCCACAGTGTGACCGCTCTTACAGTACAGAGCTCTATAGTGTGACCACTCTTACAGTACAGAGCTCCACAGTGTGACCGCTCTTACAGTACAGAGCTCCACAGTGTGACCGCTCTTACAGTACAGAGCTCTATAGTGTGACCGCTCTTACAGTACAGAGCTCTACAGTGTGACAGCTCTTACAGTACAGAGCTCTATAGTGTGACTGCTCTTACAGTACAGAGCTCCATAGTGTGACCGCTCTTACAGTACAGACCTCCACAGTGTGACCGCTCTTACAGTACAGAGCTCTATAGTGTGACCGCTCCTACAGTACAGAGCTCTATAGTGTGACCGCTCTTACAGTACAGAGCTCTATAGTGTGACCACTCTTACTGTACAGAGCCCCATAGTGTGTCCGCTCTTACAGTACAGAGCTCTATAGTGTGTCCGCTCTTACAGTACAGAGCTCTATAGTGTGACCGCTCTTACAGTACAGAGCTCCATAGTGTGACCGCCCTTACAGTACAGAGCTCTATAGTGTGACCGCTCTTACAGTACAGAGCTCTATAGTGTGACCGCTCTTCCAGTACAGAGCTCTATAGTGTGACCGCTCTTACAGTACAGAGCTCTATAGTGTCACCGCTCTTACAGTACAGAGCTCCACAGTGTTACCGCTCTTACAGTACAGAGCTCTATAGTGTGACCGCTCTTACAGTACAGAGCTCTATAGTGTGTCTGCTCTTACAGTACAGAGCTCCATAGTGTGACCGTTCTTACAGTACACAGCTCTATAGTGTGACCGCTCTTACAGTACAGAGCTCTATTGTGTGACCGCTCTTACAGTACAGAGCTCTATAGTGTGACTGCTCTTACAGTACAGAGCCCTATAGTGTGTCCGCTCTTACAGTACAGAGCTCTATAGTGTCACCGCTCTTACAGTACAGAGCTCTATAGTGTGACCGCTCCTAGAGTACAGAGCTCCACAGTGTGACCGCTCTTACAGTTCAGAGCTCTATAGTGTGACCACTCCTAGAGTACAGAGCTCCACAGTGTGACCGCTCTTACAGTACAGAGCTCCACAGTGTTACCGCTCTTACAGTACAGAGCCCTATAGTGTGTCCGCTCTTACAGTACAGAGCTTTATAGTGTGTCCGCTCTTACAGTACAGAGCTCTATAGTGTGACCGCTCTTACAGTACAGAGCTCCATAGTGTGACCGCTCTTACAGTACAGAGCTCTATAGTGTGACCGCTCTTACAGTACAGAGCTCTATAGTGTGACTGCTCTTACAGTACAGAGCTCTATAGTGTGACCGCTCTTAAAGTACAGAGCCCTATAGTGTGTCCGCTCTTACAGTACAGAGCTCTATAGTGTCACCGCTCTTACAGTACAGAGCTCTATAGTGTGACCGCTCCTAGAGTACAGAGCTCCACAGTGTGACAGCTCTTACAGTACAGAGCTCTATAGTGTGACCGCTCTTACAGTACAGAGCTCTATAGTGTGACTGCTCTTACAGTACAGAGCTCCATAGTGTGACCGCTCTTACAGTACAGACCTCCACAGTGTGACCGCTCTTACAGTACAGAGCTCTATAGTGTGACCGCTCTTACAGTACAGAGCTCTATAGTGTGACCGCTCTTACAGTACAGAGCTCTATAGTGTGACCACTCTTACTGTACAGAGCCCCATAGTGTGTCCGCTCTTACAGTACAGAGGTCTATAGTGTGTCCGCTCTTACAGTACAGAGCTCTATAGTGTGACCGCTCTTACAGTACAGAGCTCCACAGTGTGACCGCTCTTACAGTACAGAGCTCTATAGTGTCACTGTTCTTACAGTACAGAGCTCTACAGTGTGACCGCTCCTAGAGTACAGAGGTCCACAGTGTGACCGCTCTTACAGTACAGAGCTCTATAGTGTGACCACTCTTACAGTACAGAGCTCCACAGTGTGACCGCTCTTACAGTACAGAGCTCCACAGTGTGACCGTTCTTACAGTACAGAGCTCTATAGTGTGACCGCTCTTACAGTACAGAGCTCTACAGTGTGACAGCTCTTACAGTACAGAGCTCTATAGTGTGACCGCTCTTACAGTACAGAGCTCTATAGTGTGACTGCTCTTACAGTACAGAGCTCCATAGTGTGACCGCTCTTACAGTACAGACCTCCACAGTGTGACCGCTCTTACAGTACAGAGCTCTATAGTGTGACCGCTCTTACAGTACAGAGCTCTATAGTGTGACCGCTCTTACAGTACAGAGCTCTATAGTGTGACCACTCTTACTGTACAGAGCCCCATAGTGTGTCCGCTCTTACAGTACAGAGGTCTATAGTGTGTCCGCTCTTACAGTACAGAGCTCTATAGTGTGACCGCTCTTACAGTACAGAGCTCCATAGTGTGACCGCCCTTACAGTACAGAGCTCTATAGTGTGACCGCTCTTACAGTACAGAGCTCTATAGTGTGACCGCTCTTACAGTACAGAGCTCTATAGTGTGACCGCTCTTACAGTACAGAGCTCTATAGTGTCACCGCTCTTACAGTACAGACCTCCACAGTGTTACCGCTCTTACAGTACAGAGCTCTATAGTGTGACCGCTCTTACAGTACAGAGCTCTATAGTGTGTCTGCTCTTACAGTACAGAGCTCTATAGTGTGACCGCTCTTACAGTACAGAGCTCCATAGTGTGACCGTTCTTACAGTACACAGCTCTATAGTGTGATCGCTCTTACAGTACAGAGCTCTATAGTGTGACCGCTCTTACAGTACAGAGCTCTATAGTGTGACTGCTCTTACAGTACAGAGCCCTATAGTGTGTCCGCTCTTACAGTACAGAGCTCTATAGTGTCACCGCTCTTACAGTACAGAGCTCTATAGTGTGACCGCTCCTAGAGTACAGAGCTCCACAGTGTGACCGCTCTTACAGTTCAGACCTCTATAGTGTGAACACTCCTAGAGTACAGAGCTCCACAGTGTGACCGCTCTTACAGTACAGAGCTTCACAGTGTTACCGCTCTTACAGTACAGAGCCCTATAGTGTGTCCGCTCTTACAGTACAGAGCTTTATAGTGTGTCCGCTCTTACAGTACAGAGCTCTATAGTGTGACCGCTCTTACAGTACAGAGCTCCATAGTGTGACCGCTCTTACAGTACAGAGCTCTATAGTGTGACCGCTCTTACAGTACAGAGCTCTATAGTGTGACTGCTCTTACAGTACAGAGCTCTATAGTGTGACCGCTCTTAAAGTACAGAGCCCTATAGTGTGTCCGCTCTTACAGTACAGAGCTCTATAGTGTCACCGCTCTTACAGTACAGAGCTCTATAGTGTGACCGCTCCTAGAGTACAGAGCTCCACAGTGTGACCGCTCTTACAGTTCAGAGCTCTATAGTGTGACCACTCCTAGAGTACAGAGCTCCACAGTGTGACCGCTCTTACAGTACAGAGCTCCACAGTGTGACCGCTCTTACAGTACAGAGCTCTATAGTGTCACCGTTCTTACAGTACAGAGCTCTACAGTGTGACCGCTCCTAGAGTACAGAGGTCCACAGTGTGACCGCTCTTACAGTACAGAGCTCTATAGTGTGACCACTCTTACAGTACAGAGCTCCACAGTGTGACCGCTCTTACAGTACAGAGCTCCACAGTGTGACCGCTCTTACAGTACAGAGCTCTATAGTGTGACCGCTCTTACAGTACAGAGCTCTACAGTGTGACAGATCTTACAGTACAGAGCTCTATAGTGTGACTGCTCTTACAGTACAGAGCTCCATAGTGTGACCGCTCTTACAGTACAGACCTCCACAGTGTGACCGCTCTTACAGTACAGAGCTCTATAGTGTGACCGCTCTTACAGTACAGAGCTCTATAGTGTGACCGCTCTTACTGTACAGAGCCCCATAGTGTGTCCGCTCTTACAGTACAGAGCTCTATAGTGTGTCCGCTCTTACAGTACAGAGCTCTATAGTGTGACCGCTCTTACAGTACAGAGCTCCATAGTGTGACCGCCCTTACAGTACAGAGCTCTATAGTGTGACCGCTCTTACAGTACAGAGCTCTATAGTGTGACCGCTCTTACAGTACAGAGCTCTATAGTGTGACCGCTCTTACAGTACAGAGCTCTATAGTGTCACCGCTCTTACAGTACAGAGCTCCACAGTGTTACCGCTCTTACAGTACAGAGCTCTATAGTGTGACCGCTCTTACAGTACAGAGCTCTATAGTGTGTCTGCTCTTACAGTACAGAGCTCTATAGTGTGACTGCTCTTACAGTACAGAGCTCCATAGTGTGACCGTTCTTACAGTACACAGCTCTATAGTGTGACCGCTCTTACAGTACAGAGCTCTATAGTGTGACCGCTCTTACAGTACAGAGCTCTATAGTGTGACTGCTCTTACAGTACAGAGCCCTATAGTGTGTCCGCTCTTACAGTACAGAGCTCTATAGTGTCACCGCTCTTACAGTACAGACCTCTATAGTGTGACCGCTCCTAGAGTACAGAGCTCCACAGTGTGACCGCTCTTACAGTTCAGAGCTCTATAGTGTGACCACTCCTAGAGTACAGAGCTCCACAGTGTGACCGCTCTTACAGTACAGAGCTCCACAGTGTTACCGCTCTTACAGTACAGAGCCCTATAGTGTGTCCGCTTTTACAGTACAGAGCTCTATAGTGTGTCCGCTCTTACAGTACAGAGCTCTATAGTGTGACCGCTCTTACAGTACAGAGCTCCATAGTGTGACCGCTCTTACAGTACAGAGCTCTATAGTGTGACCGCTCTTACAGTACAGAGCTCTATAGTGTGACTGCTCTTACAGTACAGAGCTCTATAGTGTGACCGCTCTTAAAGTACAGAGCCCTATAGTGTGTCCGCTCTTACAGTACAGAGCTCTATAGTGTCACCGCTCTTACAGTACAGAGCTCTATAGTGTGACCGCTCCTAGAGTACAGAGCTCCACAGTGTGACCGCTCTTACAGTTCAGAGCTCTATAGTGTGACCACTCCTTGAGTACAGAGCTCCACAGTGTGACCGCTCTTACAGTACAGAGCTCCACAGTGTGACCGCTCTTACAGTACAGAGCTCTATAGTGTGACCACTTTTACAGTACAGAGCTCTATAGTGTGACCGCTCTTACAGTACAGAGATCTATAGTGTGACCGCTCTTACAGTACAGAGTTCCAGAGTGTGACAGCTCTTACAGTACAGAGCTCTATAGTGTGACCGCTCTTACAGTACAGAGCTCTATAGTGTGTCCGCTCTTACAGTACAGAGTTCCACAGTGTGACCGCTCTTACAGTACAGAGCTCTATAGTGTGACCGCTCTTACAGTACAGAGCGCTATAGTGTGACCGCTCTTACAGTACACAGCTCTATAGTGTGACCGCTCTTACAGTACAGAGCTCTATAGTGTGACCGCTCTTACAGTACAGAGCTCTATAGTGTGTCCGCTCTTATAGTACAGAGCTCCATAGTGTGACCACTCTTACAGTACAGAGCTCTATAGTGTGACCGCTCTTACAGTACAGAGCTCTATAGTGTGACCGCTCTTACCGTACAGAGCTCTATAGTGTGACCGCTCTTACAGTACAGAGGTCCATAGTGTGACCGCTCTTACAGTACAAAGCTCTATAGTGTGACCGCTCTTACAGTACAGAGCTCTATAGTGTGTCCGCTCTTAGAGTACAGAGCTCCATAGTGTGACCGCTCCTAGAGTACAGAGCTCCACAGTGTGACCGTTCTTACAGTACAGAGCTCTATAGTGTAACTGCTTTTACAGTACAGAGCTCCACAGTATGACCGCTCTTACAGTACAGAGCTCTATAGTGTGACCGCTCTTACAGTACAGAGCTCTATAGTGTGACCGCTCTTACAGTACAGAGCTCCATAGTGTGACCGCTCTTACAGTACAGAGCTCTATAGTGTGACCGCTCTTACAGTACAGAGCTCTATAGTGTGACAGCTCTTACAGTACAGAGCTCTATAGTGTGACCGCTCTTACAGTACAGAGCTCTATAGTGTGACCGCTCTTACAGTACAGAGCTCTATAGTGTGACCGCTCTTACAGTACAGAGCTCTATAGTGTGACCGCTCTTACAGTACAGAGCTCTATAGTGTGACCGCTCTTACAGTACAGAGCTCTATAGTGTGACCGCTCTTACAGTACAGAGCTCTATAGTGTGACCGCTCTTACAGTACAGAGCTCTATAGTGTGACCGCTCTTACAGTGCAGAGCTCTATAGTGTGACCGCTCTTACAGTACAGAGCTCCACAGTGTGACCGCTCTTACAGTATAGAGCTCTATAGTCTGACCGCTCTTTCAGTACAGAGCTCTATAGTGTGACCACTCTTACAGTACAGAGCTCTATAGTGTGACCGCTCTTACAGTACAGAGCTCTATAGTGTGACCTCTCTTACAGTACAGAGCTCTATAGTGTGACCGCTCTTACAGTACAGAGCTCTATAGTGTGACCGCTCTTACTGTACAGAGCTCTATAGTGTTACCGCCCATACAGTACAGAGCTATATAGTGTGACCGCTCTTACAGTAGAGCTCTATAGTGTGACCGCTCTTACAGTACAGAGCTCTATAGTGTGACCGCTCTTAAAGTGCAGAGCTCTATAGTGTGACCGCTCCTAGAGTACAGAGCTCCACAGTGTGACCGGTCTTACAGTACAGAGCTCTATAGTGTGACCGCTCTTACAGTACAGAGCTCCACAGTGTGACCGCTCTTACAGTACAGAGCTCTATAGTGTGACCGCTCTTACAGTACAGAGCTCTATAGTGTGACCGCTCTTACCGTACAGAGCTCTATAGTGTGACCGCTCTTACAGTACAGAGGTCCATAGTGTGACCGCTCTTACAGTACAAAGCTCTATAGTGTGACCGCTCTTACAGTACAGAGCTCTATAGTGTGACTGCTCTTACAGTACAGAGCCCTATAGTGTGTCCGCTCTTACAGTACAGAGCTCTATAGTGTCACCGCTCTTACAGTACAGAGCTCTATAGTGTGACCGCTCCTAGAGTACAGAGCTCCACAGTGTGACCGCTCTTACAGTTCAGACCTCTATAGTGTGAACACTCCTAGAGTACAGAGCTCCACAGTGTGACCGCTCTTACAGTACAGAGCTTCACAGTGTTACCGCTCTTACAGTACAGAGCCCTATAGTGTGTCCGCTCTTACAGTACAGAGCTTTATAGTGTGTCCGCTCTTACAGTACAGAGCTCTATAGTGTGACCGCTCTTACAGTACAGAGCTCCATAGTGTGACCGCTCTTACAGTACAGAGCTCTATAGTGTGACCGCTCTTACAGTACAGAGCTCTATAGTGTGACTGCTCTTACAGTACAGAGCTCTATAGTGTGACCGCTCTTAAAGTACAGAGCCCTATAGTGTGTCCGCTCTTACAGTACAGAGCTCTATAGTGTCACCGCTCTTACAGTACAGAGCTCTATAGTGTGACCGCTCCTAGAGTACAGAGCTCCACAGTGTGACCGCTCTTACAGTTCAGAGCTCTATAGTGTGACCACTCCTAGAGTACAGAGCTCCACAGTGTGACCGCTCTTACAGTACAGAGCTCCACAGTGTGACCGCTCTTACAGTACAGAGCTCTATAGTGTCACCGTTCTTACAGTACAGAGCTCTACAGTGTGACCGCTCCTAGAGTACAGAGGTCCACAGTGTGACCGCTCTTACAGTACAGAGCTCTATAGTGTGACCACTCTTACAGTACAGAGCTCCACAGTGTGACCGCTCTTACAGTACAGAGCTCCACAGTGTGACCGCTCTTACAGTACAGAGCTCTATAGTGTGACCGCTCTTACAGTACAGAGCTCTACAGTGTGACAGATCTTACAGTACAGAGCTCTATAGTGTGACTGCTCTTACAGTACAGAGCTCCATAGTGTGACCGCTCTTACAGTACAGACCTCCACAGTGTGACCGCTCTTACAGTACAGAGCTCTATAGTGTGACCGCTCTTACAGTACAGAGCTCTATAGTGTGACCGCTCTTACTGTACAGAGCCCCATAGTGTGTCCGCTCTTACAGTACAGAGCTCTATAGTGTGTCCGCTCTTACAGTACAGAGCTCTATAGTGTGACCGCTCTTACAGTACAGAGCTCCATAGTGTGACCGCCCTTACAGTACAGAGCTCTATAGTGTGACCGCTCTTACAGTACAGAGCTCTATAGTGTGACCGCTCTTACAGTACAGAGCTCTATAGTGTGACCGCTCTTACAGTACAGAGCTCTATAGTGTCACCGCTCTTACAGTACAGAGCTCCACAGTGTTACCGCTCTTACAGTACAGAGCTCTATAGTGTGACCGCTCTTACAGTACAGAGCTCTATAGTGTGTCTGCTCTTACAGTACAGAGCTCTATAGTGTGACTGCTCTTACAGTACAGAGCTCCATAGTGTGACCGTTCTTACAGTACACAGCTCTATAGTGTGACCGCTCTTACAGTACAGAGCTCTATAGTGTGACCGCTCTTACAGTACAGAGCTCTATAGTGTGACTGCTCTTACAGTACAGAGCCCTATAGTGTGTCCGCTCTTACAGTACAGAGCTCTATAGTGTCACCGCTCTTACAGTACAGACCTCTATAGTGTGACCGCTCCTAGAGTACAGAGCTCCACAGTGTGACCGCTCTTACAGTTCAGAGCTCTATAGTGTGACCACTCCTAGAGTACAGAGCTCCACAGTGTGACCGCTCTTACAGTACAGAGCTCCACAGTGTTACCGCTCTTACAGTACAGAGCCCTATAGTGTGTCCGCTTTTACAGTACAGAGCTCTATAGTGTGTCCGCTCTTACAGTACAGAGCTCTATAGTGTGACCGCTCTTACAGTACAGAGCTCCATAGTGTGACCGCTCTTACAGTACAGAGCTCTATAGTGTGACCGCTCTTACAGTACAGAGCTCTATAGTGTGACTGCTCTTACAGTACAGAGCTCTATAGTGTGACCGCTCTTAAAGTACAGAGCCCTATAGTGTGTCCGCTCTTACAGTACAGAGCTCTATAGTGTCACCGCTCTTACAGTACAGAGCTCTATAGTGTGACCGCTCCTAGAGTACAGAGCTCCACAGTGTGACCGCTCTTACAGTTCAGAGCTCTATAGTGTGACCACTCCTTGAGTACAGAGCTCCACAGTGTGACCGCTCTTACAGTACAGAGCTCCACAGTGTGACCGCTCTTACAGTACAGAGCTCTATAGTGTGACCACTTTTACAGTACAGAGCTCTATAGTGTGACCGCTCTTACAGTACAGAGATCTATAGTGTGACCGCTCTTACAGTACAGAGTTCCAGAGTGTGACAGCTCTTACAGTACAGAGCTCTATAGTGTGACCGCTCTTACAGTACAGAGCTCTATAGTGTGTCCGCTCTTACAGTACAGAGTTCCACAGTGTGACCGCTCTTACAGTACAGAGCTCTATAGTGTGACCGCTCTTACAGTACAGAGCGCTATAGTGTGACCGCTCTTACAGTACACAGCTCTATAGTGTGACCGCTCTTACAGTACAGAGCTCTATAGTGTGACCGCTCTTACAGTACAGAGCTCTATAGTGTGTCCGCTCTTATAGTACAGAGCTCCATAGTGTGACCACTCTTACAGTACAGAGCTCTATAGTGTGACCGCTCTTACAGTACAGAGCTCTATAGTGTGACCGCTCTTACCGTACAGAGCTCTATAGTGTGACCGCTCTTACAGTACAGAGGTCCATAGTGTGACCGCTCTTACAGTACAAAGCTCTATAGTGTGACCGCTCTTACAGTACAGAGCTCTATAGTGTGTCCGCTCTTAGAGTACAGAGCTCCATAGTGTGACCGCTCCTAGAGTACAGAGCTCCACAGTGTGACCGTTCTTACAGTACAGAGCTCTATAGTGTAACTGCTTTTACAGTACAGAGCTCCACAGTATGACCGCTCTTACAGTACAGAGCTCTATAGTGTGACCGCTCTTACAGTACAGAGCTCTATAGTGTGACCGCTCTTACAGTACAGAGCTCCATAGTGTGACCGCTCTTACAGTACAGAGCTCTATAGTGTGACCGCTCTTACAGTACAGAGCTCTATAGTGTGACAGCTCTTACAGTACAGAGCTCTATAGTGTGACCGCTCTTACAGTACAGAGCTCTATAGTGTGACCGCTCTTACAGTACAGAGCTCTATAGTGTGACCGCTCTTACAGTACAGAGCTCTATAGTGTGACCGCTCTTACAGTACAGAGCTCTATAGTGTGACCGCTCTTACAGTACAGAGCTCTATAGTGTGACCGCTCTTACAGTACAGAGCTCTATAGTGTGACCGCTCTTACAGTACAGAGCTCTATAGTGTGACCGCTCTTACAGTGCAGAGCTCTATAGTGTGACCGCTCTTACAGTACAGAGCTCCACAGTGTGACCGCTCTTACAGTATAGAGCTCTATAGTCTGACCGCTCTTTCAGTACAGAGCTCTATAGTGTGACCACTCTTACAGTACAGAGCTCTATAGTGTGACCGCTCTTACAGTACAGAGCTCTATAGTGTGACCTCTCTTACAGTACAGAGCTCTATAGTGTGACCGCTCTTACAGTACAGAGCTCTATAGTGTGACCGCTCTTACTGTACAGAGCTCTATAGTGTTACCGCCCATACAGTACAGAGCTATATAGTGTGACCGCTCTTACAGTAGAGCTCTATAGTGTGACCGCTCTTACAGTACAGAGCTCTATAGTGTGACCGCTCTTAAAGTGCAGAGCTCTATAGTGTGACCGCTCCTAGAGTACAGAGCTCCACAGTGTGACCGGTCTTACAGTACAGAGCTCTATAGTGTGACCGCTCTTACAGTACAGAGCTCCACAGTGTGACCGCTCTTACAGTACAGAGCTCTATAGTGTGACCGCTCTTACAGTACAGAGCTCTATAGTGTGACCGCTCTTACCGTACAGAGCTCTATAGTGTGACCGCTCTTACAGTACAGAGGTCCATAGTGTGACCGCTCTTACAGTACAAAGCTCTATAGTGTGACCGCTCTTACAGTACAGAGCTCTATAGTGTGTCCGCTCTTATAGTACAGAGCTCCATAGTGTGACCGCTCTTACAGTACAGAGCTCCATAGTGTGACCGCTCTTACAGTACAGAGCTCTATAGTGTGATCGCTCTTACAGTACAGAGCTCTATAGTGTGACTGCTCTTACAGTACAGAGCTCTATAGTGTGACCGCTCTTACAGTACAGAGCTCTATAGTGTGACCGCTCTTACAGTGAAGAGCTCTATAGTGTGACTGCTCTTACAGTACAGAGCTCCTTAGTGTGACCGCTCTTACAGTACAGAGCTCCTTAGTGTGACCGCTCTTATAGTACAGAGCTCCATAGTGTGACCGCTCTTACAGTACAGAGCTCCATAGTGTGACCGCTCTTACAGTACAGAGCTCTATAGTGTGACCGCTCTTACAGTACAGAGCTCTATAGTGTGACGTCTCTTACAGTACAGAGCTCTATAGTGTGACCGCTCTTACAGTACAGAGCTCTATAGTGTGACCGCTCTTACTGTACAGAGCTCTACAGTGTGACCGCCCTTACAGTACAGAGCTCTATAGTGTGACCGCTCTTACAGTAGAGCTCTATAGTGTGACCGCTCTTACAGTACAGAGCTCTATAGTGTGACCGCTCTTACAGTACAGAGCTCCACAGTGTGACCGCTCTTACAGTACAGAGCTCTATAGTGTGACCACTCTTACAGTACAAAGCTCTATAGTGTGACCGCTCTTACAGTACAGAGCTCTATAGTAGGACCGCTCTTACAGTACAGAGTTACAGAGTGTGACAGCTCTTACAGTACAGAGCTCTATAGTGTGACCGCTCTTACAGTACAGAGCTCTATAGTGTGACCGCTCTTACAGTACAGAGCTCTATAGTGTGACCGCTCCTAGAGTACAGAGCTCCACAGTGTGACCGTTCTTACAGTACAGAGCTCTATAGTGTAACTGCTCTTACAGTACAGAGCTCCACAGTGTGACCGTTCTTACAGTACAGAGCTCTATAGTGTGACCGCTCTTACAGTACAGAGCTCTATAGTGTGTCCGCTCTTATAGTACAGAGCTCCATAGTGTGACCACTCTTACAGTACAGAGCTCTATAGTGTGACCGCTCTTACAGTACAGAGCTCTATAGTGTGACCGCTCTTACCGTACAGAGCTCTATAGTGTGACCGCTCTTACAGTACAGAGGTCCATAGTGTGACCGCTCTTACAGTACAAAGCTCTATAGTGTGACCGCTCTTACAGTACAGAGCTCTATAGTGTGTCCGCTCTTATAGTACAGAGCTCCATAGTGTGACCGCTCTTACAGTACAGAGCTCCATAGTGTGACCGCTCTTACAGTACAGAGCTCTATAGTGTGATCGCTCTTACAGTACAGAGCTCTATAGTGTGACTGCTCTTACAGTACAGAGCTCTATAGTGTGACCGCTCTTACAGTACAGAACTCTATAGTGTGACCGCTCTTACAGTGAAGAGCTCTATAGTGTGACCGCTCTTACAGTACAGAGCTCCTTAGTGTGACCGCTCTTACAGTACAGAGCTCCTTAGTGTGACCGCTCTTAGAGTACAGAGCTCTATAGTGTGACCGCTCTTACAGTACAGAGCTCTATAGTGTGACTGCTCTTACAGTACAGAGCTCTATAGTGTGACCGCTCTTACAGTACAGAGCTCCACAGTGTGACCGCTCTTACAGTATAGAGCTCTATAGTGTGACTGCTCTTTCAGTACAGAGCTCTATAGTGTGACCGCTCTTACAGTACAGAGCTCTATAGTGTGACCGCTCTTACAGTACAGAGCTCTATAGTGTGACCTCTCTTACAGTACAGAGCTCTATAGTGTGACCGCTCTTACAGTACAGAGCTCTATTGTGTGACCGCTCTTACTGTACAGAGCTCTATAGTGTTACCGCCCATACAGTACAGAGCTCTATAGTGTGACCGCTCTTACAGTAGAGCTCTATAGTGTGACCGCTTTTACAGTACAGAGCTCTATAGTGTGACCGCTCTTACAGTGCAGAGCTCTATAGTGTGACCGCTCCTAGAGTACAGAGCTCCACAGTGTGACCGCTCTTACAGTACAAAGCTCTATAGTGTGACCGCTCTTACAGTACAGAGTTTCACAGTGTGACCGCTCTTACAGTACAGAGCTCTATAGTGTGACCGCTCTTACAGTACAGAGCTCTATAGTGTGACCGCTCTTACCGTACAGAGCTCTATAGTGTGACCGCTCTTACAGTACAGAGGTCCATAGTGTGACCGCTCTTACAGTACAAAGCTCTATAGTGTGACCGCTCTTACAGTACAGAGCTCTATAGTGTGTCCGCTCTTATAGTACAGAGCTCCATAGTGTGACCGCTCTTACAGTACAGAGCTCCATAGTGTGACCGCTCTTACAGTACAGAGCTCTATAGTGTGATCGCTCTTACAGTACAGAGCTCTATAGTGTGACTGCTCTTACAGTACAGAGCTCTATAGTGTGACCGCTCTTACAGTACAGAACTCTATAGTGTGACCGCTCTTACAGTGAAGAGCTCTATAGTGTGACCGCTCTTACAGTACAGAGCTCCTTAGTGTGACCGCTCTTACAGTACAGAGCTCCTTAGTGTGACCGCTCTTAGAGTACAGAGCTCTATAGTGTGACCGCTCTTACAGTACAGAGCTCTATAGTGTGACTGCTCTTACAGTACAGAGCTCTATAGTGTGACCGCTCTTACAGTACAGAGCTCCACAGTGTGACCGCTCTTACAGTATAGAGCTCTATAGTGTGACTGCTCTTTCAGTACAGAGCTCTATAGTGTGACCGCTCTTACAGTACAGAGCTCTATAGTGTGACCGCTCTTACAGTACAGAGCTCTATAGTGTGACCTCTCTTACAGTACAGAGCTCTATAGTGTGACCGCTCTTACAGTACAGAGCTCTATTGTGTGACCGCTCTTACTGTACAGAGCTCTATAGTGTTACCGCCCATACAGTACAGAGCTCTATAGTGTGACCGCTCTTACAGTAGAGCTCTATAGTGTGACCGCTTTTACAGTACAGAGCTCTATAGTGTGACCGCTCTTACAGTGCAGAGCTCTATAGTGTGACCGCTCCTAGAGTACAGAGCTCCACAGTGTGACCGCTCTTACAGTACAAAGCTCTATAGTGTGACCGCTCTTACAGTACAGAGTTTCACAGTGTGACCGCTCTTACAGTACAGAGCTCTATAGTGTGACCGCTCTTACAGTACAGAGCTCTATAGTGTGACCGCTCTTACCGTACAGAGCTCTATAGTGTGACCGCTCTTACAGTACATAGCTCTATAGTGTGACTGCTCTTACAGTACAGAGCTCTATAGTGTGACCGCTTTTACAGTACAGAGCTCCACAGTGTGACCGCTCTTACAGTATAGAGCTCTATAGTGTGACCGCTCTTTCAGTACAGAGCTCTATAGTGTGACCGCTCTTACAGTACAGAGCTCTATAGTGTGACCGCTCTTACAGTACAGAGCTCTATAGTGTGACCTCTCTTACAGTACAGAGCTCTATAGTGTGACCGCTCTTACAGTACAGAGCTCTATAGTGTGACCGCTCTTACTGTACAGAGCTCTATAGTGTGACCGCCCTTACAGTACAGAGCTCTATAGTGTGACCGCTCTTACAGTAGAGCTCTATAGTGTGACCGCTCTTACAGTACAGAGCTCTATAGTGTGACCGCTCTTACAGTGCAGAGCTCTATAGTGTGACCGCTCCTAGAGTACAGAGCTCCACAGTGTGACCGCTCTTACAGTACAGAGCTCTATAGTGTGACCGCTCTTACAGTACAGAGCTCCACAGTGTGACCGCTCTTACAGTACAGAGCTCTATAGTGTGACCACTCTTACAGTACAAAGCTCTATAGTGTGACCGCTCTTACAGTACAGAGCTCTATAGTAGGACCGCTCTTACAGTACAGAGTTACAGAGTGTGACAGCTCTTACAGTACAGAGCTCTATAGTGTGACCGCTCTTACAGTACAGAGCTCTATAGTGTGACCGCTCTTACAGTACAGAGCTCTATAGTGTGACCGCTCTTACAGTACAGAGCTCTATAGTGTGACCGCTCCTAGAGTACAGAGCTCCACAGTGTGACCGTTCTTACAGTACAGAGCTCTATAGTGTAACTGCTTTTACAGTACAGAGCTCCACAGTATGACCGCTCTTACAGTACAGAGCTCTATAGTGTGACCGCTCTTACAGTACAGAGCTCTATAGTGTGACCGCTCTTACAGTACAGAGCTCTATAGTGTGACTGCTCTTACAGTACAGAGCTCCATAGTGTGACCGCTCTTACAGTACAGAGCTCTATAGTGTGACCGCTCTTACAGTACAGAGCTCTATAGTGTGACCGCTCTTACAGTACAGAGCTCTATAGTGTGACCGCTCTTACAGTACAGAGCTCTATAGTGTGACCGCTCTTACAGTACAGAGCTCTATAGTGTGACCGCTCTTACAGTACAGAGCTCCATAGTGTGACCGCTCTTACAGTACAGAGCTCTATAGTGTGACCGCTCTTACAGTACAGAGCTCTATAGTGTGACTGCTCTTACAGTACAGAGCTCTATAGTGTGACCGCTCTTACAGTACAGAGCTCTATAGTGTGACCGCTCTTACAGTGCAGAGCTCTATAGTGTGACCGCTCTTACAGTACAGAGCTCCACAGTGTGACCGCTCTTACAGTACAGAGCTCCTTAGTGTGACCGCTCTTACAGTACAGAGCTCCTTAGTGTGACCGCTCTTAAAGTACAGAGCTCTATAGTGTGACCGCTCTTACAGTACAGAGCTCCACAGTGTGACCGCTCTTACAGTACAGAGCTCCACAGTGTGACCGCTCTTACAGTACAGAGCTCTATAGTGTGACCGCTCTTACAGTACAGAGCTCTATAGTGTGACCGCTCTTACAGTACAGAGCTCTATAGTGTGACCGCTCTTACAGTACAGAGCTCCATAGTGTGACCGCTCTTACAGTCCAGAGCTCTATAGTGTGACCGCTCTTACAGTACAGAGCTCTATAGTGTGACCGCTCTTACAGTGCAGAGCTCTATAGTGTGACCGCTCTTACAGTACAGAGCTCTATAGTGTGACTGCTCTTACAGTACAGAGCTCTATAGTGTGACCGCTCTTACAGTACAGAGCTCTATAGTGTGACCGCTCTTACAGTGCAGAGCTCCTTAGTGTGATCGCTCTTACAGTACAGAGCTCCTTAGTGTGACTGCTCTTACAGTACAGAGCTCCTTAGTGTGACCGTTCTTAAAGTACAGAGCTCTATAGTGTGACCGCTCTTACAGTACAGAGCTCTATAGTGTGACCGCTCTTACAGTACAGAGCTCTATAGTGTGACCGCTCTTTCAGTACAGAGCTCTATAGTGTGACCGCTCTTACAGTACAGAGCTCTATAGTGTGACCGCTCTTACAGTACAGAGCTCCACAGTGTGACCGCTCTTTCAGTACAGAGCTCTATAGTGTGACCGCTCTTACAGTACAGAGCTCTATAGTGTGACCGCTCTTACAGTACAGAGCTCTATAGTGTGACCGCTCTTACAGTACAGAGCTCCACAGTGTGACCGCTCTTACAGTACAGAGCTCTATAGTGTGACCGTTCTTACAGTACAGATCTCTATAGTGTGACCGCTCTTACAGTACAGAGCTCTATAGTGTGACCGCTCTTACAGTACAGAGCTCTATAGTGTGACCGCTCTTACAGTACAGAGCTCTATAGTGTGACCGCTCTTACAGTACAGAGCTCCACAGTGTGACCGCTCTTACCGTAGAGAATCCACAGTGTGACCGCTCTTACAGTACAGAGCTCCATAGTGTGACCGCTCTTACAGTACAGAGCTCTATAGTGTGACCGCTCTTACAGTACAGAGCTCTATAGTGTGCCCGCTCTTACAGTACAGAGCTCTAAAGTGTGACCGCTCTTACAGTACAGAGCTCTATAGTGTGTCCGCTCTTACAGTACAGAGCTCTATAGTGTGACCGCTCTTATAGTACAGAGCTCTATATTGTGACCGCTCTTACAGTACAGGGCTCTATAGTGTGTCCGCTCTTACAGTACAGAGCTCTATAGTGTGACTGCTCTTACAGTACAGAGCTCTATAGTGTGACTGCTCTTACAGCACAGAGCTCTATAGTGTGACTGCTCTTACAGTATAGAGCTCCACAGTGTGACCGCTCTTACAGTACAGAGCTCTAGTGTGACCGCTCGTACAGTACAGAGCTCTATAGTATGACCGCTCTTACAGTGCAGAGCTCTATAGTGTGACCGCTCTTACAGTACAGAGCTCCACAGTGTGACCGCTCTTACAGTACAGAGCTCTATAGTTTGACCGCTCTTACAGTACAGAGTTCTATAGTGTGACCGCTCTTACAGTACAGAGCTCTATAGTGTGACCGCTCTTACAGTACAGAGCTCTATAGTGTGACCGCTCTTACAGTACAGAGCTCTATAGTGTGACCGCTCTTACAGTACTGAGCTCTATAGTGTGACTGCTCTTACAGTACAGAGCTCTATAGTGTGACCGCTCTTACAGTGAAGAGCTCTATAGTGTGACCGCTCTTACAGTACAGAGCTCCTTAGTGTGACCGCTCTTACAGTACAGAGCTCCTTAGTGTGACCGCTCTTAGACTACAGAGCTCTGTAGTGTGACCGCTCTTACAGTACAGAGCTCTATAGTGTGACTGCTCTTACAGTACAGAGCTCTATAGTGTGACCGCTCTTACAGTACAGAGCTCCACAGTGTGACCGCTCTTACAGTATAGAGCTCTACAGTGTGACCGCTCTTTCAGTACAGAGCTCTATAGTGTGACCGCTCTTACAGTACAGAGCTCTATAGTGTGACCGCTCTTACAGTACAGAGCTCTATAGTGTGACCTCTCTTACAGTACAGAGCTCTATAGTGTGACCGCTCTTACAGTACAGAGCTCTATAGTGTGACCGCTCTTACTGTACAGAGCTCTATAGTGTGACCGCCCTTACAGTACAGAGCTCTATAGTGTGACCGCTCTTACAGTAGAGCTCTATAGTGTGACCGCTCTTACAGTACAGAGCTCTATAGTGTGACCGCTCTTACAGTGCAGAGCTCTATAGTGTGACCGCTCCTAGAGTACAGAGCTCCACAGTGTGACCGCTCTTACAGTACAGAGCTCTATAGTGTGACCGCTCTTACAGTACAGAGCTCCACAGTGTGACCGCTCTTACAGTACAGAGCTCTATAGTGTGACCACTCTTACAGTACAAAGCTCTATAGTGTGACCGCTCTTACAGTACAGAGCTCTATAGTTTGACCGCTCTTACAGTACAGAGTTCTATAGTGTGACCGCTCTTACAGTACAGAGCTCTATAGTGTGACCGCTCTTACAGTACAGAGCTCTATAGTGTGACCGCTCTTACAGTACAGAGCTCTATAGTGTGACCGCTCTTACAGTACTGAGCTCTATAGTGTGACTGCTCTTACAGTACAGAGCTCTATAGTGTGACCGCTCTTACAGTGAAGAGCTCTATAGTGTGACCGCTCTTACAGTACAGAGCTCCTTAGTGTGACCGCTCTTACAGTACAGAGCTCCTTAGTGTGACCGCTCTTAGACTACAGAGCTCTGTAGTGTGACCGCTCTTACAGTACAGAGCTCTATAGTGTGACTGCTCTTACAGTACAGAGCTCTATAGTGTGACCGCTCTTACAGTACAGAGCTCCACAGTGTGACCGCTCTTACAGTATAGAGCTCTATAGTGTGACCGCTCTTTCAGTACAGAGCTCTATAGTGTGACCGCTCTTACAGTACAGAGCTCTATAGTGTGACCGCTCTTACAGTACAGAGCTCTATAGTGTGACCTCTCTTACAGTACAGAGCTCTATAGTGTGACCGCTCTTACAGTACAGAGCTCTATAGTGTGACCGCTCTTACTGTACAGAGCTCTATAGTGTGACCGCCCTTACAGTACAGAGCTCTATAGTGTGACCGCTCTTACAGTAGAGCTCTATAGTGTGACCGCTCTTACAGTACAGAGCTCTATAGTGTGACCGCTCTTACAGTGCAGAGCTCTATAGTGTGACCGCTCCTAGAGTACAGAGCTCCACAGTGTGACCGCTCTTACAGTACAGAGCTCTATAGTGTGACCGCTCTTACAGTACAGAGCTCCACAGTGTGACCGCTCTTACAGTACAGAGCTCTATAGTGTGACCACTCTTACAGTACAAAGCTCTATAGTGTGACCGCTCTTACAGTACAGAGCTCTATAGTAGGACCGGTCTTACAGTACAGAGTTACAGAGTGTGACAGCTCTTACAGTACAGAGCTCTATAGTGTGACCGCTCTTACAGTACAGAGCTCTATAGTGTGACCGCTCTTACAGTACAGAGCTCTATAGTGTGACCGCTCTTACAATACAGAGCTCTATAGTGTGACCGCTCCTAGAGTACAGAGCTCCACAGTGTGACCGTTCTTACAGTACAGAGCTCTATAGTGTAACTGCTCTTACAGTACAGAGCTCCACAGTATGACCGCTCTTACAGTACAGAGCTCCACAGTGTGACCGCTCTTACAGTACAGAGCTCTATAGTGTGACCGCTCTTACAGTACAGAGCTCTATAGTGTGACCGCTCTTACAGTACAGAGCTCTATAGTGTGACCGCTCTTACAGTACAGAGCTCCATAGTGTGACCGCTCTTACAGTACAGAGCTCTATAGTGTGACCGCTCTTACAGTACAGAGCTCTATAGTGTGACCGCTCTTACAGTACAGAGCTCTATAGTGTGACCGCTCTTACTGTACAGAGCTCTATAGTGTGACCGCCCTTACAGTACAGAGCTCTATAGTGTGACAGCTCTTACAGTAGAGCTCTATAGTGTGACCGCTCTTACAGTACAGAGCTCTATAGTGTGACCGCTCTTACAGTGCAGAGCTCTATAGGGTGACCGCTCCTAGAGTACAGAGCTCCACAGTGTGACCGCTCTTACAGTACAGAGCTCTATAGTGTGACCGCTCTTACAGTACAGAGCTCCACAGTGTGACCGCTCTTACAGTACAGAGCTCTATAGTGTGACCACTCTTACAGTACAAAGCTCTATAGTGTGACCGCTCTTACAGTACAGAGCTCTATAGTAGGACCGCTCTTACAGTACAGAGTTACAGAGTGTGACAGCTCTTACAGTACAGAGCTCTATAGTGTGACCGCTCTTACAGTACAGAGCTCCACAGTGTGACCGCTCTTACCGTAGAGAATCCACAGTGTGACCGCTCTTACAGTACAGAGCTCCATAGTGTGACCGCTCTTACAGTACAGAGCTCTATAGTGTGACCGCTCTTACAGTACAGAGCTCTATAGTGTGCCCGCTCTTACAGTACAGAGCTCTATAGTGTGACCGCTCTTACAGTACAGAGCTCTATAGTGTGTCCGCTCTTACAGTACAGAGCTCTATAGTGTGACCGCTCTTATAGTACAGAGCTCTATATTGTGACCGCTCTTACAGTACAGGGCTCTATAGTGTGTCCGCTCTTACAGTACAGAGCTCTATAGTGTGACTGCTCTTACAGTACAGAGCTCTATAGTGTGACTGCTCTTACAGCACAGAGCTCTATAGTGTGACTGCTCTTACAGTATAGAGCTCCACAGTGTGACCGCTCTTACAGTACAGAGCTCTAGTGTGACCGCTCGTACAGTACAGAGCTCTATAGTATGACTGCTCTTACAGTGCAGAGCTCTATAGTGTGACCGCTCTTACAGTACAGAGCTCCACAGTGTGACCGCTCTTACAGTACAGAGCTCTATAGTTTGACCGCTCTTACAGTACAGAGTTCTATAGTGTGACCGCTCTTACAGTACAGAGCTCTATAGTGTGACCGCTCTTACAGTACAGAGCTCTATAGTGTGACCGCTTTTACAGTACAGAGCTCTATAGTGTGACCGCTCTTACAGTACTGAGCTCTATAGTGTGACTGCTCTTACAGTACAGAGCTCTATAGTGTGACCGCTCTTACAGTGAAGAGCTCTATAGTGTGACCGCTCTTACAGTACAGAGCTCCTTAGTGTGACCGCTCTTACAGTACAGAGCTCCTTAGTGTGACCGCTCTTAGAGTACAGAGCTCTGTAGTGTGACCGCTCTTACAGTACAGAGCTCTATAGTGTGACTGCTCTTACAGTACAGAGCTCTATAGTGTGACCGCTCTTACAGTACAGAGCTCCACAGTGTGACCGCTCTTACAGTATAGAGCTCTATAGTGTGACCGCTCTTTCAGTACAGAGCTCTATAGTGTGACCGCTCTTACAGTACAGAGCTCTATAGTGTGACCGCTCTTACAGTACAGAGCTCTATAGTGTGACTGCTCTTACAGTACAGAGCTCTATAGTGTGACTGCTCTTACAGTACAGAGCTCTATAGTGTGACCGCTCTTACAGTGAAGAGCTCTATAGTGTGACCGCTCTTACAGTACAGAGCTCCTTAGTGTGACCGCTCTTACAGTACAGAGCTCCTTAGTGTGACCGCTCTTAGAGTACAGAGCTCTGTAGTGTGACCGCTCTTACAGTACAGAGCTCTATAGTGTGACTGCTCTTACAGTACAGAGCTCTATAGTGTGACCGCTCTTACAGTACAGAGCTCCACAGTGTGACCGCTCTTACAGTATAGAGCTCTATAGTGTGACCGCTCTTTCAGTACAGAGCTCTATAGTGTGACCGCTCTTACAGTACAGAGCTCTATAGTGTGACCGCTCTTACAGTACAGAGCTCTATAGTGTGACCTCTCTTACAGTACAGAGCTCTATAGTGTGACCACTCTTACAGTACAGAGCTCTATAGTGTGACCGCTCTTACTGTACAGAGCTCTATAGTGTGACCGCTCTTACAGTAGAGCTCTATAGTGTGACCGCTCTTACAGTACAGAGCTCTATAGTGTGACCGCTCTTACAGTACAGAGCTCTATAGTAGGACCGCTCTTACAGTACAGAGTTACAGAGTGTGACAGCTCTTACAGTACAGAGCTCTATAGTGTGACCGCTCTTACAGTACAGAGCTCTATAGTGTGACCGCTCTTACAGTACAGAGCTCTATAGTGTGACCGCTCCTAGAGTACAGAGCTCCACAGTGTGACCGTTCTTACAGTACAGAGCTCTATAGTGTAACTGCTCTTACAGTACAGAGCTCCACAGTATGACCGCTCTTACAGTACAGAGCTCCACAGTGTGACCGCTCTTACAGTACAGAGCTCTATAGTGTGACCGCTCTTACAGTACAGAGCTCTATAGTGTGACCGCTCTTACAGTACAGAGCTCTATAGTGTGACCGCTCTTACAGTACAGAGCTCCATAGTGTGACCGCTCTTACAGTACAGAGCTCTATAGTGTGACCGCTCTTACAGTACAGAGCTCTATAGTGTGACCGCTCTTACAGTACAGAGCTCTATAGTGTGACCGCTCTTACTGTACAGAGCTCTATAGTGTGACCGCCCTTACAGTACAGAGCTCTATAGTGTGACCGCTCTTACAGTAGAGCTCTATAGTGTGACCGCTCTTACAGTACAGAGCTCTATAGTGTGACCGCTCTTACAGTGCAGAGCTCTATAGTGTGACCGCTCCTAGAGTACAGAGCTCCACAGTGTGACCGCTCTTACAGTACAGAGCTCTATAGTGTGACCGCTCTTACAGTACAGAGCTCCACAGTGTGACCGCTCTTACAGTACAGAGCTCTAAAGTGTGACCACTCTTACAGTACAAAGCTCTATAGTGTGACCGCTCTTACAGTACAGAGCTCTATAGTAGGACCGCTCTTACAGTACAGAGTTACAGAGTGTGACAGCTCTTACAGTACAGAGCTCTATAGTGTGACCGCTCTTACAGTACAGAGCTCTATAGTGTGACCGCTCTTACAGTACAGAGCTCTATAGTGTGACCGCTCTTACAGTACAGAGCTCTATAGTGTGACCGCTCCTAGAGTACAGAGCTCCACAGTGTGACCGTTCTTACAGTACAGAGCTCTATAGTGTAACTGCTTTTACAGTACAGAGCTCCACAGTATGACCGCTCTTACAGTACAGAGCTCCACAGTGTGACCGCTCTTACAGTACAGAGCTCTATAGTGTGACCGCTCTTACAGTAGAGCTCTATAGTGTGACCGCTCTTACAGTACAGAGCTCTATAGTGTGACTGCTCTTACAGTACAGAGCTCCATAGTGTGACCGCTCTTACAGTACAGAGCTCTATAGTGTGACCGCTCTTACAGTACAGAGCTCTATAGTGTGACCGCTCTTACAGTACAGAGCTCTATAGTGTGACCGCTCTTACAGTACAGAGCTCTATAGTGTGACCGCTCTTACAGTACAGAGCTCTATAGTGTGACCGCTCTTACAGTACAGAGCTCCATAGTGTGACCGCTCTTACAGTACAGAGCTCTATAGTGTGACCGCTCTTACAGTACAGAGCTCTATAGTGTGACTGCTCTTACAGTACAGAGCTCTATAGTGTGACCGCTCTTACAGTAGAGAGCTCTATAGTGTGACCGCTCTTACAGTGCAGAGCTCTATAGTGTGACCGCTCTTACAGTACAGAGCTCTATAGTGTGACCGCTCTTACAGTACAGAGCTCCTTAGTGTGACCGCTCTTACAGTACAGAGCTCCTTAGTGTGACCGCTCTTAAAGTACAGAGCTCTATAGTGTGACCGCTCTTACAGTACAGAGCTCCACAGTGTGACCGCTCTTACAGTACAGAGCTCCACAGTGTGACCGCTCTTACAGTACAGAGCTCTATAGTGTGACCGCTCTTACAGTACAGAGCTCTATAGTGTGACCGCTCTTACAGTACAGAGCTCCATAGTGTGACCGCTCTTACAGTACAGAGCTCTATAGTGTGACCGCTCTTACAGTACAGAGCTCTATAGTGTGACCGCTCTTACAGTACAGAGCTCTATAGTGTGACCGCTCTTACAGTACAGAGCTCCATAGTGTGACCGCTCTTACAGTCCAGAGCTCTATAGTGTGACCGCTCTTACAGTACAGAGCTCTATAGTGTGACTGCTCTTACAGTACAGAGCTCTATAGTGTGACCGCTCTTACAGTACAGAGCTCTATAGTGTGACCGCTCGTACAGTGCAGAGCTCCTTAGTGTGACCGCTCTTACAGTATAGAGCTCCTTAGTGTGACTGCTCTTACAGTACAGAGCTCCTTAGTGTGACCGCTCTTAAAGTACAGAGCTCTATAGTGTGACCGCTCTTACAGTACAGAGCTCTATAGTGTGACCGCTCTTACAGTACAGAGCTCTATAGTGTGACCGCTCTTTCAGTACAGAGCTCTATAGTGTGACCGCTCTTACAGTACAGAGCTCTATAGTGTGACCGCTCTTACAGTACAGAGCTCCACAGTGTGACCGCTCTTATAGTACAGAGCTCTATAGTGTGACCGCTCTTACAGTACAGAGCTCTATAGTGTGACCGCTCTTACAGTACAGAGCTCTATAGTGTGACCGCTCTTACAGTACAGAGCTCCACAGTGTGACCGCTCTTACAGTACAGAGCTCTATAGTGTGACCGTTCTTACAGTACAGATCTCTATAGTGTGACCGCTCTTACAGTACAGAGCTCTATAGTGTGACCGCTCTTACAGTACAGAGCTCTATAGTGTGACCGCTCTTACAGTACAGAGCTCTATAGTGTGACCGCTCTTACAGTACAGAGCTCCACAGTGTGACCGCTCTTACCGTAGAGAATCCACAGTGTGACCGCTCTTACAGTACAGAGCTCCATAGTGTGACCGCTCTTACAGTACAGAGCTCTATAGTGTGACCGCTCTTACAGTACAGAGCTCTATAGTGTGCCCGCTCTTACAGTACAGAGCTCTATAGTGTGACCGCTCTTACAGTACAGAGCTCTATAGTGTGTCCGCTCTTACAGTACAGAGCTCTATAGTGTGACCGCTCTTATAGTACAGAGCTCTATATTGTGACCGCTCTTACAGTACAGGGCTCTATAGTGTGTCCGCTCTTACAGTACAGAGCTCTATAGTGTGACTGCTCTTACAGTACAGAGCTCTATAGTGTGACTGCTCTTACAGCACAGAGCTCTATAGTGTGACTGCTCTTACAGTATAGAGCTCCACAGTGTGACCGCTCTTACAGTACAGAGCTCTAGTGTGACCGCTCGTACAGTACAGAGCTCTATAGTATGACCGCTTTTACAGTGCAGAGCTCTATAGTGTGACCGCTCTTACAGTACAGAGCTCCACAGTGTGACCGCTCTTACAGTACAGAGCTCTATAGTTTGACCGCTCTTACAGTACAGAGCTCTATAGTGTGACCGCTCTTACAGTACAGAGCTCTATAGTGTGACCGCTCTTACAGTACAGAGCTCTATAGTGTGACCGCTCTTACAGTGCAGAGCTCTAGAGTGTGACCGCTCTTACAGTACTGAGCTCTATAGTGTGACTGCTCTTACAGTACAGAGCTCTATAGTGTGACCGCTCTTACAGTACTGAGCTCTATAGTGTGACTGCTCTTACAGTACAGAGCTCTATAGTGTGACCGCTCTTACAGTGCAGAGCTCTATAGTGTGACCGCTCTTACAGTGCAGAGCTCTATAGTGTGACCGCTCTTACAGTACAGAGCTCCTTTTTGTGACCGCTCTTACAGTACAGAGCTCTATAGTGTGACCGCTCTTACAGTACAGAGCTCTATAGTGTGACCGCTCTTACAGTACAGAGCTCCACAGTGTGACCGCTCTTACAGTACAGAGCTCTATAGTGTGACCGCTCTTACAGTACAGAGCTCTATAGTGTGACCGCTCTTACAGTACAGAGCTCTATAGTGTGACCGCTCTTACAGTACAGAGCTCCACAGTGTGACCGCTCTTACAGTACAGAGCTCTATAGTGTGACCGCTCTTACAGTACAGAGCTGTATCGTGTGACCGCTCTTACAGTACAGAGCTCTATAGTGTGACCGCTCTTACAGTACAGAGCTCCACAGTGTGACCGCTCTTACAGTACAGAGCTCCACAGTGTGACCTTTCTTACAGTACAGATCTCTATAGTGTGACCGCTCTTACAGTACAGAGCTCTATAGTGTGACCGCTCTTACAGTACAGAGATCTATAGTGTGACCGCTCTTACAGTACAGAGCTCCACAGTGTGACCGCTCTTACAGTAGAGAATCCACAGTGTGACCGCTCTTACAGTACAGAGCTCCATAGTGTGACCGCTCTTACAGTACAGAGCTCTATAGTGTGACCGCTCTTACAGTACAGAGCTCTATAGTGTGCCCGCTCTTACAGTACAGAGCTCTATAGTGTGACCGCTCTTACAGTACAGAGCTCTATAGTGTGTCCGCTCTTACAGTACAGAGCTCTATAGTGTGACCGCTCTTACAGTACAGAGCTCTATAGTGTGACCGCTCTTACAGTACAGGGCTCTATAGTGTGTCCACTCTTACAGTACAGAGCTCTATAGTGTGACTGCTCTTACAGTACAGAGCTCTATAGTGTGACCGCTCTTACAGTACAGAGCTCTATAGTGTGACCGCTCTTACTGTACAGAGCCCCATAGTGTGTCCGCTCTTACAGTACAGAGCTCCATAGTGTGACCGCTCTTACAGTACAGAGCTCGATAGTGTGACCGCTCTTACAGTATAGAGCTCCACAGTGTGACCGCTCTTACAGTACAGAGCTCTAGTGTGACCGCTCTTACAGTACAGAGCTCTATAGTATGACCGCTCTTACAGTGCAGAGCTCTATAGTGTGACCGCTCTTACAGTACAGAGCTCCACAGTGTGACCGCTCTTACAGTACAGAGCTCTATAGTGTGACCGCTCTTACAGTACAGAGCTCTATAGTTTGACCGCTCTTACAGTACAGAGCTCTATAGTGTGACCGCTCTTACAGTACAGAGCTCTATAGTGTGACCGCTCTTACAGTACAGAGCTCTATAGTGTGACCGCTCTTACAGTACAGAGCTCTATAGTGTGACCGCTCTTACAGTACAGAACTCTATAGTGTAACTGCTCTTACAGTACAGAGCTCTATAGTGTGACCGCTCTTACAGTACAGAGCTCTATAGTGTGACCGCTCTTACAGTACAGAGCTCCACAGTGTGACCGCTCTTACAGTACAGAGCTCCACAGTGTGACCGCTCTTACAGTACTGAGCTCTATAGTGTGACCGCTCTTACATTACAGAGCTCTATAGTGTGACCGCTCTTACAGTACTGAGCTCTATAGTGTGACAGCTCTTACAGTACAGAGCTCTATAGTGTGACCGCTCTTACAGTGCAGAGCTCTATAGTGTGACCGCTCTTACAGTGCAGAGCTCTATAGTGTGACCGCTCTTACAGTACAGAGGTCCTTTTTGTGACCGCTCTTACAGTACAGAGCTCTATAGTGTGACCGCTCTTACAGTATAGAGCTCTATAGTGTGACCGCTCTTACAGTACAGAGCTCCACAGTGTGACCGCTCTTACAGTACAGAGCTCTATAGTGTGACCGCTCTTACAGTACAGAGCTCTATAGTGTGACCGCTCTTACAGTACAGAGCTCTATAGTGTGACCGCTCTTACAGTACTGAGCTCTATAGTGTGACCGCTCTTACAGTACTGAGCTCTATAGTGTGACTGCTCTTACAGTACAGAGCTCTATAGTGTGACGGCTCTTACAGTGCAGAGCTCTATAGTGTGACCGCTCTTACAGTGCAGAGCTCTATAGTGTGACTGCTCTTACAGTACAGAGCTCCTTTTTGTGACCGCTCTTACAGTACAGAGCTCTATAGTGTGACCGCTCTTACAGTACAGAGCTCTATAGTGTGACCGCTCTTACAGTACAGAGCTCCACAGTGTGACCGCTCTTACAGTACAGAGCTCTATAGTGTGACCGCTCTTACAGTACAGAGCTCTATAGTGTGACCGCTCTTACAGTACAGAGCTCTATAGTGTGACCGCTCTTTCAGTACAGAGCTCCACAGTGTGACCGCTCTTACAGTACAGAGCTCTATAGTGTGACCGCTCTTACAGTACAGAGCTCTATAGTGTGACCGCTCTTACAGTACAGAGCTCTATAGTGTGACCGGTCTTACAGTACAGAGCTCCACAGTGTGACCGCTCTTACAGTACAGAGCTCTATAGTGTGACCTTTCCTACAGTACAGATCTCTATAGTGTGACTGCTCTTACAGTACAGAGCTCTATAGTGTGACCGCTCTTACAGTACAGAGCTCTATAGTGTGACCGCTCTTACAGTACAGAGCTCCACAGTGTGACCGCTCTTACAGTAGAGAATCCACAGTGTGACCGCTCTTACAGTACAGAGCTCCATAGTGTGACCGCTCTTACAGTACAGAGCTCTATAGTGTGACCGCTCTTACAGTACAGAGCTCTATAGTGTGCCCGCTCTTACAGTACAGAGCTCTATAGTGTGACCGCTCTTACAGTACAGAGCTCTATAGTGTGTCCGCTCTTACAGTACAGAGCTCTATAGTGTGACCGCTCTTACAGTACAGAGCTCTATAGTGTGAACGCTCTTACAGTACAGGGCTCTATAGTGTGTCCACTCTTACAGTACAGAGCTCTATAGTGTGACTGCTCTTACAGTACAGAGCTCTATAGTGTGACCGCTCTTACAGTACAGAGCTCTATAGTGTGACCGCTCTTACTGTACAGAGCCCCATAGTGTGTCCGCTCTTACAGTACAGAGCTCCATAGTGTGACCGCTCTTACAGTACAGAGCTCGATAGTGTGTCCGCTCTTACAGTACAGAGCTCTATAGTGTGACCGCTCTTACAGTACAGAGCTCTATAGTGTGACCGCTCTTACAGTACAGAGCTCTATAGTGTGACCGCTCTTACAGTACAGAGCTCCACAGTGTGACCGCTCTTACAGTACAGAGCTCTATAGTGTGACCTTTCTTACAGTACAGATCTCTATAGTGTGACTGCTCTTATAGTACAGAGCTCTATAGTGTGACCGCTCTTACAGTACAGAGCTCTATAGTGTGACCGCTCTTACAGTACAGAGCTCCACAGTGTGACCGCTCTTACAGTAGAGAATCCACAGTGTGACCGCTCTTACAGTACAGAGCTCCATAGTGTGACCGCTCTTACAGTACAGAGCTCTATAGTGTGACCGCTCTTACAGTACAGAGCTCTATAGTGTGCCCGCTCTTACAGTACAGAGCTCTATAGTGTGACCGCTCTTACAGTACAGAGCTCTATAGTGTGTCCGCTCTTACAGTACAGAGCTCTATAGTGTGACCGCTCTTACAGTACAGAGCTCTATAGTGTGACCGCTCTTACAGTACAGGGCTCTATAGTGTGTCCACTCTTACAGTACAGAGCTCTATAGTGTGACCGCTCTTACAGTACAGAGCTCTATAGTGTGACCGCTCTTACAGTACAGAGCTCTATAGTGTGACCGCTCTTACTGTACAGAGCCCCATAGTGTGTCCGCTCTTACAGTACAGAGCTCCATAGTGTGACCGCTCTTACAGTACAGAGCTCGATAGTGTGACCGCTCTTACAGTACAGAGCTCTATAGTGTGACCGCTCTTACAGTACAGAGCTCCATAGTGTGACCGCTCTTACAGTACAGAGCTCCATAGTGTGACCGCTCTTACAGTATAGAGCTCCACAGTGTGACCGCTCTTACAGTACAGAGCTCTAGTGTGACTGCTCTTACAGTACAGAGCTCTATAGTATGACCGCTCTTACAGTGCAGAGCTCTATAGTGTGACCGCTCTTACAGTACAGAGCTCCACAGTGTGACCGCTCTTACAGTACAGAGCTCTATAGTGTGACCGCTCTTACAGTACAGAGCTCTATAGTTTGACCGCTCTTACAGTACAGAGCTCTATAGTGTGACCGCTCTTACAGTACAGAGCTCTATAGTGTGACCGCTCTTACAGTACAGAGCTCTATAGTGTGACCGCTCTTACAGTACAGAGCTCCACAGTGTGACCGCTCTTACAGTACAGAGCTCTATAGTGTGACCGCTCTTACAGTACAGAGCTCTATAGTGTGACCGCTCTTACAGTACAGGGCTCTATAGTGTGTCCACTCTTACAGTACAGAGCTCTATAGTGTGACTGCTCTTACAGTACAGAGCTCTATAGTGTGACCGCTCTTACAGTACAGAGCTCTATAGTGTGACCGCTCTTACAGTACAGAGCTCCATAGTGTGACCGCTCTTACAGTACAGAGCTCCATAGTGTGACCGCTCTTACAGTATAGAGCTCCACAGTGTGACCGCTCTTACAGTACAGAGCTCTAGTGTGACCGCTCTTACAGTACAGAGCTCTATAGTATGACCGCTCTTACAGTACAGGGCTCTATAGTGTGACCGCTCTTACAGTACAGAGCTCTATAGTGTGACCGCTCTTACAGTACAGAGCTCTATAGTTTGACCGCTCTTACAGTACAGAGCTCTATAGTGTGACCGCTCTTACAGTACAGAGCTCTATAGTGTGACCGCTCTTACAGTACAGAGCTCTATAGTGTGACCGCTCTTACAGTACAGAGCTCTATAGTGTGACCGCTCTTACAGTACAGAGCTCTATAGTGTGACTGCTCTTACAGTACAGAGCTCTATAGTGTGACCGCTCTTACAGTACAGAGCTCTATAGTGTGACCGCTCTTACAGTACAGAGCTCCACAGTGTGACCGCTCTTACAGTACAGAGCTCCACAGTGTGACCGCTTTTACAGTACTGAGCTCTATAGTGTGACCGCTCTTACAGTACAGAGCTCTATAGTGTGAACGCTCTTACAGTACAGAGCTCTATAGTGTGACCGCTCTTACAGTACAGAGCTCTATAGTGTGACTGCTCTTACAGTACAGAGCTCCATAGTGTGACCGCTCTTACAGTACAGAGCTCTATAGTGTGACCGCTCTTACAGTACAGAGCTCTATAGTGTGACCGCTCTTACAGTACAGAGCTCCACAGTGTGACCGCTCTTACAGTACAGAGCTCCACAGTGTGACCGCTTTTACAGTAGAGAGCTCTATAGTGTGACCGCTCTTACAGTACAGAGCTCCATAGTGTGACCGCTTTTACAGTACTGAGCTCTATAGTGTGACCGCTCTTACAGTACAGAGCTCCATAGTGTGACCGCTTTTACAGTACTGAGCTCTATAGTGTGACTGCTCTTACAGTACAGAGCTCCATAGTGTGACCGCTCTTACAGTACAGAGCTCTATAGTGTGACCGCTCTTACAGTACTGAGCTCTATAGTGTGACTGCTCTTACAGTACAGAGCTCCACAGTGTGAACGCTCTTACAGTAAAAATTTCTCTTGGATATTTATTGCTATATACCTCTAGACATAGTGCTTCAGCATCTTCTATTGGCTTATGATATATTTTTACATTGTCCTGGCTAATCAACACCACTTTTAGTAAACTTTTGCTTTTCATCCGTCCTCCCATTCTTGTACTTACTTGTCTGATCCGGCTTACATCATAAAGGAGCTGAGTTGTGTACACAAGATTCCATGTAGGGAATGTTCCATCTTCTCATCATATCCTTCTAGACCTCTGATAAGCAGCATCTGATAATTATATTGTGCTTTTGCAGTAGCTGCCTGGTACTGGTTGCTCCTTTTCACCAATATTCCCCAGTATTTTTTTGAGGGTCAGTTGTTCCTAGTTTTCTGAACTCATCGCTATTATTCTAAAGATATTATATCGTCGTGATCAGAACTATTTTTATTATTTCGCATTATTAGTTTTCTTCATCTGTTTGTACACGGTGATGTTTTTATTGTCATCTGCTTCGCTTCAGACCCGGATCTGTCAATCAAATCCTCATCTATGTATTCTGGCTGACCTTCAAACTCAGGAGACCCCAAAAAGAAGTGATTAAGTGGTGGCGGGTGAGCATGGGGTTGGCAGGGTTATCTGTGTGTAATGAGACAGTTCTACATAATAATCAGGCGTGGGAGAGATGGGGAGGGGAGGACTGAGGGGGTCGCTGCCGGAAGACGCAGCTTTATTGCTGTCAATACAAAAGATTTTCTGCCTTTAAAAAAAATTATATTTTTTTCATATTTGTTTCTTGCAGTCAACAAAAAAAAACACTGGGAATAAAAGTTATTAGGTGGAAGCGGCAAGGTGAATGCAGTCCAGGCGCCATTCTTATGGCATTTACCGAATCTGAACCCATTTATATGCATTGATTAACATGTGCCGTGGATGACTTTATGGGCGAAAATGGCGCACATCTGGGCAGAGATACGTAAAGGCAGCAAGCGAATTGTCGAGTTGTGAAGTTGATGTGTTAAAAGCAGGAAAAATGAGAAGGAGAAGACTGAGAAGAACCAAAAAAATGTCATCTCCAAACTGCGAGGCTACGGCTGAAGGGGCCGGATGGGCTACCGGGGGGGGCACGAGAGCTGCCGATGTTGGGGGGCACACGAGTTGTCGGTGTTGGGGGGCTACATGTCATTGGTGGGATCATGAGGTCACAGATGTCCTGCTGTATAGTGACAGAAAAGATACCGCCGTCACTCCGGCTCACTTTTCCCACATAATGATACAAAATATCTTCTGCATTCCTGAAGAAGAACAGGTGACATTGACTCAGTGGCCAAGTGTCTCCTAATCTGACAACCGGACCCCTATGGGGAGTTCTGGAGACAAGTTGTCACCACTTTCCATCCGCCATCCAGGTTCTAGAGCTCGTTCTGAAGAACGGGGAAAGATGGACGCTGTAATATGTCACCAACTTGTTTCTTCCAAGCCTAGAAGATTCGGTGCCTCGGTGGTCACACACATTACTAGATGGAGGAGTTACTGATGGGGGGGGGGGTGTACTCATTTTTGCATCAACTAATTTGAGTAAAAGTGAAGAATTTGTAATGAAAGTTCTATTATTAACTTTAATTTCATGTTACGGGTTTAAAAAAAAAATGTTCTGTGTAAGATATCTCTTCAAAGAGGGTGTACTCATTAATACCGAGCACTGTATATATTCATAAGCGTGTGACCACAGAAGATCCTTACATAAAACATCCGATTTGTAATGTAATCTCAGCTGAGCGCTCTAATATCAAGAATCGGTGATGGCTCCACGGGCCACGGCCAAGAAATAGACCGGTAATAACGACGGCCACAGAGACAGCGAGAATCCTGGCGGCTGCGATCAGAGGGGAGATGTGAGATTGAATTCTCCCTCGGGGACTCATCTTATTTTCTGAGAGCAAATGTAAATGTGTTTGTGCGGAGATTGAGGCGCGAGCCGCCTGTGCCTCCACTGGAAGGATTAATAACGGGCCGGGATTGATGTGTGCAGCCGAAAGAGGAGCGGACAGGAGGCTGCAACCTTCCTCTAACGAGGTGCGACAAGAAATCGCTTTCTTCCATTTTCAGAGTGAAACACAGAAGTCGACGCATCAACATATTCATGTCTCGTGTCCTCACATCTGTGGGTATTCTTGTTATACACAGTGGGGAGAGCGGGAAAAACAGCGAATGCAATGAATAAGTGCGGAGTCACCGACAACTGGGTCATAGAACACACAGTATCTGAAGAATGACTGAGGTTGTCAGCCCCACCCCCTGGTGATGACATCACTGACCTGATGACATGTAGAATGAGGTTGTCAACCCCGCCCCCTGGTGATGACATCACTGACCTGATGACATGTAGAATGAGGTTGTCAGCCCCACCCCCTGGTGATGACATCACTGACCTGATGACATGTACAATGAGGTTGTCAGCCCCGCCCCCTGGTGATGACATCACTGACCTGATGACATGTAGAATGAGGTTATCAACCCCGCCCCCTGGTGATGACATCACTAACCTGATGACATGTAGAATGAGGTTGTCAACCCCGCCCCCTGGTGATGACATCACTGACCTGATGACACGTAGAATGAGGTTGTCAGCCCCGCCCCCTGGTGATGACATCACTGACCTGATGACATGTAGAATGAGGTTGTCAACCCCGCCCCCTGGTGATGACATCACTGACCTGATGACACGTAGAATGAGGTTGTCAACCCCGCCCCCTGGTGATGACATCACTGACCTGATGACATGTAGAATGAGGTTGTCAACCCCGCCCCCTGGTGATGACATCACTAACCTGATGACATGTAGAATGAGGTTGTCAACCCCGCCCCCTGGTGATGACATCACTGATACAGTCCTGCTCCTCGTTATTGGCTCCATGAAGTGTAAGTACATAATGTGGAATATCTCCTGGATAAAATGAATCAAGTGAAACAGTTTTTTGTATAGAGACTCGTGTTATATTCAAAAGAGCAAATGATAAATGATAATATAAAACAAAAAACAATGGGAGGAAAAATAGAAAAACCTAAAGCTGCTGTCACTGGTATTCGCACCTTTACATTAATTTACTATGGAAACACATTGTGACTCGCCTGTGGTAAATCACAAAAGAGATTCACCTGTGATTGTTGGCGCCCATGTGACATGAATTAGCCAATGAATGATGACTTCAGAGTTTTAAAAAGCCACATGGTAACCCCTGTTCCTTTGTCACAATGGTGAAGGCAAAGGAGCTGTCTGAGTACATTAGAATGTCTATCATTATTAGCAATTCTCCCTCGGGGACTCATCTTATTTTCTGAGACCAAATGTAAATGTGTTTGTGCGGAGATTGAGGCGCGAGCCGCCTGTGCCTCCACTGGAAGGATTAATAACGGGCCGGGATTGATGTGTGCAGCCGAAAGAGGAGCGGACAGGAGGCTGCAACCTTCCTCTAACGAGGTGCGACAAGAAATCGCTTTCTTCCATTTTCAGAGTGAAACACAGAAGTCGACGCATCAACATATTCATGTCTCGTGTCCTCACATCTGTGGGTATTCTTGTTATACACAGTGGGGAGAGCGGGAAAAACAGCGAATGCAATGAATAAGTGCGGAGTCACCGACAACTGGGTCATAGAACACACAGTATCTGAAGAATGACTGAGGTTGTCAGCCCCACCCCCTGGTGATGACATCACTGACCTGATGACATGTAGAATGAGGTTGTCAACCCCGCCCCCTGGTGATGACATCACTGACCTGATGACATGTAGAATGAGGTTGTCAGCCCCACCCCCTGGTGATGACATCACTGACCTGATGACATGTACAATGAGGTTGTCAGCCCCGCCCCCTGGTGATGACATCACTGACCTGATGACATGTAGAATGAGGTTATCAACCCCGCCCCCTGGTGATGACATCACTAACCTGATGACATGTAGAATGAGGTTGTCAACCCCGCCCCCTGGTGATGACATCACTGACCTGATGACACGTAGAATGAGGTTGTCAGCCCCGCCCCCTGGTGATGACATCACTGACCTGATGACATGTAGAATGAGGTTGTCAACCCCGCCCCCTGGTGATGACATCACTGACCTGATGACACGTAGAATGAGGTTGTCAACCCCGCCCCCTGGTGATGACATCACTGACCTGATGACATGTAGAATGAGGTTGTCAACCCCGCCCCCTGGTGATGACATCACTAACCTGATGACATGTAGAATGAGGTTGTCAACCCCGCCCCCTGGTGATGACATCACTGATACAGTCCTGCTCCTCGTTATTGGCTCCATGAAGTGTAAGTACATAATGTGGAATATCTCCTGGATAAAATGAATCAAGTGAAACAGTTTTTTGTATAGAGACTCGTGTTATATTCAAAAGAGCAAATGATAAATGATAATATAAAACAAAAAACAATGGGAGGAAAAATAGAAAAACCTAAAGCTGCTGTCACTGGTATTCGCACCTTTACATTAATTTACTATGGAAACACATTGTGACTCGCCTGTGGTAAATCACAAAAGAGATTCACCTGTGATTGTTGGCGCCCATGTGACATGAATTAGCCAATGAATGATGACTTCAGAGTTTTAAAAAGCCACATGGTAACCCCTGTTCCTTTGTCACAATGGTGAAGGCAAAGGAGCTGTCTGAGTACATTAGAATGTCTATCATTATTAGCAATTCTCCCTCGGGGACTCATCTTATTTTCTGAGACCAAATGTAAATGTGTTTGTGCGGAGATTGAGGCGCGAGCCGCCTGTGCCTCCACTGGAAGGATTAATAACGGGCCGGGATTGATGTGTGCAGCCGAAAGAGGAGCGGACAGGAGGCTGCAACCTTCCTCTAACGAGGTGCGACAAGAAATCGCTTTCTTCCATTTTCAGAGTGAAACACAGAAGTCGACGCATCAACATATTCATGTCTCGTGTCCTCACATCTGTGGGTATTCTTGTTATACACAGTGGGGAGAGCGGGAAAAACAGCGAATGCAATGAATAAGTGCGGAGTCACCGACAACTGGGTCATAGAACACACAGTATCTGAAGAATGACTGAGGTTGTCAGCCCCACCCCCTGGTGATGACATCACTGACCTGATGACATGTAGAATGAGGTTGTCAACCCCGCCCCCTGGTGATGACATCACTGACCTGATGACATGTAGAATGAGGTTGTCAGCCCCACCCCCTGGTGATGACATCACTGACCTGATGACATGTACAATGAGGTTGTCAGCCCCGCCCCCTGGTGATGACATCACTGACCTGATGACATGTAGAATGAGGTTATCAACCCCGCCCCCTGGTGATGACATCACTAACCTGATGACATGTAGAATGAGGTTGTCAACCCCGCCCCCTGGTGATGACTTCACTGACCTGATGACACGTAGAATGAGGTTGTCAGCCCCGCCCCCTGGTGATGACATCACTGACCTGATGACATGTAGAATGAGGTTGTCAACCCCGCCCCCTGGTGATGACATCACTGACCTGATGACATGTAGAATGAGGTTGTCAACCCCGCCCCCTGGTGATGACATCACTAACCTGATGACATGTAGAATGAGGTTGTCAACGCCGCCCCCTGGTGATGACATCACTGACCTGATGACACGTAGAATGAGGTTGTCAGCCCCGCCCCCTGGTGATGACATCACTGACCTGATGACATGTACAATGAGGTTGTCAGCCCCGCCCCCTGGTGATGACATCACTGACCTGATGACATGTAGAATGAGGTTGTCAGCCCCGCCCCCTGGTGATGACATCACTGACCTGATGACATGTAGAATGAGGTTTTCAGCCCCGCCTCCTGGTGATGACATCACTGACCTGATGACATGTAGAATGAGGTTGTCAGCCCCGCCCCCTGGTGATGACATCACTGACCTGATGACATGTACAATGAGGTTGTCAGCCCCGCCCCCTGATGATGACATCACTGATACAGTCCTGCTCCTCGTTATTGGCTCCATGAAGTGTAAGTACATAATGTGGAATATCTCCTGGATAAAATGAATCAAGTGAAACAGTTTTTTGTATAGAGACTCGTGTTATATACAAAAGAGCAAATGATAAATGATAATATAAAACAAAAAACAATGGGAGATAAAATAGAAAAACCTAAAGCTGCTGTCACTGGTATTCGCACCTTTACATTAATTTACTATGGAAACACATTGTGACTCGCCTGTGGTAAATCACAAAAGAGATTCACCTGTGATTGTCGGTGCCCATGTGACATGAATTAGCCAATGAATGATGACTTCAGAGTTTTAAAAAGCCACATGGTAACCCCTGTTCCTTTGTCACAATGGTGAAGGCAAAGGAGCTGTCTGAGTACATTAGAATGTCTATCATTATTAGCAAACACAAGACTTCCAGAGGGTGTAAGGCCATCTCCAAAGACCTTGATATCCCAGCTTCAGCAGTGCACAATGTTATTAAGAAGTTTATCAAGCATGGAACCATCAAGAACCTCCCTGGATGTGGGGGAAAGAGGAAAATTGACAAGAGATGGCGCAACAGAGATTATAAGGAAAACACCAATAGTTACGCATGGTGGAGGATCCATAATGCTGTGGGGTTGCTTTGCTGCGTCTGGTACTGGAGGCCTTGACTGTATCACAGGAATCATGAAATCAGAGAATTATCAAGAGATTTTAGACCTAAATGTCCTACCCAGTGTAAGAAAACTCGGTTTGAGTTGAAGATCATGGGTCCTTCAGCAAGACAATGACCGAAAGCGCTCATCCAAATGTACACAGGAATGGTTGAAAAAGAAAAAAATGGACTGTATTAAAATGGCCAATAATGAGTCCTGACCTCAATCCCATTGGAAATCTTTGGGGTGAGCTGAAATCTGCCATTGGGAAAAAGAACCTGCAAACATTGAAGAGCTCGAACAAACTGCAAAGGACGATGGGAGGAAACTCCAGCTGAGAAGAGCAAGAAGCTTATAGATGGCTACAAGAAACGTGTGGAGGCCGTCAGCAATGCCAAAGGGTGGGCAACCAAGTATTAATCAGGGGGGCAACCAGGTATTAGGGGGGCAACCAAGTATTAGGGGGGCAACCAAGTATTAATTAGGGGGGCAACCAGGTATTAGGGGGGCAACCAAGTATTAGGGGGGCAACCAAGTATTAGGGGGGCAACCAAGTATTAATTAGGGGGGCATCCAAGTATTAATTAGGGGGGCAACCAAGTATTAATTAGGGGGCCTTTATTGCTGCACATGATGGTTATTCTGTTACTTCTTTGAAATTGCAACATGGAACAATATTTTATTGTATTACTTTGGACACTAATTAAAAAATCCTGAAGCTATAACTTTGGTACATTTCCATTTATTTCTGAAGATATTGTACATGTGTATAGTGCTGGCCAGCCCGCCTGATCTAATAGTATGGCCGTCATCAATAGGCTGTAAGCCAGACACCGCGCATCACACGTACCTGTGTGACTGGCGTCCTATGTGAGCTCCATCTGTGTGCATGTTCAATACTACACAGCCATCTCCTCCATGAATTGGGAGGTCTGTGAGTGGCTGGTTGCATCAATATTTTGCACCTGTGCTGCCCCCGTCTTTATCATGGGGGTCTGCTGTATCCTGCATTGTGATCTGACCTGGTGTTGGTATGGCTGGTTTCTTCTCTGCGAAGCTGTAATACTTCCATATTTTTTCCTTGAAGCTTTTCACATCAGATATTGATGTGAAATCTTGCACAGTTTTGGGGGTCTCCCGGGGGCTTTTCAGTACCGTCGGTTCTGCTGATGAGCGGTGCCCCCCACTTTGAGCCCCGATCTCTTGCTGGGGACCTTTGACGCCTGGGTTCTCATCTCTTGGGCGACTTTCTGACAATTTTCAGGTACATTTTACAGTTTCTACAAATCCTGTGACCCCGGGAGCCGTCACCAGTGAAAGACCCTATGTCAGCGAATAGGAATCACTGGCTGGAGCGAGCCCGCCGTCATTTAAATATGGCATTAAGCTGCCATCTGCATCAGCATAAACCTGTCCGTGCTGCTTAATGAGAGGTAAAAATAAAATATGAAATATGGGAGCGGAGGCTGGAGACGGGGAGATGCAAGGAAATAAATGAGGTGTCCGGGGCGGAATGTGGAGCGATCGGAGGAGCGAGCACGGTGATGCATGACGCACGGCTGTATGTACACATTAATGTAAAGGTCACCCCCTAATTACTGGTGTCTATAAACTGGAGCAGAGGCTGAAAAATGGGCCGCACCGTAAAGAGAGCCTGCCATACTGCTATTAAAGGAGCAGTACATCCGCTACTGAATGGTGCTGCCATCAGAACACTCCCCGCCTACAGCGATACTCAGTCCTTCTCCCAAGACGTGAAAGGTCCTTAGAAAGGGAAACCGGCTGACAGCCGCACCGAGAGCCATCAGCAGTAGGGTAGAGCGAGTATGTTCTGTCCGAGTATGCTCGGGCCGAGCTCCGAGTATTTACAGCTGCTCGGTGATATGGTTGAATCGCTCCCCATGATTTGCAACTGTTTGACAGTTTTAATACATGAGAGGAATGTCTATTTCTTACACAGTCCTCACATGTAATAAAGCTGTCAAACAGTTGCAAATCAAGCACACGGGAGCGATTCAACCATATCACCCGAGCAGCTGTAAATACTCGGTGCTCGGCCCGAGCATACTCAGCGAAAGGGTTAACAGAACATACTCGCTCAACACTAGTCAGCAGCCATACAACAATGCTACCGAGCATCATAAACACCACTCACCTCCAGAGCTGCATGCACCATTCTCTTATACTACAGAAGACGCCTCGCTGATGCCCCCTGCTGGCTCAATGTCTGAATGACAGAGCAGTTCATATTCTGGATCTTGGATTGGCGCAGTCTGCAAATCCATCATCTCTAATTGTGCAATATCAGCTCCGTTTCAGGATTTGGGGAGGGGCAGGTGTATGTCAGGGCCACAGAAAGTGGTCTTCAGGGTCCATGAAGCCCCTTGTAAAGCATCACACGGTCTGGGACTTCCAGTGGGAAGTCTGAGCTCACAGACCCCCCAGGACACTTGGCCGACGCTCGCCTCATGCCCCTCTTTGGGAGTAGGCAGTGCGACATTCATTCGTGTCCTGGGTCCAGGAGCTGACAGTCACCGGACTGCAGTGCAGGGTTCTGCTACTCAGCTAAATGTTTTCTTCTCCAGTCACATCCAGAGCTGCGGTCAGCAAGGAGAGCTTCATCACTTTAGACTTATTCATGGAGATGATTGATTCTGATGGATGGACACCCGTATCGCGTACGCCCTATCGGTGATGACCATAATGTCTAGCACAAAGCAGTGGTGCCCGTAACTGGCGGCAGCTTTAGGGTTGTCGTGACAGACCTGCGCGCTCCCTGGTTGTTCAGTCTTCTGCAGTGGTGCATTGTGGGAGTTTAATGGTACGTCTAAGAGTCAGGGAACCCTAACCCTACCTGCGGGTGGTCTGATATAGAAAACACAACAAGTCTCATAATGCCCAGAATCTAATACAAGGTCCTGATCTGTTGTTGTGTGAGTGCAGCTCTGGAGGTAACTGGAGCACGACCCAACCGTATAGGATGCACACAGCAGCGTCCTGCGTGCTGGCGTCACTGCTGCCGAATGTCGCTTTGGGACAGTTCGACCTTTGGCGTTTAGCTGATCGCCAGGTGTAAGTCACACGGAGACAGATAATATACAGAGATGATCATTTCCAGACGGATCAGTCAGTGAGCGCGGGGTCTGTGCGGAGACCGGGGACGGTGCCACCACCTGCCGCGCCATATGCTTCATTATTTACTTTTTCCTAGAATTTATTTGGAGAAGCGAAGAGGTTGAGAAATGAATTTTAAAAAGAGCATCGGCGATGGAGCCGCAGATGGCGGTGGGGGAGGCGACCATATGTCAGCGCGACGCTGACAACATACACAAGAGTCAACGTGTCCCTGCAGCCGGGGAGCAGATGAGCCCCAGGGGGCCGTGATGGTGGCTCCCACCTCCTCGCAGACCAGACCGCTGTTTGTGGTACACAAACGTCTAGGGATCCGCGGCGACTCTTAGCCGTTCACCAGCCGCTGTAACACGGTGGCATTTCTGCAACTCTGGTGTGACCTCACTGAGGGGAAAGTTGTGAGACAGTCGCGGGAAGTTCTGCAGAATTGTCCGGCTGTGCAGAGTGTCCACGAGGGGGCGACTGACGCTGTGGAGGCTCCGCACTGCGGAGGGCAACTGGACGGGCCCCGGACACTGTGGAGAGCGACGGGACGGGCCCTGGACACTGCGGAGGGCGACGAGACGGGCCCCGGACACTGCGGAGGGCGACGGGACGGGCCCCGGACACTGCGGAGGGCGACGGGACGGGCCCCGGACAATGCGGAGGGCGACGGGACGGGCCCCGGACACTGCGGAGGGCGACTGGACGGGCCCCAGACACTGCGGAGGGTGACGGCCGGTGACAGGAGGGGCCCCGGACACTGCAGGCGGTGACAGGAGGGGCCCCAGACACTGCAGGCGGTGACGGAAGGGGCTCCGGACACTGCATGCGGTGACGGGATGGGCCCCAGACACTGCAGAGGGCGACGGCCAGTGACAGGAGGGGCCCCGGACACTGCAGGCGGTGACGGAAGGGGTCCCGGACACTGCAGAGGATGATAGCCGGTGACAGGGGGGGCCCAGGCCTGGATGTGGAGGGTGGTGGCAGTCGCCTCGGCCGTGTCCTCTCGCCCCCTCCCGCTCCTCGGCTGCGTCCCCTCGCCCCCTGCCTCCCGCTCCTCGGCCGCGTCCCCTCGCCTTCTCCCGCTCCTCGGCTGTGTCCCCTCGCCCCCTCCTCGGCCTCGCCCCCTCCCCTTCCTCGGCTGTGTCCTTTTGCCCCCTCCCCCTCCTCGGCTGCGTCCAGTTGATCCTGGATATTCTCTCTGATCCCGCTTTCTGACTCTTCACATTAGAGCGTCAGCTCTTGGGGTCAGGGGGCTTTTTCTCGTCTCTCGGCTTCTTGCCTTTTATGTTCTGCGATGACATGACTGGAAAGACTGAATCTCGGCCCGTTTTATGGCGCTGAGCTGGCCGCCTGGTTTTAATTTCCTGGAGCTTACTGTCAGATCCCCTCTAATATTCCAGCCTAATGCCCCTCGGCCTGAGCCCCTCATTCACACGTCGGGATAATTACCACACCTCACATGTGACGGCAAATATGACCCCAAAAGAACGCCGTCCCGATCCGCAGCACCCCAGGAAGCCAGCTCTGTGATCTAATCATCATTACACCTCCGAATATCGGGAAGAAACTGCGCTGTGTGGGGGAGGGGAGGGCAATATGGATTCCGGCAGAGAGCACCACTGATATCCCGTGTTGTTTATTTCCAGACACAATGTTAGACGAGAGAAGCGCAGGGTACGGAGCCACCGTCTCATGCACCGTGTGGTATGTAGCGCCACCGTCTGATGTACCGTGTGGTATGTAGCGCCACCGTCTGATGTACCGTGTGGTATGTAGCGCCACCGTCTGATGCACCGTGTAGTATGTAGCGCCACCGTCTGATCCACCGCGGGGTATGTAGCGCCACCGTCTGATCCACCGCGGGGTATGTAGCGCCACCGTCTGATCCACCGTGTGGTATGGAGCGCCACCGTCTGATCCACCGCGGGGTATGTAGCGCCACCGTCTGATGCACCGTGTAGTATGTAGCGCCACCGTCTGATCCACCGTGTGGTATGGAGCGCCACCGTCTGATCCACCGCGGGGTATGTAGCGCCACCGTCTGATCCACCGCGGGGTATGTAGCGCCACCGTCTGATCCACCGCGGGGTATGTAGCACCACCATCTGATCCACCGTGTGGTATGTAGGGCCACTGTCTGATCCACCGTGTGGTATGGAGCGTCACCGTCTGATGCACCGTGTAGTATGCAGCGCCACCGTCTGATCCACCGCGGGGTATGTAGCGCCACCGTCTGATGCACCATGTGGTATGGAGCGCCACCGTCTGATGCACCGTGTAGTATGTAGCGCCACCGTCTGATCCACCGTGTGGTATGGAGCGCCACCGTCTGATCCACCGCGGGGTATGTAGCGCCACCGTCTAATCCACCGTGTGGTATGTAGCGTCACCGTCTGATGCACCGTGTGGTATGGAGCGTCACCGTCTGATGCACCGTGTAGTATGCAGCGCCACCGTCTGATCCACCGCGGGGTATGTAGCGCCACCGTCTGATGCACCATGTGGTATGGAGCGCCACCGTCTGATGCACCGTGTAGTATGTAGCGCCACCGTCTGATCCACCGTGTGGTATGGAGCGCCACCGTCTGATCCACCGCGGGGTATGTAGCGCCACCGTCTAATCCACCGTGTGGTATGTAGCGTCACCGTCTGATGCACCGTGTAGTATGTAGCGCCACCGTCTGATCCACCGTATGGTATGTAGCGCCACCGTCTGATCCACTGTGTGGTATGTAGTGCCACCATCTGATCCACCGTGTGGTATGGAGCGCCACTGTCTGATCCACTGTGTGGTATGTAGTGCCACCATCTGATCCACCATGTGGTATGGAGCGCCACTGTCTGATCCACTGTGTGGTATGTAGTGCCACCATCTGATCCACCGTGTGGTATGGAGCGCCACCGTCTGATCCACCGCGGGGTATGTAGCGCCACCGTCTGATCCACCGCGGGGTATGTAGCGCCACCGTCTGATGCACCGTGTAGTATGTAGCGCCACCGTCTGATCCACCGTGTGGTATGTAGCGCCACCGTCTGATCCACCGTGTGGTATGTAGCGTCACCGTCTGATGCACCGTGTAGTATGTAGCGCCACCGTCTGATCCACCGTATGGTATATAGCGCCACCGTCTGATCCACTGTGTGGTATGTAGTGCCACCATCTGATCCACCGTGTGGTATGGAGCGCCACTGTCTGATCCACTGTGTGGTATGTAGTGCCACCATCTGATCCACCGTGTGGTATGGAGCGCCACTGTCTGATCCACTGTGTGGTATGTAGTGCCACCATCTGATCCACCGCGGGGTATGTAGCGCCACCGTCTGATCCACCGCGGGGTATGTAGCGCCACCGTCTGATCCACCGCGGGGTATGTAGCGCCACCGTCTGATCCACCGCGCGGTATGGAGCGCCACCGTCTGATCCACCGCGCGGTATGGAGCACCACTGTCTGATCCACTGTGTGGTATGGAGCGCCACTGTCTGATGCACCGTGTGGTATGTAGCGCCACCGTCTGATCCACCGCGGGGTATGTACTGCCACCGTCTGATGCACCGCGCGGTATGGAGCGCCACTGTCTGATCCACTGTGTGGTATGTAGCGCCACCGTCTGATCCACCGTGTGGTATGTAGCGCCACCGTCCGATCCACCGCGGGGTGTATAGCGCCACCGTCTGATCCACCGTGTGGTATGTAGCGCCACCGTCTGATCCACCGCGGGGTGTATAGTGCCACCGTCTGATCCACCGTGTGGTATGTAGCACCACCGTCTGATGCACCGCGGGGTGTATAGCGCCACCGTCTGATCCACCGTGTGGTATGTAGCGCCACCGTCTGATCCACCGCGGGGTATGTAGCGCCACCGTCTGATCCACCCCGGTATGTCGAGCTCCTCTGTACATGGAATATTGCTCCTAGTTTAGGGTTTGGCTTCTCACCTTTTTCCGTGGTCGGACTACAAGCCTCAGCAGTGAGCCCCGAGGACGTGTGGAGACAGAGCGGAGGGCTGGACTATAACTCTCATCTGGTGGCGGTCATGGCCTCGGATGCTGATTCTTGGCTGATGATCCGCCGTTACGTCTCGCCTTCCCAGCGCGGCAGAGCGGTCGTTCCCGTCGCTGACAGGACACAGCGGCGTCCGCAGGACACAAAGCGGCTCTATCTGACAGCAAATAAAGGGGGCGATCAGCGAGCGACGGTAAACGCCGTCACTTCACCGCCGACTCCTGGGTGACAGCATTTTATTTACATGTTCAGAGATTTGCGACATAAAATCCGGGAGATGCCGCGGACGGGAGCGATAAACCAATGATCGATCAATACTGCCATCACCAAGGGCAGGAAGCCACCAGTGCTGCAGGGGTTAACCAGACGTCACTGGGGTCCGGCACAAGGCCGCTGATATTGGGTAGAGCTGCTTGTATTAGGGGATTATAATCTCCGTCCTTCCTAGAAGATGAGTTTGTGATTATACACAGCAGATAGTGTACCAGCAGTGTAAAGCATGGGGGAGAAACAGAGCAGGAGCTGAAGCCTCTAATGGGCAGAAGAAGGATCTCAGGCTACTTTAGACTCTAATAGACAACGTCCCTCATCTGGAGCCACTGATAGTAGCTGTGACCTAATGGAGCAGAACTGCAGTGTAAAGCAAGGTGAGGGAGACGGAGCAGCATGAAGCATTGATGAGGCAGGAGGTGGATTTTAGACTATTCCAGACTCCAATAGACCGTGCAGCTGAGCTGCAGTATCCAGATGGAGCAGAACTGTAGTGTACAGCATGGTGGAGAGCCCGAGCCTCTGGTGAGACAGGAAGTGCGACTAAAATGAAATGAAGAAGACAGAGAGAGGTGATGAGCGGCCATAGTGGAGAGTATGGAGGGGGCAGCGACCGCGCAGGAAGGAAACGTGCTGCAGGATGGGTGTGACACTGTATCACACATCAATGGTTAGATACATCAGTGGCACAGTATCACGCAGGGAAGGCTTAGATACATTAATAGTATAGTATCACAAGCACAAGCGAACTAAATACATTAATAGCACAGTATCGTAAAGGAGCATCTTGGATACCTCAGTGGCACAGGATCGTAAAGGGGAGGTTTGGATAACTCAGTTATACAGTATCACATGAGCGGCTTGGATGCCTCAGTGGTACAGTATCATATATGAGCAGCTTGGATGCCTCAGTGGTACAGTATCACATGAGCGGCTTGGATGCCTCAGTGGTACAGTATCATATATGAGCGGCTTGGATGCTTCAGTGGTACAGTATCATATATGAGCGGCTTGGATGCCTCAGTGGTACAGTATCACATGAGTGGCTTGGATGCCTCAGTGGTACAGTATCATATATGAGCGGCTTGGATGCTTCAGTGGTACAGTATCATATATGAGCGGCTTGGATGCCTCAGTGGTACAGTATCACATGAGTGGCTTGGATGCCTCAGTGGTACAGTATCATATATGAGCGGCTTGGATGCTTCAGTGGTACAGTATCATATATGAGCGGCTTGGATGCCTCAGTGGTACAGTATCACATGAGTGGCTTGGATGCCTCAGTGGTACAGTATCATATATGAGCGGCTTGGATGCCTCAGTGGCACAGCATCGTAAAGGGGAGGTTTGGATGTCTCAGTGGTACAGTATCACATATGAGCGGCTTGGATGCTTCAGTGTTACAGTATCATATATGAGCGGCTTGGATACATCAGTGGTACAGTATCACATATAAGCGGTTTGGATACATCAGTGGTACAGTATCACATATAAGCGGTTTGGATACCTCAGTAGTACAGTATCATATATGAGCATCTTGGATACATCAGTGGTACAGTATCACATATGAGCGGCTTGGATGCCTCAGTGGTACAGTCTCACATATGAGCGGCTTGGATACCTCAGTAGTACAGTATCACATATGAGCGGCTTGGATACCTCAGTGGCACAGTCTCACATATGGGTGGCTTGGATGCCTCAGTTGTACAGTATCACATATGAGGGGCTTGGATACTTCAGTGGTACATGTGACATGAAGAAGTAGTGTTGTGCTTCTGAAGCATCCAGTAACTAGAGGGGTTAACACAGTCACAGGAGACAAGGAGTGGTTATCAGAGCCCCAGGGGGATTGTGGGGATCTTGTTATTGTTGTCTGGCTGAAGCCGAAGAGAAAGGTGGTGTGTGATCTGTATATCACAGAAGGCAAGAGAACAGAATTCAGGTCTGCAGGGAAGGTAAACACAGGTCAGATAGACTCCCTGAGCTAACAGTGTGTAGTATTATTGGGCAGAAAGATAAGGACTGGAAGGAATCCTGTCATAAGGATCTTCTTCCTCATCAGACCCTCCCCCCCTCCATCTCCATGCAGGATAAAGAATGCTGTCTACTAGTGAATGCTTGTGAAGGAAAAACCTGCTGTTTATGCATAGAAGTGTGCTGCTAAGAGATCTAATCTGTGCTGAATAATGCTACTGAAGAGATTGACGTTACTGTGCCTGCTTTATGAGACTGTACTGTAATGAAGATTGTTGCTGCAATATCCCTGAATTGCACTGGCCGTGCTTCTGATTAAATTCCACTGTTAAACTGTTGAAAAACACTCTTATCAGATGTGTCTGGTCAGTAATTGAATCTATTGTGTGGCTGAGAGAAGCTGCAGCCTATGGTCGCCCTGAGAAGAGGAAAAGTGTCTGGAAAAACACAGCAGCACAGCACCTCAACTCAAGACAGTCCTTTCTAACACCACAAATCACCATAAGGAAAGAATTCAAGATCCTGGGACAGATTAGAGAGTGTGAACAGAAACAGAAACGGTCTTATATGAACTTGTTGCACCAGATCGATGCAGGCTTACAGAAAGGCTACCAGCCAGATGAGATCATCGAGGGGTTGGTGAAAGCGATCAGCCCAGGACAGAACCTCCATAGTATGCTAGAAATGAAGAGTCAATTGACCTTGCCACAGCTGAAGATGATTTTAAAAGGACACTATAAAGAAGAGAGTACTTCAGAATTGTTCCACCGACTCATTAACCTCTCACAGAAAAAAAATGAATCACCCCAAAGTTTCTTGTTCAGAGCAATTGAACTGAAGGATAGACTGTTGTGCATCCAGAGATGTAGAAGCGGAGGAGAAGTTTGATGCTGGACTAGTCCGGAAGAAGTTCTTGAGATCATTGGGAATGGGGTTAATCAGCAAAGACATCAAGTTGCAGCTGAAGCAGTACCTAGAAGATCCTGGCATTCTGGACAAAGTCCTAATTGAAAAAATGAATGAGGCAGCTAGTTTGGAGTCAGAGAGCGAACGGAAGACCCCCGGAGGCCAGACTGATGATCATCATGGAGACCCTCCAGTCAGTACTATCCCCAAGTGTGTTCCCATCTACAACAGCTGCAAGAGAGACGGGGCATCAGTTACTTAATGCCCAGTGTGGATGTCAAACGATGTACTCCTGGGAGGTGGATTCATCGGTCAGTAAAGATAGCCTCATCAGCCTAATCTGTGAAAGATGCTTTATACAGTGCCAGCTGGATGGACTCCTGGTAAAAGCACTGTGGGACACAGGAGCCCAAGTGAGCCTTTTAAATGAAGAATGGAGAATGCGCTACTTGCCACATACCTGCCTTTGGTCGCTAAAAGAACTCTTAGGACCAGTGGAACTCCATGGCAAAGCCGTCAACCAGACCGAAATCCCTTTCATAGGCTGGGTGGAAGTGAGTTTCCAACTGAGGGCCATGAAGAACAGCAACATCATTGAGCTCTTGGTACCTTTTCTCTTGACCAGTGATCAGAACGTGGCAGAGGATCCTATCTTGGGTTATAATGTAATCATTGAGGTCATCACAAAACACAAGTCAGGGACGCTGGTGGTGGATGCAATTGCCACATCACTTGCCATACCCAATGTCGTGGCGGAAAATGTGATTCATAGAGTAAAGAAATCACAGAATACAATGGACCTAAAAGAAGTCAAGGTAGGCTGGCGCCCAACCATCATCCATGCAAACCAAATTATAAGGTGTGGAGTCCGGGTAGAACCGGGAAGAAAAGTCCAGAAAAGACTGTTCGTGCCAAAAGACTCCTCAGAACTTCCGGAAGGCCTAGTTCAAGGTGAAACTGTGCCTACTGGTGGGTTTGTTCGAATGACAGTACCAGTGATGAATACTACGAAACCCGAAATTAGACTTGATCCAAAGACTGTGTTAGGTCACATCAAAACTGTTAAAACGGTATATCCAGCCAGTGTGAGACCTGCCCAGGGGTCTACCGTGAATTCAGTCTCCCCACCAAGGAACAGGAGTTTCCCAGGGGAGGAACAAGTTCGACCCACCTCAGGGTCCTGGGATCCCCCAGTAACCTTGGAACACTTATGTGCTGAAGATCAAACGGTAGCAAAACAGATGCTGAGAGAAGAGTGTCATGCATTCTCCAAAGATGACTGTGATATAGGCTGTATCCTATCGTTGCAGTTGAAAATCAATTTGAAAAACACAACCCCAGTAACCAGAAGTTACATGTCTGTGCCGAAACCATTACACCGTGAAGTGAAAGAGTATTTACAACACGTAATCAACAGAGATTGGGCCCAAAAGTCAAAGTCGTCTTATTCTTCTCCTATTGTTTGTGTTAGAAAGAAGGACGGTACGTTGAGACTCTGCTGTGATTACCGGGAACTAAACCGAAAGTCAGTACCTGATCGGCACCCAATACCAAAGATCCAAGACATGCTGGATAGCCTATCAGGAAGTACCTGGTTCTGTGTCCTCGATCAGGGTAAAGCATACCATGAAGGGTTTGTTGAAGAGGCAAGTAGACCCTTGACAGCATTCATCACACCGTGAGGGTTATATGAGTGGATCCGCATACCGTTTGGGCTCAGTTCAGCTCCAGCAAAATTCCAGAGGAGCATGGAGACATGTTTAGAAGGATTGAGGGATGATATCTGCCAGCCGTACTTGGATGACAATGTTGTACACAGCAAAACCTTTTGGGAACATGTTGAACACGTGAGGACCGTATTACAGCGGTATCAACAACACGGAGTTAAGTTGACCTCAAAGAAGTGTGAACTCTTCAAAAGACAAGTCCGATTTCTAGGGAAGATTTTGTCCGGAGAAGGATATACCATGGACCCAGCAGAAATCGCTCCAGTACTGGCCTTAAAAGACAAGCGGCCTTCTACTGTCGGGGAGTTGAGGCAGATCCTAGGATTCCTCTTCTACTATCGTACTTATGTTCGGAACTTCTCCAGGATTGCTGCCCCACTATACCTCCTCTTGGGGGGGACAACAGAGTCAACAACACCCACGGAGAAAAAGAAGAACGCGGGCAGGACTGGGCTTAAAAGAAACAACGCCGTTTCGTCCCAGCAGCCCATTCTCTGGACAGCAGACCACCAGGAGGTATTGGAAGAACTAGTACACTACCTGGTAAAACCACCCATCTTGGGATATTCTGATTTCAACTTACCGTTTGTTCTGCATTGTGACGCTTCTCAAGTTGGACTGGGAGCTGCCCTGTATCAGCATCAAGATGGAAAATTGAGAGTCATCGGTTACGGTTCTAGAATGTTGACCATCTACATTCCGGAAAATTGGAGTTCCTGGCATTGAAATGGGCTATCTGTGAATGCTGTAGTAGAGATAATCTCTAAATCGAAGAGTTTGAGGTATACGCTGACAACAACCCTTTGACCTACAGCCAAACTGAATGCAACGAGTCAGAGATGGGTTGCTGAACTAGCTGACTTCAATTTCAGCATCAAGTACAGGCCAGGAAAATGCAATGCGGATGCTGACGGATTGTCGAGAATGCCATTAGAGCCTGAGGAGTACATGCAAGAATGCTCGGAGGAAGTCAGTCTGGAAGTAATTGAGAGCACTACCCAAGCAGTACAAGCTTATCAGGAGGAAGACACACCATTGTGGTGTCCGTTGACGGTGGAAACCACTATTAAAGCGAGAGAACAAGATCACCCTCTGTCTATTCAATAACTACCAAAAGGAAATATCCGTAGAGCACAACGGGGAGATTAGATAATTGGTAGAATACTACTTTATGTGGACCAAAATCGGTTTCCAAGTAAACGGGAGAGAGATAGTGAGTCACCAGCAGTATCTGTTTTAGTTAAAGAATGGACGAAGCTCTACCTCAGTGAAGACGGTATCCTGTATCGTAAAGGAGGACAAACCGGCAGTTGGTACTACCCAGAGTATTCCGTAGGTTGGTATTCAAAGAACTCAATGAAAACATGGGACACCTGGAAGTGGAAAGGACAACCAACTTGATCCGTGAACGTTTCTTCTGGCCGTACATGCAGAGAGATATTGAGAGGTACGTAACCAGGGAGTGTGGATGTCTGAAAGATAAATGTCCCAACGCATCAACCCGGGCACCTATGGGCAACATCCAAACTACGTATCTGTTTGAGATGGTCTCAATAGACTTTCTACATCTCTAGACGTGCAAGGGTTGTTATGAATACATCTTGGTGGTGATGGATGATTTTACTCGATTTGCTCAAGCATATGCCACCACCAATAAAGCGGGTCGAACAGCGGCAGAGAAGATCTTCAATGATTTTGCTTTGAGGTTTGGATTCCCCACGAGGTTACACCACGACCAAGGAAGAGTATTTGAGAACCAGCTCTTTGCCAAGCTAGGAAAGTACTGTAGGATTCAGAGATCCCACACAACGCCCTATCACCCAGAGGGTAATGGACAAGTGGAACGTTTTAACCGGACATTATTTTCGATGTTGCGCACTTTAACAGCTGACGAGAAGAAAGACTGGAAGAGTTCTCTGTCAAAAGTGGTACATGCCTATAACTGAACAAAGAGTGATGCAACTGGTTACTCACCCTTCTTTCTGTTGTATGGATGATCGCCAAGACTGCCAATCAACACCATGTTTGATAATCTTGTGTCAGAGTCTTACAGAACGTATCCGGAGTACGTTCGGAAATGGAAGGAACGGATGGCAGAGGCATACAACGCAGTGTCCAAAGTGGTTACGCAAGGACAGAGCAAGAGCAAGGAGTACTATGATTGAAAATGTTATGGAGCAGAATTGGCACCGGGAAGCCGGGTGCTCGTCAAGAACGTACGTGAGAAAGGCGGTCCAGGAAAACTTTGTTCGTACTGGGAAGACAAGGTGTATGTGGTTGTAAGGAGGAAAGCTGATGACAGCCCAGTGTATGAAATCCGATTGGAAACAGGAGACAAGAAAACCAGAATAGTCCATCGGAATTTGTTACTACTCTGTGATTATCTCCCACCACAACAAGACTTTCCAGAAGTAGACCGACATCGTCTGAGATCGACTAAGGGACCATCACAGACTGAAGCTCCGAAGTTGGATAGTGACCTTGAAAGTTCAGATGAAGAAGAACACACCGTTGTATTTATCAGCAAGGAGAGGGATGTACCATCCTCAGGAGAGTGAACTAAGTCCCGAGGCTCCAGAGTTTGTACCAAGGAGTACTGATGAAGTCCAATTCAGATTTGATGATTGAACACCGGTCACTTAGGAGTAGCAGAATTACCAGACCAGGTGGAAACGGACAATTAAAAAGAAGTACAGGAACTTACAGAGGCAGTTCCAGGAGCATCTGAGGAAGTACGAGAAATGAGTGCGGCAGAAGAAACTCCTGCAACCAAGGAACCCGTGGTGTCTGAGGAACAACCTACCAGGAGGATGTCGACTCGAGAAGTAAGGAGGCCTGTGATGCTGACGTATGAGACACTTGGTGAACCGAGTCAAGTGCCAAGGACTGTCGATTGGAAACAGGTATCTCTGCCTATGGACCAGGTAAGCTCATTTGAATGGTATACACCACCGAGAGACAGTATGGACAATGTTACCTGGTGGAAAAACTTCTTTTGGCCTAGTGAAAGAGAGAGCTCATTGAAGACGTACGAAAAGCTCCAGCGAAAGAGATGCTGATTGTTTTAATTGTGTATGTCTTACAGGAGTTCTACAAGCAAAGGGTTGTAAGAATAGGTTGTTATTGATATTTGTAAATGTTATGCCAATTTGACAATGCCAATTTGTATATAAAGTTATTCAACTTTTACCACTGTCTCAGAATTGGTCAGATTGACCAATTAAGATGAATGTCGAGGACGACATTCAAAAAGGATGGAAGAGTGTGACATTCAGAAGTAATGTTGTGCTTCTGAAGCATCCAGCAAATAGAGGGGTTTACACAGTTACAGGAGACAGGGAGTGGTTAGCAGAACCCCGGGGGGATTGTGGGGAAGTTGTTTAATGTCTGGCTGGAGCCGTAGAGAAACGTGGTGTGTGATCTGTATCTCATAGAAGACAAGGGAACAGAATTCAGGTCAGGAGGGAAGCTAAAGACAGGTCAGATAGACTCCCTGAGTTAACAGTGTGTAGTATTATTGGGCAGAAAGATAAGGACTGGAAGGAATCGTGTCATAGGGATCATCTCCTTCATCAAACCCTCCCCTCTCCATCTCCATGCAGGATAAAGAATGCTGTGCACTAGTGAGTCCTTGTGAAGGAAAAGCCTGCTGTTTATGCACAGAAGTGTGCTGCCAAGAGATCTAATCTGTGCTGAATTATGCTACTGAAGAGACTGACGTTACTGTGCCTGCGTAATAGACTGTACTGTAATGAAGATTGTTGCTGTAATATCCCTGAATTGCACTGGCCGTGCTTCAGATTAAATTCCACTGTTAAACTGTTGAAATAGACTCTTGTCAGATGTGTCTGGTCAGCAACTGAATCTATCGTGTGCCTGAGAGAAGCTGCAGCACATGGTCTATGGTCGCCCTGAGTAACGGTTCCTCTAGGATTCCAAAGAATTCATGAAAGCCGTCTCGCCCCTATCTGAACCTAGCGGCGTGCGTGTAACATACAGTATCACATATGAGCGGCTTGGATACCTCAGTGGTACAGCGTGCTGGTATAAATGATTATTTGTTGCTGTCTTGTGGAGCGATGCTCTGCGGCTGCAGCTGTGATCCTGGTGTGTCTGTGGCTTCACCACTGTTCTCCTCCAGGACTTGTGGCCGCGGTGATCAGCAGCACTGGAATTAACCCTTTCCTTTGTTAATAAAGGGGTGTGACTGATTGCCCCATGAGCACAAGCGCCATTTCTCTGGCACTGCAGCCAATCAGTTCACACGTCTGCAGCCAATCAGTTCACTCGTCTGCACGCACTGTTCTGTGGCCTAGAAAACAGCACGTCATGTTAGTAGTCAAAGGATGCCAAGAGGTCCATCAGCCTGGAGGGTCCATAGCCCCCTGGTGTTGGGCACCAGTGTCAGACTATGTTCACATGTGGCAGTTTTTTGTTGTTGCATAAAATAAACACTGCCCTTTACTGAACTCTCCCGCACTTGCAGCTTTTTTTTTCTTTGCATATTTTAATCATCAATTTTTTTTTTTCATTTCTTGCAGAGATTTTTTTTTTTACCCATTGAAATGAACAGATGAAAACTTCTGGAAAAGAGACGTAGTGATAGAAAGGGTGAGGCTACAGTAACCTCCGATTATGGCTCCTCTCGCCCCTTCTTATCCCACGAGCCACGTCCATTGCTTTCCTTCCGCTATTCCCTTCTGATCTCTCCATCACCGTTTTGCTTTCCAGTCCGCTGAATACCAATGCGCATTTACAGCATCTGCCATAAAGTGAGTTACGCTGCCATTTTTACATGAAAGCCTGTACTTTCCAGTAATGATATTATTTACTATTTTCAGACCTTTTATATCGGGTAGTTACTAAGATGACATGGTGGTTTCCCCTGGAGTTCCCCTTTATATCCCTTATACATATATACGCGATTCACGTCATTGCTACAATGTCACAGCACAACTTCATTTCTGACACTGAAGAGTTCTGCGCCTTTAAGAAAGGATTAGTATTCTAATTTCTTTACTAAAAGAACATTTTTTATGGCTGGAGAAATAATGTGTTTCTCATCCTTAATCTCCGCAGCTCAAATTCATTTCATGCAGCTCGTATATAGCGGCAAGAACACACATCCAATTACACAGGTCATAAAGTGCTCTGCATACACAATACTGAAGAAGCCGAAAACACGACCTGACCGGAGCGATCACCAGGATTAAAGACAAGTCCTCTGGAGGAGGAGAGCAGCTCCAGCCGGACAGAAACCGCCCCGACCTGTCAGATCACCAAGGCCAGTATTATAGCACTTATATTACTGTACATAGAGGCAGTATTATAGTAGTTATATTCCTGTACAGAGAGGGCAGTATTATAGTAGTTATAGTCTTGTACATAGGGGCAGTATTATAGTAGTTATATTCTTGTACATAGGGGCAGTATTATAGTAGTTATATTCCTGTACATAGGAGCAGTATTATAGTAGTTATATTCTTGTACATAGGGGCAGTATTATAGCACTTATATTCCTGTACATAGGGGGCAGTATTATAGTAGTTATATTCTTGTACATAGGAGCAGTATTATAGTAGTTATATTCTTGTACATAGAGGGCAGTATTATAGTAGTTATATTCTTGTACATAGGGGCAGTATTATAGTAGTTATATTCTTGTACATAGGGGCAGTATTATAGTAGTTATATTCTTGTACATAGGGGCAGTATTATAATAGTTATATTCTTATACATAGGGGCAGTATTATAGTAGTTATATTCTTATACATAGTAGCAGTATTATAGTAGTTATATTCTTGTACATAGGAGCAGTATTATAGTAGTTATATTCCTGTAAATAGGGGCAGTATTATAGTAGTTATATTCCTGTACATAGGAGCAGTATTATAGTAGTTATATTCTTGTACATAGGGGGCAGTATTATAGTAGTTATATTCTTGTACATAGGGGGCAGTATTATAGTAGTTATATTCTTGTACATAGGGGCAGTATTATAGTAGTTATATTCTTGTACATAGGGGGCAGTATTATAGTAGTTATATTCTTGTACATAGGGGCAGTATTATAGTAGTTATATTCTTGTACATAGGGGGCAGTATTATAGTAGTTATATTTTTGTACATAGGGGCAGTATTATAGTAGTTATATTCTAGTACATAGGGGCAGTATTATAGTAGTTATATTCTTGTACATAGGGGCAGTATTATAGTAGTTATATTCTTGTACATAGGGGCAGTATTATAGTAGTTATATTTTTGTACATAGGGAGCAGTATTATAGTAGTTATATTCTTGTACATAGGAGCAGTATTATAGTAGTTATATTCTTGTACATAGGAGCAGTATTATAGTAGTTATATTCTTGTACATAGGGGGCGGTATTATAGTAGTTATATTCTTGTACATAGGGGGCAGTATTATAGCAGCTATATTCTTGTACATAGGGAGCAGTATTATAGTAGTTATATTCTTGTACATAGGGGGCAGTATTATAGTAGTTATATTCGTGTACATAGGAGCAGTATTATAGTAGTTATATTCTTGTACATAGGAGCAGTATTATAGCACTTATATTCCTGTACATAGAGGGCAGTATTATAGTAGTTATATTCTTGTACATAGGAGCAGTATTATAGTAGTTATATTCTTGTACATAGGGGGCAGTATTATAGTAGTTATATTTTTGTACATAGGGAGCAGTATTATAGCACTTATATTCCTGTACATAGAGGGCAGTATTATAGTAGTTATATTCTTGTACATAGGAGCAGTATTATAGTAGTTATATTATTGTACATAGAGGGCAGTATTATAGTAGTTATATTCTTGTACATAGGGGCAGTATTATAGTAGTTATATTCTTGTACATAGGGGCAGTATTATAGTAGTTATATTCTTATACATAGGGGCAGTATTATAGTAGTTATAATCTTATACATAGTAGCAGTATTATAGTAGTTATATTCTTGTACATAGGAGCAGTATTATAGTAGTTATATTCCTGTAAATAGGGGCAGTATTATAGTAGTTATATTCCTGTACATAGGAGCAGTATTATAGTAGTTATATTCTTGTACATAGGGGCAGTATTATAGTAGTTATATTCTTGTACATAGGGGGCAGTATTATAGTAGTTATATTCTTGTACATAGGGGCAGTATTATAGTAGTTATATTCCTGTACATAGGAGCAGTATTATAGTAGTTATATTCTTGTACATAGGGGCAGTATTATAGTAGTTATATTCTTGTACATAGGGGGCAGTATTATAGTAGTTATATTCTTGTACATAGGGGCAGTATTATAGTAGTTATATTCTTATACATAGTAGCAGTATTATAGTAGTTATATTATTGTACATAGGAGCAGTATTATAGTAGTTATATTCCTGTAAATAGGGGCAGTATTATAGTAGTTATATTCCTGTACATAGGAGCAGTATTATAGCAGTTATATTCTTGTACATAGGGGGCAGTATTATAGTAGTTATATTCTTGTATATAGGAGCAGTATTATAGTAGTTATATTCTTCTACATAGGGGGCAGTATTATAGTAGTTATATTCTTGTACATAGGGGACAGTATTATAGTAGTTATATTCTTGTACATAGGAGCAGTATTACAGTAGTTATATTCTTGTACATAGGGGGCAGTATTATAGTAGTTATATTCTTGTACATAGGAGCAGTATTATAGTGGTTATATTCTTGTACATAGGGAGCAGTATTATAGCAGTTATATTCTTGTATATGGGATCAGTATTATAGTAGATATATTCTTGTACATAGGGGCAGTATTATAGCAGTTATATTCTTGTATATAGGAGCAGTACTATAGTAGTTATATTCTTGTACATAGGAGCAGTATTATAGTAGTTATATTCTTGTATATAGGAGCAGTATTATAGTAGTTATATTCTTGTACATAGGGGACAGTATTATAGTAGTTATATTCTTGTACATAGGAGCAGTATTATAGTAGTTATATTTTTGTACATAGGAGCAGTATTATAGTAGTTATATTCTTGTATACAGAAGCAGTATTATAGTAGTTATATTCTTGTACATAGGGGCAGTATTATAGCAGTTATATTCTTGTACATAGGGGGCAGTATTATAGCAGTTATTTTCTCGTACATAGGGGACAGTATTATAGTAGTTATATTCTTGTACATAGGAGCAGTATTATAGTAGTTATATTCTTGTACATAGGGGCAGTATTATAGCAGTTATATTCTTGTACATAGGGGGCAGTATTATAGTAGTTATATTCTCATACATAGGGGACAGTATTATAGTAGTTATATTCTTGTATATAGGAGCAGTATTATAGTAGTTATATTCTTGTACATAGGAGCAGTATTATAGTAGTTATATTCTTGTATATAGGAGCAATATTATAGTAGTTATATTCTTGTACATAGGGGCAGTATTATAGCAGTTATATTCTTGTACATAGGGGGCAGTATTAAAGCAGTTATATTCTTGTACATAGGAGCAGTATTATAGTAGTTATATACTTGTACATAGGAGCAGTATTATAGTAGTTATATTCTTGTACATAGGAGCAGTATTATAGTACTTATATTCTTGTACAAAGGGGAAGTATTATAGTAGTTATATTCTTGTACATAGGGGGCAGTATTATAGTAGTTATATTCTTGTACATAGAGGCAGTATTATAGTAGTTACATTCTTGTACATAGAGGCAGTATTATAGTAGTTATATTCATGTACATAGGGGCAGTATTATAGTAGTTATATTCTTGTATATAGGGGCAGTAATATAGTAGTTATATTCTTGCATATAGGGGCAGTATTATAGTAGTTATATTCTAGTACATAGGAGCAGTATTATAGTAGTTATATTCTTGTACATAGGAGCAGTATTATAGTAGTTATATTCTTGTATATAGGAGCAGTATTATAGTAGTTATATTCTTGTACATAGGGGCAATATTATAGCAGTTATATTCTTGTACATAGGGGGCAGTATTATAGCAGTTATATTCTTGTACATAGGAGCAGTATTATAGTAGTTATATTCTTGTACATAGGAGCAGTATTATAGTAGTTATATTCTTGTATATAGGAGCAGTATTATAGTAGTTATATTCCTGTAAATAGGGGCAGTGTTATAGTAGTTATATTCCTGTACATAGGAGCAGTATTATAGCAGTTATATTCTTGTACATAGGGGGCAGTATTATAGTAGTTATATTCTTGTATATAGGAGCAGTATTATAGTAGTTATATTCTTCTACATAGGGGGCAGTATTATAGTAGTTATATTCTTGTACATAGGGGACAGTATTATAGTAGTTATATTCTTGTACATAGGAGCAGTATTACAGTAGTTATATTCTTGTACATAGGGGGCAGTATTATAGTAGTTATATTCTTGTACATAGGAGCAGTATTATAGTGATTATATTCTTGTACATAGGGAGCAGTATTATAGCAGTTATATTCTTGTATATAGGATCAGTATTATAGTAGATATATTCTTGTACATAGGGGCAGTATTATAGTAGTTATATTCTTGTATATAGGAGCAGTATTATAGTAGTTATATGCTTGTACATAGGAGCAGTATTATAGTAGTTATATTCTTGTATATAGGAGCAGTATTATAGTAGTAATATTCTTGTACATAGGGGACAGTATTATAGTAGTTATATTCTTGTACATAGGAGCAGTATTATAGTAGTTATATTCTTGTACATAGGAGCAGTATTATAGTAGATATATTCTTGTATATAGGAGCAGTATTATAGTAGTTATATTCTTGTACATAGGGGCAGTATTATAGCAGTTATATTCTTGTACATAGGGGGCAGTATTATAGCAGTTATATTCTCGTACATAGGGGACAGTATTATAGTAGTTATATTCTTGTACATAGGAGCAGTATTATAGTAGTTATATTCTTGTACATAGGGGCAGTATTATAGCAGTTATATTCTTGAACAAAGGGGGCAGTATTATAGTAGTTATATTCTCGTACATAGGGGACAGTATTATAGTAGTTATATTCTTGTACATAGGAGCAGTATTATAGTAGTTATATTCTTGTATATAGGAGCAGTATTATAGTAGTAATATTCTTGTACATAGGGGACAGTATTATAGTAGTTATATTCTTGTACATAGGAGCAGTATTATAGTAGTTATATTCTTGTACATAGGAGCAGTATTATAGTAGATATATTCTTGTATATAGGAGCAGTATTATAGTAGTTATATTCTTGTACATAGGGGCAGTATTATAGCAGTTATATTCTTGTACATAGGGGGCAGTATTATAGCAGTTATATTCTCGTACATAGGGGACAGTATTATAGTAGTTATATTCTTGTACATAGGAGCAGTATTATAGTAGTTATATTCTTGTACATAGGGGCAGTATTATAGCAGTTATATTCTTGAACAAAGGGGGCAGTATTATAGTAGTTATATTCTCGTACATAGGGGACAGTATTATAGTAGTTATATTCTTGTACATAGGAGCAGTATTATAGTAGTTATATTCTTGTACATAGGAGCAGTATTATAGTAGTTATATTCTTGTATATAGGAGCAGTATTATAGTAGTTATATTCTTGTACATAGGGGCAGTATTATAGCAGTTATATTCTTGTACATAGGGGGCAGTATTATAGCAGTTATATTCTTGTACATAGGAGCAGTATTATAGTAGTTATATTCTTGTACATAGGAGCAGTATTATAGTAGTTATATTCTTGTACATAGCAGCAGTATTATAGTACTTATATTCTTGTACAAAGGGGAAGTATTATAGTAGTTATATTCTTCTACATAGGGGGCAGTATTATAGTAGTTATATTCTTGTACATAGAGGCAGTATTATAGTAGTTACATTCTTGTACATAGAGGCAGTATTATAGTAGTTATATTCATGTACATAGGGGCAGTATTATAGTAGTTATATTCTTGTATATAGGGGCAGTATTATAGTAGTTATATTCTTGCATATAGGGGCAGTATTATAGTAGTTATATTCTAGTACATAGGAGCAGTATTATAGTAGTTATATTCTTGTACATAGGAGCAGTATTATAGTAGTTTTATTCTTGTATATAGGAGCAGTATTATAGTAGTTATATTCTTGTACATAGGGGCAGTATTATAGCAGTTATATTCTTGTACATAGGGGGCAGTATTATAGCAGTTATATTCTTGTACATAGGAGCAGTATTATAGTAGTTATATTCTTGTACATAGGAGCAGTATTATAGTAGTTATATTCTTGTATATAGGAGCAGTATTATAGTAGTTATATTCCTGTAAATAGGGGCAGTGTTATAGTAGTTATATTCCTGTCCATAGGAGCAGTATTATAGCAGTTATATTCTTGTACATAGGGGGCAGTATTATAGTAGTTATATTCTTGTATATAGGAGCAGTATTATAGTAGTTATATTCTTGTACATAGGGGGCAGTATTATAGTAGTTATATTCTTGTACATAGGGGACAGTATTATAGTAGTTATATTCTTGTACATAGGAGCAGTATTACAGTAGTTATATTCTTGTACATAGGGGGCAGTATTATAGTAGTTATATTCTTGTACATAGGGGGCAGTATTATAGCAGGTATATTCTTGTACATAGGAGCAGTATTATAGTAGTTATATTCTTTTACATATTAGCAGTATTATAGTAGTTATATTCTTGTACATAGGAGCAGTATTATAGGTAGTTATATTCTTGTACATAGGAGCAGTATTATAGTAGTTATATTCTTGTACATAGGGGGCAGTATTATCGTAGTTATATTCTTGTACATAGGGAGCAGTATTATAGCAGCTATATTCTTGTACATAGGAGCAGTATTATAGTAGCTATATTCTTGTACATAGGAGCAGTATTATAGTAGTTATATTCTTGTACATAGGAGCAGTATTATAGTAGTTATATTCTTGTACATAGGGGGCGGTATTATAGTAGTTATATTCTTGTACATAGGGGGCAGTATTATAGCAGCTATATTCTTGTACATAGGGAGCAGTATTATAGTAGTTATATTCTTGTACATAGGGGGCAATATTATAGTAGTTATATTCGTGTACATAGGAGCAGTATTATAGTAGTTATATTCTTGTATATAGGGGGCAGTATTATAGTTGTTATATTTTTGTACATAGGGGCAGTATTATAGTAGTTATATTCTTGTACATAGGGGGCAGTATTATAGTAGTTCTATTCTTGTACATAGGGGCAGTATTATAGTAGTTATATTCTTGTACATAGGGAGCAGTATTATAGTAGTTATATTCTTGTACATAGGGGGCAGTATTATAGTAGCTATATTCCTGTACATAGGAGCAGTATTATAGTAGTCATATTCTTGTACATAGGAGGCAGTATTATAGTAGTTATATTCTTGTACATAGGGGGCAGTATTATAGTAGTTATATTCTTGTACATAGGGGGCAGTATTATAGTAGCTATATTCCTGTACATAGGAGCAGTATTATAGTAGTCATATTCTTGTACATAGGAGGCAGTATTATAGTAGTTATATTCTTGTACATAGGGGGCAGTATTATAATAGCTATATTCTTGTACATAGGAGCAGTATTATAGTAGTTATATTCTTGTACATAGGAGCAGTATTATAGTAGTTATATTCTTGTACATAGGGGGCAGTATTATAGCAGCTATATTCTTGTACATAGGAGCAGTATTATAGCAGTTATATTCTTGTACATAGGGGCAGTATTATAGTAGTTATATTCTTGTACATAGGGGGCAGCATTATAGTAGTTATATTCTTGTACATAGGGGGCAGTATTATAGTAGCTATATTCTTGTACATAGGAGCAGTATTATAGTAGTTATATTCTTGTACATAGGAGCAGTATTATAGTAGTTATATTCTTGTACATAGGGGGCAGTATTATAGCAGCTATATTCTTGTACATAGGAGCAGTATTATAGCAGTTATATTCTTGTACATAGGGGCAGTATTATAGTAGTTATATTCTTGTACATAGGGGGCAGTATTATAGTAGCTATATTCTTGTACATAGGGGGCAGTATTATAGTAGCTATATTCTTGTACATAGGAGCAGTATTATAGTAGTTATATTCTTGTACATAGGGGCAGTATTATAGTAGTTATATTCTTGTACATAGGGGGCAGTATTATAGTAGTTATATTCTTGTGCATAGAGGGCAACATTATAGTAGTTATATTCTTGTACACAGGGGCAGTGTTATAGTAGTTATATTCTTGTACATAGGAGCAGTATTATAGTAGTTTTATTCTTGTACATAGGGGCAGTATTATAGTAGTTATATTCTTGTATATAAGGGGCAGTATTATAGTAGTTATATTCTAGTAGATAGGAGCAGTATTATAGTAGTTATATTCTTGTACATAGGGGCAGTATTATAGTAGCTATATTCTTGTACATAGGGGCAGTATTATAGTAGTTATATTCTTGTACATACGGGGCAGTATTATAGTAGTAATATTCTTGTACATAGGAGCAGTATTATAGTAGTTATATTCTTGTACATAGGAGCAGTATTATAGTAATTATATTCTTGTACATAGGGGGCAGTATTATAGTAGCTATATTCTTGTACATAGGGGGCAGTATTATAGTAGCTATATTCTTGTACATAGGAGCAGTATTATAGTAGTTATATTCTTGTACATAGGAGCAGTATTATAGTAGCTATATTCTTGTACATAGGAGCAGTATTATAGTAGTTATATTCTTGTACTTAGGGGGCAGTATTATAGCAGGTATAATCTTGTACATAGGAGCAGTATTATAGTCGTTATATTCTTGTACATATTAGCAGTATTATAGTAGTTATATTCTTGTACATAGGAGCAGTATTATAGTAGCTATATTCTTGTACATAGGAGCAGTACTATAGTAGTTATATTCTTGTACATAGGAGCAATATTATAGTAGTTATATTCTTGTACATAGGGGGCAGTATTATAGTAGTTATATTCTTGTACATAGGGGGCAGTATTATAGCAACTATATTCTTGTACATAGGAGCAGTATTATAGTAGCTATATTCTTGTACATAGGAGCAGTATTATGGTAGTTATATTCTTGTACATAGGAGCAGTATTATAGTAGTTATATTCTTGTACATAGGGGGCGGTATTATAGTAGTTATATTCTTGTACATAGGGGGCAGTATTATAGCAGCTATATTCTTGTACATAGAGAGCAGTATTATATTAGTTATATTCTTGTACATAGGGGGCAGTATTATAGTAGTTATATTCGTGTACATAGGAGCAGTATTATAGTAGTTATATTCTTGTATATAGGGGGCAGTATTATAGTAGTTATATTTTTGTACATAGGGGCAGTATTATAGTAGTTCTATTCTTGTACATAGGGGGCAGTATTATAGTAGTTCTATTCTTGTACATAGGGGCAGTATTATAGTAGTTATATTCTTGTACATAGGGAGCAGTATTATAGTAGTTATATTCTTATACATAGGAGCAGTGTTATAGTAGTTATATTCTTGTACATAGGGGGGCAGTATTATAGTAGCTATATTCTTGTACATAGGGGGCAGTATTATAGTAGCTATATTCTTGTACATAGGAGCAGTATTATAGTAGTTATATTCTTGTACATAGGAGCAGTATTATAGTAGCTATATTCTTGTACATAGGAGCAGTATTATAGTAGTTATATTCTTGTACATAGGGGGCAATATTATAGTAGTTATATTCGTGTACATAGGAGCAGTATTATAGTAGTTATATTCTTGTATATAGGGGGCAGTATTATAGTTGTTATATTTTTGTACATAGGGGCAGTATTATAGTAGTTATATTCTTGTACATAGGGGGCAGTATTATAGTAGTTCTATTCTTGTACATAGGGGCAGTATTATAGTAGTTATATTCTTGTACATAGGGAGCAGTATTATAGTAGTTATATTCTTGTACATAGGGGGCAGTATTATAGTAGCTATATTCCTGTACATAGGAGCAGTATTATAGTAGTCATATTCTTGTACATAGGAGGCAGTATTATAGTAGTTATATTCTTGTACATAGGGGGCAGTATTATAGTAGTTATATTCTTGTACATAGGGGGCAGTATTATAGTAGCTATATTCCTGTACATAGGAGCAGTATTATAGTAGTCATATTCTTGTACATAGGAGGCAGTATTATAGTAGTTATATTCTTGTACATAGGGGGCAGTATTATAATAGCTATATTCTTGTACATAGGAGCAGTATTATAGTAGTTATATTCTTGTACATAGGAGCAGTATTATAGTAGTTATATTCTTGTACATAGGGGGCAGTATTATAGCAGCTATATTCTTGTACATAGGAGCAGTATTATAGCAGTTATATTCTTGTACATAGGGGCAGTATTATAGTAGTTATATTCTTGTACATAGGGGGCAGCATTATAGTAGTTATATTCTTGTACATAGGGGGCAGTATTATAGTAGCTATATTCTTGTACATAGGAGCAGTATTATAGTAGTTATATTCTTGTACATAGGAGCAGTATTATAGTAGTTATATTCTTGTACATAGGGGGCAGTATTATAGCAGCTATATTCTTGTACATAGGAGCAGTATTATAGCAGTTATATTCTTGTACATAGGGGCAGTATTATAGTAGTTATATTCTTGTACATAGGGGGCAGTATTATAGTAGCTATATTCTTGTACATAGGGGGCAGTATTATAGTAGCTATATTCTTGTACATAGGAGCAGTATTATAGTAGTTATATTCTTGTACATAGGGGCAGTATTATAGTAGTTATATTCTTGTACATAGGGGGCAGTATTATAGTAGTTATATTCTTGTGCATAGAGGGCAACATTATAGTAGTTATATTCTTGTACACAGGGGCAGTGTTATAGTAGTTATATTCTTGTACATAGGAGCAGTATTATAGTAGTTTTATTCTTGTACATAGGGGCAGTATTATAGTAGTTATATTCTTGTATATAAGGGGCAGTATTATAGTAGTTATATTCTAGTAGATAGGAGCAGTATTATAGTAGTTATATTCTTGTACATAGGGGCAGTATTATAGTAGCTATATTCTTGTACATAGGGGCAGTATTATAGTAGTTATATTCTTGTACATACGGGGCAGTATTATAGTAGTAATATTCTTGTACATAGGAGCAGTATTATAGTAGTTATATTCTTGTACATAGGAGCAGTATTATAGTAATTATATTCTTGTACATAGGGGGCAGTATTATAGTAGCTATATTCTTGTACATAGGGGGCAGTATTATAGTAGCTATATTCTTGTACATAGGAGCAGTATTATAGTAGTTATATTCTTGTACATAGGAGCAGTATTATAGTAGCTATATTCTTGTACATAGGAGCAGTATTATAGTAGTTATATTCTTGTACTTAGGGGGCAGTATTATAGCAGGTATAATCTTGTACATAGGAGCAGTATTATAGTCGTTATATTCTTGTACATATTAGCAGTATTATAGTAGTTATATTCTTGTACATAGGAGCAGTATTATAGTAGCTATATTCTTGTACATAGGAGCAGTACTATAGTAGTTATATTCTTGTACATAGGAGCAATATTATAGTAGTTATATTCTTGTACATAGGGGGCAGTATTATAGTAGTTATATTCTTGTACATAGGGGGCAGTATTATAGCAACTATATTCTTGTACATAGGAGCAGTATTATAGTAGCTATATTCTTGTACATAGGAGCAGTATTATGGTAGTTATATTCTTGTACATAGGAGCAGTATTATAGTAGTTATATTCTTGTACATAGGGGGCGGTATTATAGTAGTTATATTCTTGTACATAGGGGGCAGTATTATAGCAGCTATATTCTTGTACATAGAGAGCAGTATTATATTAGTTATATTCTTGTACATAGGGGGCAGTATTATAGTAGTTATATTCGTGTACATAGGAGCAGTATTATAGTAGTTATATTCTTGTATATAGGGGGCAGTATTATAGTAGTTATATTTTTGTACATAGGGGCAGTATTATAGTAGTTCTATTCTTGTACATAGGGGGCAGTATTATAGTAGTTCTATTCTTGTACATAGGGGCAGTATTATAGTAGTTATATTCTTGTACATAGGGAGCAGTATTATAGTAGTTATATTCTTATACATAGGAGCAGTGTTATAGTAGTTATATTCTTGTACATAGGGGGGCAGTATTATAGTAGCTATATTCTTGTACATAGGGGGCAGTATTATAGTAGCTATATTCTTGTACATAGGAGCAGTATTATAGTAGTTATATTCTTGTACATAGGAGCAGTATTATAGTAGCTATATTCTTGTACATAGGAGCAGTATTATAGTAGTTATATTCTTGTACATAGGGGGCAGTATTATAGCAGCTATAATCTTGTACATAGGAGCAGTATTATAGTAGTTATATTCTTGTACATATTAGCAGTATTATAGTAGTTATATTCTTGTACATAGGAGCAGTATTATAGTAGCTATATTCTTGTACATAGGAGCAGTATTATAGTAGTTATATTCTTGTACATAGGAGCAGTATTTTAGTAGTTATATTCTTGTACATAGGGGGCGGTATTATAGTAGTTTTATTCTTGTACATAGGTGGCAGTATTATAGCAGCTATATTCTTGTACATAGGGAGCAGTATTATAGTAGTTATATTCTTGTACATAGGGGGCAGTATTATAGTAGTTATATTCGTGTACATAGGAGCAGTATTATAGTAGTTATATTCTTGTATATAGGGGGCAGTATTATAGTAGTTATATTTTTGTACATAGGGGCAGTATTATAGTAGTTATATTCTTGTACATAGGGGGCAGTGTTATAGTAGTTCTATTCTTGTACATAGGGGCAGTATTATAGTAGTTATATTCTTGTACATAGGGAGCAGTATTATAGTAGTTATATTCTTGTACATAGGGGGCAGTATTATAGTAGTTATATTCCTGTACATAGGAGCAGTATTATAGTAGTCATATTCTTGTACATAGGAGGCAGTATTATAGTAGTTATATTCTTGTACATAGGGGGCAGTATTATAGTAGCTATATTCTTGTACATAGGAGCAGTATTATAGTAGTTATATTCTTGTACATAGGAGCAGTATTATAGTAGTTATATTCTTGTACATAGGGGGCAGTATTATAGCAGCTATATTCTTGTACATAGGAGCAGTATTATAGTAGTTATATTCTTGTACATAGGGGCAGTATTATAGTAGTTATATTCTTGTACATAGGGGGCAGTATTATAGTAGCTATATTCTTGTACATAGGGGGCAGTATTATAGTAGCTATATTCTTGTACATAGGAGCAGTATTATAGTAGTTATATTCTTGTACATAGGGGCAGTATTATAGTAGTTATATTCTTGTACATAGGGGGCAGTATTATAGTAGTTATATTCTTGTGCATAGAGGGCAACATTATAGTAGTTATATTCTTGTACATAGGGGCAGTGTTATAGTAGTTATATTCTTGTACATAGGAGCAGTATTATAGTAGTTTTATTCTTGTACATAGGGGCAGTATTATAGTAGTTATATTCTTGTATATAAGGGGCAGTATTATAGTAGTTATATTCTAGTACATAGGAGCAGTATTATAGTAGTTATATTCTTGTACATAGGGGCAGTATTATAGCAGCTATAATCTTGTACATAGGAGCAGTATTATAGTAGTTATATTCTTGTACATATTACCAGTATTATAGTAGTTATATTCTTGAACATAGGAGCAGTATTATAGCAGCTATATTCTTGTACATAGGAGCAGTATTATAGTAGTTATATTCTTGTACATAGGAGCAGTATTATAGTAGCTATATTCTTGTACATAGGAGCAGTATTATAGTAGTTATATTCTTGTACATAGGAGCAGTATTATAGTAGTTATATTCTTGTACATAGGGGGCAGTATTATAGTAGTTATATTCTTGTACATAGGGGGCAGTATTATAGCAGCTATATTCTTGTACATAGGAGCAGTATTATAGTAGTTATATTCTTGTACATAGGAGCAGTATTATAGTAGTTATATTCTTGTACATAGGGGACGGTATTATAGTAGTTATATTCTTGTACATAGGGGGCAGTATTATAGCAGCTATATTCTTGCACATAGGGAGCAGTATTATAGTAGTTATATTCTTGTACATAGGGGGCAGTATTATAGTAGTTATATTCGTGTACATAGGAGCAGTATTATAGTAGTTATATTCTTGTATATTGGGGGCAGTATTATAGTAGTTATATTTTTGTACATAGGGGCAGTATTATAGTAGTTATATTCTTGTACATAGGGGGCAGTATTATAGTAGTTATATTCTTGTACATAGGAGCAGTATTATAGTAGTTATATTCTTGTACATAGGGGGCAGTATTATAGCAGCTATATTCTTGTACATAGGAGCAGTATTATAGTAGTTATATTCTTGTACATAGGAGCAGTATTATAGTAGCTATATTCTTGTACATAGGAGCAGTATTATAGTAGTTATATTCTTGTACATAGGAGCAGTATTATAGTAGTTATATTCTTGTAATAGGGGGCAGTATTATATTAGCTATATTCTTGTACATAGGGGGCAGTATTATAGTAGCTATATTCTTGTACATAGGAGCAGTATTATAGTAGTTATATTCTTGCACATAGGAGCAGTATTATAGTAGCTATATTCTTGTACATAGGAGCAGTATTATAGTAGTTATATTCTTGTACATAGGAGCAGTAGTATAGTAGTTATATTCTTGTACATAGGGGGCAGTATTATAGCAGCTATATTCTTGTACATAGGAGCAGTATTATAGTAGTTATATTCTTTTACATATTAGCAGTATTATAGTAGTTATATTCTTGTACATAGGAGCAGTATTATAGTAGTTATATTCTTGTACATAGGAGCAGTATTATAGTAGTTATATTCTTGTACATAGGGGGCAGTATTATCGTAGTTATATTCTTGTACATAGGGAGCAGTATTATAGCAGCTATATTCTTGTACATAGGAGCAGTATTATAGTAGCTATATTCTTGTACATAGGAGCAGTATTATAGTAGTTATATTCTTGTACATAGGAACAGTATTATAGTAGTTATATTCTTGTACATAGGGGGCGGTATTATAGTAGTTATATTCTTGTACATAGGGGGCAGTATTATAGCAGCTATATTCTTGTACATAGGGAGCAGTATTATAGTAGTTATATTCTTGTACATAGGGGGCAATATTATAGTAGTTATATTCGTGTACATAGGAGCAGTATTATAGTAGTTATATTCTTGTATATAGGGGGCAGTATTATAGTTGTTATATTTTTGTACATAGGGGCAGTATTATAGTAGTTATATTCTTGTACATAGGGGGCAGTATTATAGTAGTTCTATTCTTGTACATAGGGGCAGTATTATAGTAGTTATATTCTTGTACATAGGGAGCAGTATTATAGTAGTTATATTCTTGTACATAGGGGGCAGTATTATAGTAGCTATATTCCTGTACATAGGAGCAGTATTATAGTAGTCATATTCTTGTACATAGGAGGCAGTATTATAGTAGTTATATTCTTGTACATAGGGGGCAGTATTATAGTAGTTATATTCTTGTACATAGGGGGCAGTATTATAGTAGCTATATTCCTGTACATAGGAGCAGTATTATAGTAGTCATATTCTTGTACATAGGAGGCAGTATTATAGTAGTTATATTCTTGTACATAGGGGGCAGTATTATAATAGCTATATTCTTGTACATAGGAGCAGTATTATAGTAGTTATATTCTTGTACATAGGAGCAGTATTATAGTAGTTATATTCTTGTACATAGGGGGCAGTATTATAGCAGCTATATTCTTGTACATAGGAGCAGTATTATAGCAGTTATATTCTTGTACATAGGGGCAGTATTATAGTAGTTATATTCTTGTACATAGGGGGCAGTATTATAGTAGTTCTATTCTTGTACATAGGGGGCAGTATTATAGTAGCTATATTCCTGTACATAGGAGCAGTATTATAGTAGTCATATTCTTGTACATAGGAGGCAGTATTATAGTAGTTATATTCTTGTACATAGGGGGCAGTATTATAATAGCTATATTCTTGTACATAGGAGCAGTATTATAGTAGTTATATTCTTGTACATAGGAGCAGTATTATAGTAGTTATATTCTTGTACATAGGGGGCAGTATTATAGCAGCTATATTCTTGTACATAGGAGCAGTATTATAGCAGTTATATTCTTGTACATAGGGGCAGTATTATAGTAGTTATATTCTTGTACATAGGGGGCAGTATTATAGCAGCTATATTCTTGCACATAGGGAGCAGTATTATAGTAGTTATATTCTTGTACATAGGGGGCAGTATTATAGTAGTTATATTCGTGTACATAGGAGCAGTATTATAGTAGTTATATTCTTGTATATTGGGGGCAGTATTATAGTAGTTATATTTTTGTACATAGGGGCAGTATTATAGTAGTTATATTCTTGTACATAGGGGGCAGTATTATAGTAGTTATATTCTTGTACATAGGAGCAGTATTATAGTAGTTATATTCTTGTACATAGGGGGCAGTATTATAGCAGCTATATTCTTGTACATAGGAGCAGTATTATAGTAGTTATATTCTTGTACATAGGAGCATGTATTATAGTAGCTATATTCTTGTACATAGGAGCAGTATTATAGTAGTTATATTCTTGTTCATAGGAGCAGTATTATAGTAGTTATATTCTTGTAATAGGGGGCAGTATTATATTAGCTATATTCTTGTACATAGGGGGCAGTATTATAGTAGCTATATTCTTGTACATAGGAGCAGTATTATAGTAGTTATATTCTTGCACATAGGAGCAGTATTATAGTAGCTATATTCTTGTACATAGGAGCAGTATTATAGTAGTTATATTCTTGTACATAGGAGCAGTAGTATAGTAGTTATATTCTTGTACATAGGGGGCAGTATTATAGCAGGTATATTCTTGTACATAGGAGCAGTATTATAGTAGTTATATTCTTTTACATATTAGCAGTATTATAGTAGTTATATTCTTGTACATAGGAGCAGTATTATAGGTAGTTATATTCTTGTACATAGGAGCAGTATTATAGTAGTTATATTCTTGTACATAGGGGGCAGTATTATCGTAGTTATATTCTTGTACATAGGGAGCAGTATTATAGCAGCTATATTCTTGTACATAGGAGCAGTATTATAGTAGCTATATTCTTGTACATAGGAGCAGTATTATAGTAGTTATATTCTTGTACATAGGAGCAGTATTATAGTAGTTATATTCTTGTACATAGGGGGCGGTATTATAGTAGTTATATTCTTGTACATAGGGGGCAGTATTATAGTAGCTATATTCTTGTACATAGGGAGCAGTATTATAGTAGTTATATTCTTGTACATAGGGGGCAATATTATAGTAGTTATATTCGTGTACATAGGAGCAGTATTATAGTAGTTATATTCTTGTATATAGGGGGCAGTATTATAGTTGTTATATTTTTGTACATAGGGGCAGTATTATAGTAGTTATATTCTTGTACATAGGGGGCAGTATTATAGTAGTTCTATTCTTGTACATAGGGGCAGTATTATAGTAGTTATATTCTTGTACATAGGGAGCAGTATTATAGTAGTTATATTCTTGTACATAGGGGGCAGTATTATAGTAGCTATATTCCTGTACATAGGAGCAGTATTATAGTAGTCATATTCTTGTACATAGGAGGCAGTATTATAGTAGTTATATTCTTGTACATAGGGGGCAGTATTATAGTAGTTATATTCTTGTACATAGGGGGCAGTATTATAGTAGCTATATTCCTGTACATAGGAGCAGTATTATAGTAGTCATATTCTTGTACATAGGAGGCAGTATTATAGTAGTTATATTCTTGTACATAGGGGGCAGTATTATAATAGCTATATTCTTGTACATAGGAGCAGTATTATAGTAGTTATATTCTTGTACATAGGAGCAGTATTATAGTAGTTATATTCTTGTACATAGGGGGCAGTATTATAGCAGCTATATTCTTGTACATAGGAGCAGTATTATAGCAGTTATATTCTTGTACATAGGGGCAGTATTATAGTAGTTATATTCTTGTACATAGGGGGCAGCATTATAGTAGTTATATTCTTGTACATAGGGGGCAGTATTATAGTAGCTATATTCTTGTACATAGGAGCAGTATTATAGTAGTTATATTCTTGTACATAGGAGCAGTATTATAGTAGTTATATTCTTGTACATAGGGGGCAGTATTATAGCAGCTATATTCTTGTACATAGGAGCAGTATTATAGCAGTTATATTCTTGTACATAGGGGCAGTATTATAGTAGTTATATTCTTGTACATAGGGGGCAGTATTATAGTAGCTATATTCTTGTACATAGGGGGCAGTATTATAGTAGCTATATTCTTGTACATAGGAGCAGTATTATAGTAGTTATATTCTTGTACATAGGGGCAGTATTATAGTAGTTATATTCTTGTACATAGGGGGCAGTATTATAGTAGTTATATTCTTGTGCATAGAGGGCAACATTATAGTAGTTATATTCTTGTACACAGGGGCAGTGTTATAGTAGTTATATTCTTGTACATAGGAGCAGTATTATAGTAGTTTTATTCTTGTACATAGGGGCAGTATTATAGTAGTTATATTCTTGTATATAAGGGGCAGTATTATAGTAGTTATATTCTAGTAGATAGGAGCAGTATTATAGTAGTTATATTCTTGTACATAGGGGCAGTATTATAGTAGCTATATTCTTGTACATAGGGGCAGTATTATAGTAGTTATATTCTTGTACATACGGGGCAGTATTATAGTAGTAATATTCTTGTACATAGGAGCAGTATTATAGTAGTTATATTCTTGTACATAGGAGCAGTATTATAGTAATTATATTCTTGTACATAGGGGGCAGTATTATAGTAGCTATATTCTTGTACATAGGGGGCAGTATTATAGTAGCTATATTCTTGTACATAGGAGCAGTATTATAGTAGTTATATTCTTGTACATAGGAGCAGTATTATAGTAGCTATATTCTTGTACATAGGAGCAGTATTATAGTAGTTATATTCTTGTACTTAGGGGGCAGTATTATAGCAGGTATAATCTTGTACATAGGAGCAGTATTATAGTCGTTATATTCTTGTACATATTAGCAGTATTATAGTAGTTATATTCTTGTACATAGGAGCAGTATTATAGTAGCTATATTCTTGTACATAGGAGCAGTACTATAGTAGTTATATTCTTGTACATAGGAGCAATATTATAGTAGTTATATTCTTGTACATAGGGGGCAGTATTATAGTAGTTATATTCTTGTACATAGGGGGCAGTATTATAGCAACTATATTCTTGTACATAGGAGCAGTATTATAGTAGCTATATTCTTGTACATAGGAGCAGTATTATGGTAGTTATATTCTTGTACATAGGAGCAGTATTATAGTAGTTATATTCTTGTACATAGGGGGCGGTATTATAGTAGTTATATTCTTGTACATAGGGGGCAGTATTATAGCAGCTATATTCTTGTACATAGAGAGCAGTATTATATTAGTTATATTCTTGTACATAGGGGGCAGTATTATAGTAGTTATATTCGTGTACATAGGAGCAGTATTATAGTAGTTATATTCTTGTATATAGGGGGCAGTATTATAGTAGTTATATTTTTGTACATAGGGGCAGTATTATAGTAGTTCTATTCTTGTACATAGGGGGCAGTATTATAGTAGTTCTATTCTTGTACATAGGGGCAGTATTATAGTAGTTATATTCTTATACATAGGAGCAGTGTTATAGTAGTTATATTCTTGTACATAGGGGGGCAGTATTATAGTAGCTATATTCTTGTACATAGGGGGCAGTATTATAGTAGCTATATTCTTGTACATAGGAGCAGTATTATAGTAGTTATATTCTTGTACATAGGAGCAGTATTATAGTAGCTATATTCTTGTACATAGGAGCAGTATTATAGTAGTTATATTCTTGTACATAGGGGGCAGTATTATAGCAGCTATAATCTTGTACATAGGAGCAGTATTATAGTAGTTATATTCTTGTACATATTAGCAGTATTATAGTAGTTATATTCTTGTACATAGGAGCAGTATTATAGTAGCTATATTCTTGTACATAGGAGCAGTATTATAGTAGTTATATTCTTGTACATAGGAGCAGTATTTTAGTAGTTATATTCTTGTACATAGGGGGCGGTATTATAGTAGTTTTATTCTTGTACATAGGTGGCAGTATTATAGCAGCTATATTCTTGTACATAGGGAGCAGTATTATAGTAGTTATATTCTTGTACATAGGGGGCAGTATTATAGTAGTTATATTCGTGTACATAGGAGCAGTATTATAGTAGTTATATTCTTGTATATAGGGGGCAGTATTATAGTAGTTATATTTTTGTACATAGGGGCAGTATTATAGTAGTTATATTCTTGTACATAGGGGGCAGTGTTATAGTAGTTCTATTCTTGTACATAGGGGCAGTATTATAGTAGTTATATTCTTGTACATAGGGAGCAGTATTATAGTAGTTATATTCTTGTACATAGGGGGCAGTATTATAGTAGTTATATTCCTGTACATAGGAGCAGTATTATAGTAGTCATATTCTTGTACATAGGAGGCAGTATTATAGTAGTTATATTCTTGTACATAGGGGGCAGTATTATAGTAGCTATATTCTTGTACATAGGAGCAGTATTATAGTAGTTATATTCTTGTACATAGGAGCAGTATTATAGTAGTTATATTCTTGTACATAGGGGGCAGTATTATAGCAGCTATATTCTTGTACATAGGAGCAGTATTATAGTAGTTATATTCTTGTACATAGGGGCAGTATTATAGTAGTTATATTCTTGTACATAGGGGGCAGTATTATAGTAGCTATATTCTTGTACATAGGGGGCAGTATTATAGTAGCTATATTCTTGTACATAGGAGCAGTATTATAGTAGTTATATTCTTGTACATAGGGGCAGTATTATAGTAGTTATATTCTTGTACATAGGGGGCAGTATTATAGTAGTTATATTCTTGTGCATAGAGGGCAACATTATAGTAGTTATATTCTTGTACATAGGGGCAGTGTTATAGTAGTTATATTCTTGTACATAGGAGCAGTATTATAGTAGTTTTATTCTTGTACATAGGGGCAGTATTATAGTAGTTATATTCTTGTATATAAGGGGCAGTATTATAGTAGTTATATTCTAGTACATAGGAGCAGTATTATAGTAGTTATATTCTTGTACATAGGGGCAGTATTATAGCAGCTATAATCTTGTACATAGGAGCAGTATTATAGTAGTTATATTCTTGTACATATTACCAGTATTATAGTAGTTATATTCTTGAACATAGGAGCAGTATTATAGCAGCTATATTCTTGTACATAGGAGCAGTATTATAGTAGTTATATTCTTGTACATAGGAGCAGTATTATAGTAGCTATATTCTTGTACATAGGAGCAGTATTATAGTAGTTATATTCTTGTACATAGGAGCAGTATTATAGTAGTTATATTCTTGTACATAGGGGGCAGTATTATAGTAGTTATATTCTTGTACATAGGGGGCAGTATTATAGCAGCTATATTCTTGTACATAGGAGCAGTATTATAGTAGTTATATTCTTGTACATAGGAGCAGTATTATAGTAGTTATATTCTTGTACATAGGGGACGGTATTATAGTAGTTATATTCTTGTACATAGGGGGCAGTATTATAGCAGCTATATTCTTGCACATAGGGAGCAGTATTATAGTAGTTATATTCTTGTACATAGGGGGCAGTATTATAGTAGTTATATTCGTGTACATAGGAGCAGTATTATAGTAGTTATATTCTTGTATATTGGGGGCAGTATTATAGTAGTTATATTTTTGTACATAGGGGCAGTATTATAGTAGTTATATTCTTGTACATAGGGGGCAGTATTATAGTAGTTATATTCTTGTACATAGGAGCAGTATTATAGTAGTTATATTCTTGTACATAGGGGGCAGTATTATAGCAGCTATATTCTTGTACATAGGAGCAGTATTATAGTAGTTATATTCTTGTACATAGGAGCAGTATTATAGTAGCTATATTCTTGTACATAGGAGCAGTATTATAGTAGTTATATTCTTGTACATAGGAGCAGTATTATAGTAGTTATATTCTTGTAATAGGGGGCAGTATTATATTAGCTATATTCTTGTACATAGGGGGCAGTATTATAGTAGCTATATTCTTGTACATAGGAGCAGTATTATAGTAGTTATATTCTTGCACATAGGAGCAGTATTATAGTAGCTATATTCTTGTACATAGGAGCAGTATTGTAGTAGTTATATTCTTGTACATAGGAGCAGTAGTATAGTAGTTATATTCTTGTACATAGGGGGCAGTATTATAGCAGCTATATTCTTGTACATAGGAGCAGTATTATAGTAGTTATATTCTTTTACATATTAGCAGTATTATAGTAGTTATATTCTTGTACATAGGAGCAGTATTATAGTAGTTATATTCTTGTACATAGGAGCAGTATTATAGTAGTTATATTCTTGTACATAGGGGGCAGTATTATCGTAGTTATATTCTTGTACATAGGGAGCAGTATTATAGCAGCTATATTCTTGTACATAGGAGCAGTATTATAGTAGCTATATTCTTGTACATAGGAGCAGTATTATAGTAGTTATATTCTTGTACATAGGAACAGTATTATAGTAGTTATATTCTTGTACATAGGGGGCGGTATTATAGTAGTTATATTCTTGTACATAGGGGGCAGTATTATAGCAGCTATATTCTTGTACATAGGGAGCAGTATTATAGTAGTTATATTCTTGTACATAGGGGGCAATATTATAGTAGTTATATTCGTGTACATAGGAGCAGTATTATAGTAGTTATATTCTTGTATATAGGGGGCAGTATTATAGTTGTTATATTTTTGTACATAGGGGCAGTATTATAGTAGTTATATTCTTGTACATAGGGGGCAGTATTATAGTAGTTCTATTCTTGTACATAGGGGCAGTATTATAGTAGTTATATTCTTGTACATAGGGAGCAGTATTATAGTAGTTATATTCTTGTACATAGGGGGCAGTATTATAGTAGCTATATTCCTGTACATAGGAGCAGTATTATAGTAGTCATATTCTTGTACATAGGAGGCAGTATTATAGTAGTTATATTCTTGTACATAGGGGGCAGTATTATAGTAGTTATATTCTTGTACATAGGGGGCAGTATTATAGTAGCTATATTCCTGTACATAGGAGCAGTATTATAGTAGTCGTATTCTTGTACATAGGAGGCAGTATTATAGTAGTTATATTCTTGTACATAGGGGGCAGTATTATAATAGCTATATTCTTGTACATAGGAGCAGTATTATAGTAGTTATATTCTTGTACATAGGAGCAGTATTATAGTAGTTATATTCTTGTACATAGGGGGCAGTATTATAGCAGCTATATTCTTGTACATAGGAGCAGTATTATAGCAGTTATATTCTTGTACATAGGGGCAGTATTATAGTAGTTATATTCTTGTACATAGGGGGCAGTATTATAGTAGTTATATTCTTGTACATAGGGGGCAGTATTATAGTAGCTATATTCTTGTACATAGGAGCAGTATTATAGTAGTTATATTCTTGTACATAGGAGCAGTATTATAGTAGTTATATTCTTGTACATAGGGGGCAGTATTATAGCAGCTATATTCTTGTACATAGGAGCAGTATTATAGCAGTTATATTCTTGTACATAGGGGCAGTATTATAGTAGTTATATTCTTGTACATAGGGGGCAGTATTATAGCAGCTATATTCTTGTACATAGGAGCAGTATTATAGTAGTTATATTCTTGTACATAGGGGCAGTATTATAGTAGTTATATTCTTGTACATAGGGGGCAGTATTATAGTAGTTATATTCCTGTGCATAGAGGGCAACATTATAGTAGTTATATTCTTGTACATAGGGGCAGTGTTATAGTAGTTATATTCTTGTACATAGGAGCAGTATTATAGTAGTTTTATTCTTGTACATAGGGGCAGTATTATAGTAGTTATATTCTTGTATATAAGGGGCAGTATTATAGTAGTTATATTCTAGTACATAGGAGCAGTATTATAGTAGTTATATTCTTGTACATAGGGGCAGTATTATAGTAGCTATATTCTTGTACATAGGGGCAGTATTATAGTAGTTATATTCTTGTACATACGGGGCAGTATTATAGTAGTAATATTCTTGTACATAGGAGCAGTATTATAGTAGTTATATTCTTGTACATAGGAGCAGTATTATAGTAATTATATTCTTGTACATAGGGGGCAGTATTATAGTAGCTATATTCTTGTACATAGGGGGCAGTATTATAGTAGCTATATTCTTGTACATAGGAGCAGTATTATAGTAGTTATATTCTTGTACATAGGAGCAGTATTATAGTAGCTATATTCTTGTACATAGGAGCAGTATTATAGTAGTTATATTCTTGTACTTAGGGGGCAGTATTATAGCAGGTATAATCTTGTACATAGGAGCAGTATTATAGTCGTTATATTCTTGTACATATTAGCAGTATTATAGTAGTTATATTCTTGTACATAGGAGCAGTATTATAGTAGCTATATTCTTGTACATAGGAGCAGTACTATAGTAGTTATATTCTTGTACATAGGAGCAGTATTATAGTAGTTATATTCTTGTACATAGGGGGCAGTATTATAGTAGTTATATTCTTGTACATAGGGGGCAGTATTATAGCAGCTATATTCTTGTACATAGGAGCAGTATTATAGTAGCTATATTCTTGTACATAGGAGCAGTATTATGGTAGTTATATTCTTGTACATAGGAGCAGTATTATAGTAGTTATATTCTTGTACATAGGGGGCGGTATTATAGTAGTTATATTCTTGTACATAGGGGGCAGTATTATAGCAGCTATATTCTTGTACATAGAGAGCAGTATTATAGTAGTTATATTCTTGTACATAGGGGGCAGTATTATAGTAGTTATATTCGTGTACATAGGAGCAGTATTATAGTAGTTATATTCTTGTATATAGGGGGCAGTATTATAGTAGTTATATTTTTGTACATAGGGGCAGTATTATAGTAGTTCTATTCTTGTACATAAGGGGCAGTATTATAGTAGTTCTATTCTTGTACATAGGGGCAGTATTATAGTAGTTATATTCTTGTACATAGGGAGCAGTATTATAGTAGTTATATTCTTATACATAGGAGCAGTGTTATAGTAGTTATATTCTTGTACATAGGGGGGCAGTATTATAGTAGCTATATTCTTGTACATAGGGGGCAGTATTATAGTAGCTATATTCTTGTACATAGGAGCAGTATTATAGTAGTTATATTCTTGTACATAGGAGCAGTATTATAGTAGCTATATTCTTGTACATAGGAGCAGTATTATAGTAGTTATATTCTTGTACATAGGGGGCAGTATTATAGCAGCTATAATCTTGTACATAGGAGCAGTATTATAGTAGTTATATTCTTGTACATATTAGCAGTATTATAGTAGTTATATTCTTGTACATAGGAGCAGTATTATAGTAGCTATATTCTTGTACATAGGAGCAGTATTATAGTAGTTATATTCTTGTACATAGGAGCAGTATTTTAGTAGTTATATTCTTGTACATAGGGGGCGGTATTATAGTAGTTTTATTCTTGTACATAGGTGGCAGTATTATAGCAGCTATATTCTTGTACATAGGGAGCAGTATTATAGTAGTTATATTCTTGTACATAGGGGGCAGTATTATAGTAGTTATATTCGTGTACATAGGAGCAGTATTATAGTAGTTATATTCTTGTATATAGGGGGCAGTATTATAGTAGTTATATTTTTGTACATAGGGGCAGTATTATAGTAGTTATATTCTTGTACATAGGGGGCAGTGTTATAGTAGTTCTATTCTTGTACATAGGGGCAGTATTATAGTAGTTATATTCTTGTACATAGGGAGCAGTATTATAGTAGTTATATTCTTGTACATAGGGGGCAGTATTATAGTAGTTATATTCCTGTACATAGGAGCAGTATTATAGTAGTCATATTCTTGTACATAGGAGGCAGTATTATAGTAGTTATATTCTTGTACATAGGGGGCAGTATTATAGTAGCTATATTCTTGTACATAGGAGCAGTATTATAGTAGTTATATTCTTGTACATAGGAGCAGTATTATAGTAGTTATATTCTTGTACATAGGGGGCAGTATTATAGCAGCTATATTCTTGTACATAGGAGCAGTATTATAGTAGTTATATTCTTGTACATAGGGGCAGTATTATAGTAGTTATATTCTTGTACATAGGGGGCAGTATTATAGTAGCTATATTCTTGTACATAGGGGGCAGTATTATAGTAGCTATATTCTTGTACATAGGAGCAGTATTATAGTAGTTATATTCTTGTACATAGGGGCAGTATTATAGTAGTTATATTCTTGTACATAGGGGGCAGTATTATAGTAGTTATATTCTTGTGCATAGAGGGCAACATTATAGTAGTTATATTCTTGTACATAGGGGCAGTGTTATAGTAGTTATATTCTTGTACATAGGAGCAGTATTATAGTAGTTTTATTCTTGTACATAGGGGCAGTATTATAGTAGTTATATTCTTGTATATAAGGGGCAGTATTATAGTAGTTATATTCTAGTACATAGGAGCAGTATTATAGTAGTTATATTCTTGTACATAGGGGCAGTATTATAGCAGCTATAATCTTGTACATAGGAGCAGTATTATAGTAGTTATATTCTTGTACATATTACCAGTATTATAGTAGTTATATTCTTGTACATAGGAGCAGTATTATAGCACCTATATTCTTGTACATAGGAGCAGTATTATAGTAGTTATATTCTTGTACATAGGAGCAGTATTATAGTAGTTATATTCTTGTACATAGGGGGCAGTATTATAGTAGTTATATTCTTGTACATAGGGGGCAGTATTATAGCAGCTATATTCTTGTACATAGGAGGAGTATTATAGTAGCTATATTCTTGTACATAGGAGCAGTATTATAGTAGTTATATTCTTGTACATAGGAGCAGTATTATAGTAGTTATATTCTTGTACATAGGGGACGGTATTATAGTAGTTATATTCTTGTACATAGGGGGCAGTATTATAGCAGCTATATTCTTGCACATAGGGAGCAGTATTATAGTAGTTATATTCTTGTACATAGGGGGCAGTATTATAGTAGTTATATTCGTGTACATAGGAGCAGTATTATAGTAGTTATATTCTTGTATATTGGGGGCAGTATTATAGTAGTTATATTTTTGTACCTAAGGGCAGTATTATAGTAGTTATATTCTTGTACATAGGGGCAGTATTATAGTAGTTATATTCTTGTACATAGGAGCAGTATTATAGTAGTTATATTCTTGTACATAGGGGGCAGTATTATAGCAGCTATATTCTTGTACATAGGAGCAGTATTATAGTAGTTATATTCTTGTACATAGGAGCAGTATTATAGTAGCTATATTCTTGTACATAGGAGCAGTATTATAGTAGTTATATTCTTGTACATAGGAGCAGTATTATAGTAGTTATATTCTTGTAATAGGGGGCAGTATTATATTAGCTATATTCTTGTACATAGGGGGCAGTATTATAGTAGCTATATTCTTGTACATAGGAGCAGTATTATAGTAGTTATATTCTTGCACATAGGAGCAGTATTATAGTAGCTATATTCTTGTACATAGGAGCAGTATTATAGTAGTTATATTCTTGTACATAGGAGCAGTAGTATAGTAGTTATATTCTTGTACATAGGGGGCAGTATTATAGCAGCTATATTCTTGTACATAGGAGCAGTATTATAGTAGTTATATTCTTTTACATATTAGCAGTATTATAGTAGTTATATTCTTGTACATAGGAGCAGTATTATAGTAGTTATATTCTTGTACATAGGAGCAGTATTATAGTAGTTATATTCTTGTACATAGGGGGCAGTATTATCGTAGTTATATTCTTGTACATAGGGAGCAGTATTATAGCAGCTATATTCTTGTACATAGGAGCAGTATTATAGTAGCTATATTCTTGTACATAGGAGCAGTATTATAGTAGTTATATTCTTGTACATAGGAGCAGTATTATAGTACTTATATTCTTGTACATAGGGGGCGGTATTATAGTAGTTATATTCTTGTACATAGGGGGCAGTATTATAGCAGCTATATTCTTGTACATAGGGAGCAGTATTATAGTAGTTATATTCTTGTACATAGGGGGCAATATTATAGTAGTTATATTCGTGTACATAGGAGCAGTATTATAGTAGTTATATTCTTGTATATAGGGGGCAGTATTATAGTTGTTATATTTTTGTACATAGGGGCAGTATTATAGTAGTTATATTCTTGTACATAGGGGGCAGTATTATAGTAGTTCTATTCTTGTACATAGGGGCAGTATTATAGTAGTTATATTCTTGTACATAGGGAGCAGTATTATAGTAGTTATATTCTTGTACATAGGGGGCAGTATAATAGTAGCTATATTCCTGTACATAGGAGCAGTATTATAGTAGTCATATTCTTGTACATAGGAGGCAGTATTATAGTAGTTATATTCTTGTACATAGGGGGCAGTATTATAGTAGTTATATTCTTGTACATAGGGGGCAGTATTATAGTAGCTATATTCCTGTACATAGGAGCAGTATTATAGTAGTCATATTCTTGTACATAGGAGGCAGTATTATAGTAGTTATATTCTTGTACATAGGGGGCAGTATTATAATAGCTATATTCTTGTACATAGGAGCAGTATTATAGTAGTTATATTCTTGTACATAGGAGCAGTATTATAGTAGTTATATTCTTGTACATAGGGGGCAGTATTATAGCAGCTATATTCTTGTACATAGGAGCAGTATTATAGCAGTTATATTCTTGTACATAGGGGCAGTATTATAGTAGTTATATTATTGTACATAGGGGGCAGTATTATAGTAGTAATATTCTTGTACATAGGGGGCAGTATTATAGTAGCTATATTCTTGTACATAGGAGCAGTATTATAGTAGTTATATTCTTGTACATAGGAGCAGTATTATAGTAGTTATATTCTTGTACATAGGGGGCAGTATTATAGCAGCTATATTCTTGTACATAGGAGCAGTATTATAGCAGTTATATTCTTGTACATAGGGGCAGTATTATAGTAGTTATATTCTTGTACATAGGGGGCAGTATTATAGTAGCTATATTCTTGTACATAGGGGGCAGTATTATAGTAGCTATATTCTTGTACATAGGAGCAGTATTATAGTAGTTATATTCTTGTACATAGGGGCAGTATTATAGTAGTTATATTCTTGTACATAGGGGGCAGTATTATAGTAGTTATATTCTTGTGCATAGAGGGCAACATTATAGTAGTTATATTCTTGTACATAGGGGCAGTGTTATAGTAGTTATATTCTTGTACATAGGAGCAGTATTATAGTAGTTTTATTCTTGTACATAGGGGCAGTATTATAGTAGTTATATTCTTGTATATAAGGGGCAGTATTATAGTAGTTATATTCTAGTACATAGGAGCAGTATTATAGTAGTTATATTCTTGTACATAGGGGCAGTATTATAGTAGCTATATTCTTGTACATAGGGGCAGTATTATAGTAGTTATATTCTTGTACATACGGGGCAGTATTATAGTAGTAATATTTTTGTACATAGGAGCAGTATTATAGTAGTTATATTCTTGTACATAGGAGCAGTATTATAGTAATTATATTCTTGTACATAGGGGGCAGTATTATAGTAGCTATATTCTTGTACATAGGGGGCAGTATTATAGTAGCTATATTCTTGTACATAGGAGCAGTATTATAGTAGTTATATTCTTGTACATAGGAGCAGTATTATAGTAGCTATATTCTTGTACATAGGAGCAGTATTATAGTAGTTATATTCTTGTACTTAGGGGGCAGTATTATAGCAGGTATAATCTTGTACATAGGAGCAGTATTATAGTCGTTATATTCTTGTACATATTAGCAGTATTATAGTAGTTATATTCTTGTACATAGGAGCAGTATTATAGTAGCTATATTCTTGTACATAGGAGCAGTACTATAGTAGTTATATTCTTGTACATAGGAGCAGTATTATAGTAGTTATATTCTTGTACATAGGGGGCAGTATTATAGTAGTTATATTCTTGTACATAGGGGGCAGTATTATAGCAGCTATATTCTTGTACATAGGAGCAGTATTATAGTAGCTATATTCTTGTACATAGGAGCAGTATTATGGTAGTTATATTCTTGTACATAGGAGCAGTATTATAGTAGTTATATTCTTGTACATAGGGGGCGGTATTATAGTAGTTATATTCTTGTACATAGGGGGCAGTATTATAGCAGCTATATTCTTGTACATAGAGAGCAGTATTATAGTAGTTATATTCTTGTACATAGGGGGCAGTATTATAGTAGTTATATTCGTGTACATAGGAGCAGTATTATAGTAGTTATATTCTTGTATATAGGGGGCAGTATTATAGTAGTTATATTTTTGTACATAGGGGCAGTATTATAGTAGTTATATTCTTGTACATAGGGGGCAGTATTATAGTAGTTCTATTCTTGTACATAGGGGCAGTATTATAGTAGTTATATTCTTGTACATAGGGAGCAGTATTATAGTAGTTATATTCTTATACATAGGAGCAGTGTTATAGTAGTTATATTCTTGTACATAGGGGGGCAGTATTATAGTAGCTATATTCTTGTACATAGGGGGCAGTATTATAGTAGCTATATTCTTGTACATAGGAGCAGTATTATAGTAGTTATATTCTTGTACATAGGAGCAGTATTATAGTAGTTATATTCTTGTACATAGGGGGCGGTATTATAGTAGTTATATTCTTGTACATAGGGGGCAGTATTATAGCAGCTATATTCTTGTACATAGGGAGCAGTATTATAGTAGTTATATTCTTGTACATAGGGGGCAATATTATAGTAGTTATATTCGTGTACATAGGAGCAGTATTATAGTAGTTATATTCTTGTATATAGGGGGCAGTATTATAGTTGTTATATTTTTGTACATAGGGGCAGTATTATAGTAGTTATATTCTTGTACATAGGGGGCAGTATTATAGTAGTTCTATTCTTGTACATAGGGGCAGTATTATAGTAGTTATATTCTTGTACATAGGGAGCAGTATTATAGTAGTTATATTCTTGTACATAGGGGGCAGTATAATAGTCGCTATATTCCTGTACATAGGAGCAGTATTATAGTAGTCATATTCTTGTACATAGGAGGCAGTATTATAGTAGTTATATTCTTGTACATAGGGGGCAGTATTATAGTAGTTATATTCTTGTACATAGGGGGCAGTATTATAGTAGCTATATTCCTGTACATAGGAGCAGTATTATAGTAGTCATATTCTTGTACATAGGAGGCAGTATTATAGTAGTTATATTCTTGTACATAGGGGGCAGTATTATAATAGCTATATTCTTGTACATAGGAGCAGTATTATAGTAGTTATATTCTTGTACATAGGAGCAGTATTATAGTAGTTATATTCTTGTACATAGGGGGCAGTATTATAGCAGCTATATTCTTGTACATAGGAGCAGTATTATAGCAGTTATATTCTTGTACATAGGGGCAGTATTATAGTAGTTATATTCTTGTACATAGGGGGCAGTATTATAGTAGTTATATTCTTGTACATAGGGGGCAGTATTATAGTAGCTATATTCTTGTACATAGGAGCAGTATTATAGTAGTTATATTCTTGTACATAGGAGCAGTATTATAGTAGTTATATTCTTGTACATAGGGGGCAGTATTATAGCAGCTATATTCTTGTACATAGGAGCAGTATTATAGCAGTTATATTCTTGTACATAGGGGCAGTATTATAGTAGTTATATTCTTGTACATAGGGGGCAGTATTATAGTAGCTATATTCTTGTACATAGGGGGCAGTATTATAGTAGCTATATTCTTGTACATAGGAGCAGTATTATAGTAGTTATATTCTTGTACATAGGGGCAGTATTATAGTAGTTATATTCTTGTACATAGGGGGCAGTATTATAGTAGTTATATTCTTGTGCATAGAGGGCAACATTATAGTAGTTATATTCTTGTACATAGGGGCAGTGTTATAGTAGTTATATTCTTGTACATAGGAGCAGTATTATAGTAGTTTTATTCTTGTACATAGGGGCAGTATTATAGTAGTTATATTCTTGTATATAAGGGGCATTATTATAGTAGTTATATTCTAGTACATAGGAGCAGTATTATAGTAGTTATATTCTTGTACATAGGGGCAGTATTATAGTAGCTATATTCTTGTACATAGGGGCAGTATTATAGTAGTTATATTCTTGTACATACGGGGCAGTATTATAGTAGTAATATTCTTGTACATAGGAGCAGTATTATAGTAGTTATATTCTTGTACATAGGAGCAGTATTATAGTAATTATATTCTTGTACATAGGGGGCAGTATTATAGTAGCTATATTCTTGTACATAGGGGGCAGTATTATAGTAGCTATATTCTTGTACATAGGAGCAGTATTATAGTAGTTATATTCTTGTACATAGGAGCAGTATTATAGTAGCTATATTCTTGTACATAGGAGCAGTATTATAGTAGTTATATTCTTGTACTTAGGGGGCAGTATTATAGCAGGTATAATCTTGTACATAGGAGCAGTATTATAGTCGTTATATTCTTGTACATATTAGCAGTATTATAGTAGTTATATTCTTGTACATAGGAGCAGTATTATAGTAGCTATATTCTTGTACATAGGAGCACTACTATAGTAGTTATATTCTTGTACATAGGAGCAGTATTATAGTAGTTATATTCTTGTACATAGGGGGCAGTATTATAGTAGTTATATTCTTGTACATAGGGGGCAGTATTATAGCAGCTATATTCTTGTACATAGGAGCAGTATTATAGTAGCTATATTCTTGTACATAGGAGCAGTATTATGGTAGTTATATTCTTGTACATAGGAGCAGTATTATAGTAGTTATATTCTTGTACATAGGGGGCGGTATTATAGTAGTTATATTCTTGTACATAGGGGGCAGTATTATAGCAGCTATATTCTTGTACATAGAGAGCAGTATTATAGTAGTTATATTCTTGTACATAGGGGGCAGTATTATAGTAGTTATATTCGTGTACATAGGAGCAGTATCATAGTAGTTATATTCTTGTATATAGGGGGCAGTATTATAGTAGTTATATTTTTGTACATAGGGGCAGTATTATAGTAGTTCTATTCTTGTACATAGGGGGCAGTATTATAGTAGTTCTATTCTTGTACATAGGGGCAGTATTATAGTAGTTATATTCTTGTACATAGGGAGCAGTATTATAGTAGTTATATTCTTATACATAGGAGCAGTGTTATAGTAGTTATATTCTTGTACATAGGGGGGCAGTATTATAGTAGCTATATTCTTGTACATAGGGGGCAGTATTATAGTAGCTATATTCTTGTACATAGGAGCAGTATTATAGTAGTTATATTCTTGTACATAGGAGCAGTATTATAGTAGCTATATTCTTGTACATAGGAGCAGTATTATAGTAGTTATATTCTTGTACATAGGGGGCAGTATTATAGCAGCTATAATCTTGTACATAGGAGCAGTATTATAGTAGTTATATTCTTGTACATATTAGCAGTATTATAGTAGTTATATTCTTGTACATAGGAGCAGTATTATAGTAGCTATATTCTTGTACATAGGAGCAGTATTATAGTAGTTATATTCTTGTACATAGGAGCAGTATTTTAGTAGTTATATTCTTGTACATAGGGGGCGGTATTATAGTAGTTTTATTCTTGTACATAGGTGGCAGTATTATAGCAGCTATATTCTTGTACATAGGGAGCAGTATTATAGTAGTTATATTCTTGTACATAGGGGGCAGTATTATAGTAGTTATATTCGTGTACATAGGAGCAGTATTATAGTAGTTATATTCTTGTATATAGGGGGCAGTATTATAGTAGTTATATTTTTGTACATAGGGGCAGTATTATAGTAGTTATATTCTTGTACATAGGGGGCAGTGTTATAGTAGTTCTATTCTTGTACATAGGGGCAGTATTATAGTAGTTATATTCTTGTACATAGGGAGCAGTATTATAGTAGTTATATTCTTGTACATAGGGGGCAGTATTATAGTAGTTATATTCCTGTACATAGGAGCAGTATTATAGTAGTCATATTCTTGTACATAGGAGGCAGTATTATAGTAGTTATATTCTTGTACATAGGGGGCAGTATTATAGTAGCTATATTCTTGTACATAGGAGCAGTATTATAGTAGTTATATTCTTGTACATAGGAGCAGTATTATAGTAGTTATATTCTTGTACATAGGGGGCAGTATTATAGCAGCTATATTCTTGTACATAGGAGCAGTATTATAGTAGTTATATTCTTGTACATAGATGCAGTATTATAGTAGTTATATTCTTGTACATAGGGGGCAGTATTATAGTAGCTATATTCTTGTACATAGGGGGCAGTATTATAGTAGCTATATTCTTGTACATAGGAGCAGTATTATAGTAGTTATATTCTTGTACATAGGGGCAGTATTATAGTAGTTATATTCTTGTACATAGGGGCAGTATTATAGTAGTTATATTCTTGTGCATAGAGGGCAACATTATAGTAGTTATATTCTTGTACATAGGGGCAGTGTTATAGTAGTTATATTCTTGTACATAGGAGCAGTATTATAGTAGTTTTATTCTTGTACATAGGGGCAGTTTTATAGTAGTTATATTCTTGTATATAAGGGGCAGTATTATAGTAGTTATATTCTAGTACATAGGAGCAGTATTATAGTAGTTATATTCTTGTACATAGGGGCAGTATTATAGCAGCTATAATCTTGTACATAGGAGCAGTATTATAGTAGTTATATTCTTGTCCATATTACCAGTATTATAGTAGTTATATTCTTGTACATAGGAGCAGTATTATAGCAGCTATATTCTTGTACATAGGAGCAGTATTATAGTAGTTATATTCTTGTACATAGGAGCAGTATTATAGTAGTTATATTCTTGTACATAGGGGGCAGTATTATAGTAGTTATATTCTTGTACATAGGGGGCAGTATTATAGCAGCTATATTCTTGTACATAGGAGGAGTATTATAGTAGCTATATTCTTGTACATAGGAGCAGTATTATAGTAGTTATATTCTTGTACATAGGAGCAGTATTATAGTAGTTATATTCTTGTACATAGGGGGCGGTATTATAGTAGTTATATTCTTGTACATAGGGGGCAGTATTATAGCAGCTATATTCTTGTACATAGGGAGCAGTATTATAGTAGTTCTATTCTTGTACATAGGGGGCAGTATTATAGTAGTTATATTCGTGTACATAGGAGCAGTATTATAGTAGTTATATTCTTGTATATAGGGGGCAGTATTATAGTAGTTATATTTTTGTACATAGGGGCAGTATTATAGTAGTTATATTCTTGTACATAGGGGGCAGTATTATAGTAGTTCTATTCTTGTACATAGGGGCAGTATTATAGTAGTTATATTCTTGTACATAGGGAGCAGTATTATAGTAGTTATATTCTTGTACATAGGGGGCAGTATTATAGTAGTTATATTCCTGTACATAGGAGCAGTATTATAGTAGTTGTAACATACCTGACGTCATCCTTGCATAGTGGTCCATCTCCCACTGTGCAAGAGCGCGCACTTGATTTCCAGTCCAGTCTATCACTCTGGCTTTCCTCCATTCTGTCTGCTTGCCTCTGTTTCTGCTGCTTAAGGGCGGCGCCCGATCACTTCCTGCTTCTTGTAGCTGCTGCGGGCACACCCCTTGTGCGTCCTCAGCCTATTGCTGTCTGTCACCTGGTATTTAACCCAGCTCTTTCCTGGAATCCTTGCCTGAGCATCTTGTTCTGTCAGTTGACCTTTGGTCGCTGACGTGCCAGGTCCTTCCCTGTTCCCTGCCTTACGGTATCAGTTCCCGTGTCTGAACTGTGTCCTGTCTGTGCACTCTAGCCAGCTACCTGTCTGAACACGCTCTTAGCCTGTTCATCCTGCCTTTTAGGGGCTGCATACCTAGATCTGTTTCTGTGTTTGTTTGCCTATCTGTCCGCCTTCCTGAGGCTGTATTTCTAGGCCAGTCTGAACACGCTCCTTGCTTGTTCGTCCCGCCTCTCTTGGGGCCGCATACCCAGACTCACTCCTGTCTCTCGCTGCAGTGTCGGTTTCTGTCCGAACACTCAGTTCCTGTCTGAACACTCTCCTACCTTTTACCTGTTTTGTTTATATGTCCGTCCCTTCCCTTTTTCTGCATAGTCTGTACCTGCTCCTATCTCCTACTCGTAGTCGCTGTACTTTCGCTTGTGAGTTTAGTGTCCACTCGCTACTTCATTGCAAGTATCTAGTGTGTATCTGGTTCTGCCTTTCCCTTCCTGTCTGTTCCGTGTGAACAGAGTCGTGCGATTTCCGCTCTGCTCCGCCTTGCTCACTGCTCCTGCAGTTTCCGCTCTGCTCCGCCTTGCTCACCGCTCCTGCGGTTTCCGTTCTGCTCCGCCTTGCTCACCGCTCCTGCGGTTTCCGCTCTGCTCCGCCTTGCTCACCGCTCCTGTGGTTTCCGATCTGCTCCGCCTTGCTCACTGCTCCTGCGGTTTCCGCTCTGCTCCGCCTTGCTCACCGCTCCTGCGGTTTCCGCTCTGCTCCGCCTTGCTCACCGCACCTGCGGTTTCCGCTCTGCTCCGCCTTGCTCACCACTCCTGCGGTTTCCACTCTGCTCCGCCTTGCTCACCGCTCCTGCGGTTTCCGCTCTGCTCCGCCTTGCTCACCGCTCCTGCGGTTTCCGCTCTGCTCCGCCTTGCTCACCGCTCCTGCGGTTTCCGCTCTGCTCCGCCTTGCTCACCGCTCCTGCGGTTTCCGCTCTGCTCTGACCCTTTGCTCGCTGCTCCGGCAGCCTCGCTCTGCTCGGACCCTTTGCTCGCTGCTCCGGCAGCCTCGCTCTGCTCTGACCCTTTGCTCGCTGATCCGGCAGTCTGGCTCTGCTCTTACCTTTTGCTCGCGGCTCCGACAGTTTCGCTCTGCTCTGACCCTTTGCTCGCTGCTCCGGTAGCCTCGCTCTGCTCTGACCCTTTGCTCGCTGCTTCGGCAGTCTTGTTCTGCTCTTGCCCGCTGCTCCGGGCGGTCTCACCCTGCTGTGTTTGTCCACCGCATCTGTTCTGGAAGTCCCAGTTTGTACTGGGTCCTATCCACTCTGTGCTCCAGCCTGTCGTGCCTGCCAGTACCTCCCTGCCTGCATACCAGTCGTGCTTACCAGCATCCACCTGCCTGCATTCCGGCCGTACCTGCCAGCACCTCTCTGCCTGCTTACCAGTCGTACTTACCAGCGTCCACCCGTCTGCATACCAGCCGTGTCTGCCTATACCCCCAGTCTGTGTTCCAGCCTTACCTTCCAGTTCCTGTATTTCCCGGTGTGGGCCAACAGCCGTGTCCGGGGTCTGTCCTGGAGTAGCACCTGGTCCCTCTGCTCGGTTCCTCCCTGGTGCACTGGCGTCGTATGCCGTCGTGCGACCTTGGTCGGATCGGGTGGATACTTAGTTACGCCCCTCCAGGCACTCTCCAGTTCATGGCCCAGTGGAACTACTAAACACGCACACGCCAGTCAGTCTGGGCATGTGCATTACAGCATGCTCAGGCCATGGTTCCCGTTGAGCCCCACGGCCTTCGCTCTCTGAGACTTTTTCCAGCGAATACGTGCTTCTAGAAGAAATTTATTTTTTTGCTACCAGCTGAGTTTCAGGCGAATTACGCACCCGTCCAGATGGATCTATCAGCACTCGTTCCTGCGGATCCGCCACGGTACAATGGGGATCCAAGACTGAGTCGTGCATTTGTGGAGCAATGCATGCAACACTTCAAGTTCTACCCTCTTTGTTTTCCCACCGATCGGGTTAAGGTGGGATTCATGATGTCTTACCTAATGGGTGATGCCTTGGAATGGATCAACCCCCTATGGGATGCACATAATCCTATCGTCCTGGACTTGCAGGCCTTCCTGGTGGCCTTTCTAATGGTCTTCGATGACCCTAATCCGGAGGCTCCTGCTGAAGCTTCACTTCCCAATGTCCCGGAGCAGCCCCGATGGGTGATGTGTGTGGGTAGCGCACTAGTCCTCCTGCCCGAAGAGACTACTGCCCACCCAGAATCCACACAGGATAACTACACTCTCCGGAATACTTCTCCCAACCTCAAGAGGCAGTCCAGACGTGCTAGGCGTAGAGGCAAGCCGTCACGCCAGGGTCTGTCCTCCCAAAGACCTCCTGATCCCAACCTTGAAGTCCCTGCTGAAGATTCATTTCCCTGTATCCCGGAGCAGCCCCGACGGGTAATGTGCGTGGGTAGCGCACCAGTTCTCCTGCCCGAAGAGACTACTGCCCACCCAGAATCCACACAGGAGGACTTCCTGCACCCGGTATCTGATACCTCACCCACTTTAACCAGTGAGCCTGTCCAAGGGTGCTCTGAAGCAGTGATTATCTCCGAGTCTGTGCACCTCTACTACCTGGCAGAGGACCCCCTGTTGCCTCCTGAATCCTCCGGGATACCACTTGATGACAAATGGAGAGAGACTTCCCTACACCCGGTACCCGATACTTCGTCCGCTCCGTCCTATGCGCTTGACAATGGGTACCTCAAAGCGGTAGTTACCCCCGAGTCTCTACACCCCTCCGACCAGGCAGAGGACCTCCAGTTGTCTCCAGAACCCTTCAGGGTGCTACCTGGTAGCGAATGGACAGAGACTTTTCTACACTCTGTACCTGATACCTCGGCTGCTTCACCCAGTGAGTCCGACCTAGTGTACTCCGAAGCAGAGGTTACCCCCGAGTCTCTACACCCCTCCGACCAGGCGGAGGACCTCCAGTCGTCTCCAAAACCCTTCGGGGTGCTACTTGGTAGTGAATGGACAGAGACTTTCCTACACTCTGTACCTGATACCTCGGCTGCTTCATCCAGTGAGTCCGACCTAGTGTACTCCGAAGCAGAAGTTACCCCCGAGTCTCTACACCCCTCCGACCAGGCGGAGGACCTCCAGTTGTCTACAGAACCCTTCGTGGTACTACCTGGTAGTGAATGGACAGAGACTTTCCTATACTCGGTACCTGATACCTCGCCCGCTTCGTTCAGTGAGTCCGACCTAGTGTACTCCGAAGCAGAGGTTACCCTCGAGTCTCTGCACTCTTCCGACCCAGCGGAGGACCTCCAGTTGTTTCCTGAATCCTCCAGGGTACCACCAGATAACAAAGGGACAGTGACTTTTCTTCATCTTGTACCTGATACCCCGCCCATTTCTTCCTGTGAGCTTGACAAGATGTACCCCAAAGCAGAGGTTACCCCCGAGTCTCTGCCCCCCTCCAACCTGGCGGAGGACTTCCAGCTGTCTCCTGTACCCTCTGGGGTACCACCTGAAAATATGTGGAGAGAGACTTCCTTGTGTGCTGTTCCTGGTACTCCACCCGTCTCGTCTGTTGCTGAGGATGGCTGGATAGGAGGTAGCATCCTAGCTACCCAGATGAGACCAGTTTTTCCTGTGGACAGTGGGAGTGATCTCCTTGAAGTGAAGGATTGGCCCTCGAATTCCCTGCAGAAGATTCTGGCAGGCCTGAAGAAGAGGGGGCATAAGGGTAGGGGGTACTGTAACATACCTGGCGGCGTCCTTGCATAGTGGTCCATCTCCCACTTTGCAAGAGTGCGCACTGGATTTCCAGTCCAGACTATCACTCTGGCTTTCCTCCATTCTGTCTGCTTGCCTCTGTTTCTTCTGCTTAAGGGCGGCGCCCGATCACTTCCTGCTTCTTGTAGCTGCTGCGGGCACACCCCTTGTGCGTCCTCAGCCTATTGCTGTCTGTCACCTGGTATTTAACTCAGCTCTTTCCTGGAATCCTTGCCTGAGCATCTTGTTCTGTCAGTTGACCTTTGGTCGCTGATGTGCCAGGTCCTTCCCTGTTCCCTGCCTTACGGTATCAGTTCCCGTGTCTGAACTGTGTCCTGTCTGTGCACTCTAGCCAGCTACCTGTCTGAACACGCTCTTAGCCTGTTCATAATGCCTTTTAGGGGCTGCATACCTAGATCTGTTTCTGTGTTTGTTTGCCTATCTGTCCGCCTTCCTGAGGCTGTATTTCTAGGCCAGTCTGAACACGCTCCTTGCCTGTTCGTCCCGCCTCTCTGGGGGCCGCATACCCAGACTCACTCCTGTCTCTCGCTGCAGTGTCGGTTTCTGTCTGAACACTCAGTTCCTGTCTGAACACTCTCCTACCTTTTACCTGTTTTGTTTATATGTCCGTCCCTTCCCTTTTTCTGCATAGTCTGTACCTGCTCCTATCTCCTACTCGTAGTCGCTGTACTTTCGCTTGTGAGTTTAGTGTCCACTCGCTACTTCATTGCAAGTATCTAGTGTGTATCTGGTTCTGCCTTTCCCTTCCTGTCTGTTCCGTGTGAACAGAGTCCTGCGATTTCCGCTCTGCTCCGCCTTGCTCACCGCTCCTGCGGTTTCCGCTCTGCTCCGCCTTGCTCACCGCTCCTGTGGTTTCCGCTCTGCTCCGCCTTGCTCACCGCTCCTGCGGTTTCCGCTCTGCTCCGCCTTGCTCACCGCTCCTGCGGTTTCCGCTCTGCTCCGCCTTGCTCACCGCTCCTGGGATTTCCGTTCTGCTCTGCCTTGCTCACCCCTCCTGCGGTTTCCACTCTGCTCCGCCTTGCTCACCGCTCCTGCGGTTTCCGCTCTGCTCCGCCTTGCTCACCGCTCCTGCGGTTTCCGCTCTGCTCCGCCTTGCTTACCGCTCCTGCGGTTTCCGCTCTGCTCCGCCTTGCTCAACGCTCCTGCGGTTTCCGCTCTGCTCTGACCCTTTGCTCGCTGCTCCGGCAGCCTCGCTCTGCTTGGACCCTTTGCTCGCTGCTCCGGCAGCCTCGCTCTGCTCTGACCCTTTGCTCGCTGATCCGGCAGTCTGGCTCTGCTCTTACCTTTTGCTCGCGGCTCCGACAGTCTCGCTCTGCTCTGACCCTTTGCTCGCTGCTCCGGTAGCCTCGCTCTGCTCTGACCCTTTGCTCGCTGCTTCGGCAGTCTTGTTCTGCTCTTGCCCGCCGCTCCGGGCGGTCTCACCCTGATGTGTTTGTCCACCGCATCTGTTCTGGAAGTCCCAGTTTGTACTGGGTCCTATCCACTCTGTGCTCCAGCCTGTCGTGCCTGCCAGTACCTCCCTGCCTGCATACCAGTCGTGCTTACCAGCATCCACCTGCCTGCATTCCGGCCGTACCTGCCAGCACCTCTCTGCCTGCATACCAGTCATGCTTACCAGCGTCCACCCGTCTGCATACCAGCCGTGTCTGCCTATACCCCCAGTCTGTGTTCCAGCCTTACCTTCCAGTTCCTGTATTCACCGGTGTGGGCCAACAGCCGTGTCCGGGGTCTGTCCTGGAGTAGCACCTGGTCCCTCTGCTCGGTTCCTCCCTGGTGCACTGGCGTCGTATGCCGTCGTGCGACCTTGGTCGGATCGGGTGGATACTTAGTTACGCCCCTCCAGGCACTCTCCAGTTCATGGCCCAGTGGAACTACTAAACACGCACACGCCAGTCAGTCTGGGCATGTGCATTACAGCATGCTCAGGCCATGGTTCCCGTTGAGCCCCACGGCCTTCGCTCTCTGAGACTTTTTCCAGCGAATACGTGCTTCTAGAAGAAATTTATTTTTTTGCTACCAGCTGAGTTTCAGGCGAATTACGCACCCGTCCAGATGGATCTATCAGCACTCGTTCCTGCGGATCCGCCACGGTACTATGGGGATCCAAGACTGAGTCGTGCATTTGTGGAGCAATGCATGCAACACTTCAAGTTCTACCCTCTTTGTTTTCCCACCGATCGGGTTAAGGTGGGATTCATGATGTCTTACCTAATGGGTGATGCCTTGGAATGGATCAAGCCCCTATGAGATGCACAGGATCCTATCGTCCTGGACTTGCAGGCCTTCCTGGTGGCCTTTCTAATGGTCTTCGATGACCCTAATCCGGAGGCTCCTGCTGAAGCTTCACTTCCCAATGTCCCGGAGCAGCCCCGATGGGTGATGTGTGTGGGTAGCGCACTAGTCCTCCTGCCCGAAGAGACTACTGCCCACCCAGAATCCACACAGGATGACTACACTCTCCGGAATACTTCTCCCAACCTCAAGAGGCAGTCCAGACGTGCTAGGCATAGAGGCAAGCCGTCACGCCAGGGTCTGTCCTCCCAAAGACCTCCTGATCCCAACCTTGAAGTCCCTGCTGAAGATTCATTTCCCTGTATCCCGGAGCAGCCCCGACGGGTAATGTGCGTGGGTAGCGCACCAGTTCTCCTGCCCGAAGAGACTACTGCCCACCCAGAATCCACACAGGAGGACTTCCTGCACCCGGTATCTGATACCTCACCCACTTTAACCAGTGAGCCTGTCCAAGGGTGCTCTGAAGCAGTGATTATCTCCGAGTCTGTGCACCTCTACTACCTGGCAGAGGACCCCCTGTTGCCTCCTGAATCCTCCGGGATACCACTTGATGACAAATGGAGAGAGACTTCCCTACACCCGGTACCCGATACTTCGTCCGCTCCGTCCTATGCGCTTGACAATGGGTACCTCAAAGCGGTAGTTACCCCCGAGTCTCTACACCCCTCCGACCAGGCAGAGGACCTCCAGTTGTCTCCAGAACCCTTCAGGGTGCTACCTGGTAGCGAATGGACAGAGACTTTTCTACACTCTGTACCTGATACCTCGGCTGCTTCACCCAGTGAGTCCGACCTAGTGTACTCCGAAGCAGAGGTTACCCCCGAGTCTCTACACCCCTCCGACCAGGCGGAGGACCTCCAGTCGTCTCCAAAACCCTTCGGGGTGCTACTTGGTAGTGAATGGACAGAGACTTTCCTACACTCTGTACCTGATACCTCGGCTGCTTCATCCAGTGAGTCCGACCTAGTGTACTCCGAAGCAGAAGTTACCCCCGAGTCTCTACACCCCTCCGACCAGGCGGAGGACCTCCAGTTGTCTACAGAACCCTTCGTGGTACTACCTGGTAGTGAATGGACAGAGACTTTCCTATACTCGGTACCTGATACCTCGCCCGCTTCGTTCAGTGAGTCCGACCTAGTGTACTCCGAAGCAGAGGTTACCCTCGAGTCTCTGCACTCTTCCGACCCAGCGGAGGACCTCCAGTTGTTTCCTGAATCCTCCAGGGTACCACCAGATAACAAAGGGACAGTGACTTTTCTTCATCTTGTACCTGATACCCCGCCCATTTCTTCCTGTGAGCTTGACAAGATGTACCCCAAAGCAGAGGTTACCCCCGAGTCTCTGCCCCCCTCCAACCTGGCGGAGGACTTCCAGCTGTCTCCTGTACCCTCTGGGGTACCACCTGAAAATATGTGGAGAGAGACTTCCTTGTGTGCTGTTCCTGGTACTCCACCCGTCTCGTCTGTTGCTGAGGATGGCTGGATAGGAGGTAGCATCCTAGCTACCCAGATGAGACCAGTTTTTCCTGTGGACAGTGGGAGTGATCTCCTTGAAGTGAAGGATTGGCCCTCGAATTCCCTGCAGAAGATTCTGGCAGGCCTGAAGAAGAGGGGGCATAAGGGTGGGGGGTACTGTAACATACCTGGCGGCGTCCTTGCATAGTGGTCCATCTCCCACTTTGCAAGAGTGCGCACTGGATTTCCAGTCCAGACTATCACTCTGGCTTTCCTCCATTCTGTCTGCTTGCCTCTGTTTCTTCTGCTTAAGGGCGGCGCCCGATCACTTCCTGCTTCTTGCAGCTGCTGCGGGCACACCCGTTGTGCGTCCTCAGCCTATTGCTGTCTGTCACCTGGTATTTAACTCAGCTCTTTCCTGGAATCCTTGCCTGAGCATCTTGTTCTGTCAGTTGACCTTTGGTCGCTGACGTGCCAGGTCCTTCCCTGTTCCCTGCCTTACGGTATCAGTTCCCGTGTCTGAACTGTGTCCTGTCTGTGCACTCTAGCCAGCTACCTGTCTGAACACGCTCTTAGCCTGTTCATCCTGCCTTTTAGGGGCTGCATACCTAGATCTGTTTCTGTGTTTGTTTGCCTATCTGTCCGCCTTCCTGAGGCTGTATTTCTAGGCCAGTCTGAACACGCTCCTTGCCTGTTCGTCCCGCCTCTCTGGGGGCCGCATACCCAGACTCACTCCTGTCTCTCGCTGCAGTGTCGGTTTCTGTCTGAACACTCAGTTCCTGTCTGAACACTCTCCTACCTTTTACCTGTTTTGTTTATATGTCCGTCCCTTCCCTTTTTCTGCATAGTCTGTACCTGCTCCTATCTCCTACTCGTAGTCGCTGTACTTTCGCTTGTGAGTTTAGTGTCCACTCGCTACTTCATTGCAAGTATCTAGTGTGTATCTGGTTCTGCCTTTCCCTTCCTGTCTGTTCCGTGTGAACAGAGTCCTGCGATTTCCGCTCTGCTCCGCCTTGCTCACCGCTCCTGCGGTTTCCGCTCTGCTCCGCCTTGCTCACCGCTCCTGTGGTTTCCGATCTGCTCCTCCTTGCTCACCGCTCCTGCGGTTTCCGCTCTGCTCCGCCTTGCTCACCGCTCCTGTGGTTTCCGCTCTGCTCCGCCTTGCTCACCGCTCCTGGGATTTCCGTTCTGCTCTGCCTTGCTCACCCCTCCTGCGGTTTCCACTCTGCTCCGCCTTGCTCACCGCTCCTGCGGTTTCCGCTCTGCTCCGCCTTGCTCACCGCTCCTGCGGTTTCCGCTCTGCTCCGCCTTGCTCACCGCTCCTGCGGTTTCCGCTCTGCTCCGCCTTGCTCACCGCTCCTGCGGTTTCCGCTCTGCTCTGACCCTTTGCTCGCTGCTCCGGCAGCCTCGCTCTGCTCGGACCCTTTGCTCGCTGCTCCGGCAGCCTCGCTCTGCTCGGACCCTTTGCTCACTGCTCCGGCAGCCTCGCTCTGCTCTGACCCTTTGCTCGCTGATCCGGCAGTCTGGCTCTGCTCTTACCTTTTGCTCGCGGCTCCGACAGTCTCGCTCTGCTCTGACCCTTTGCTCGCTGCTCCGGTAGCCTCGCTCTGCTCTGACCCTTTGCTCGCTGCTTCGGCAGTCTTGTTCTGCTCTTGCCCGCCGCTCCGGGCGGTCTCACCCTGATGTGTTTGTCCACCGCATCTGTTCTGGAAGTCCCAGTTTGTACTGGGTCCTATCCACTCTGTGCTCCAGCCTGTCGTGCCTGCCAGTACCTCCCTGCCTGCATACCAGTCGTGCTTACCAGCATCCACCTGCCTGCATTCCGGCCGTACCTGCCAGCACCTCTCTGCCTGCATACCAGTCATGCTTACCAGCGTCCACCCGTCTGCATACCAGCCGTGTCTGCCTATACCCCCAGTCTGTGTTCCAGCCTTACCTTCCAGTTCCTGTATTCACCGGTGTGGGCCAACAGCCGTGTCCGGGGTCTGTCCTGGAGTAGCACCTGGTCCCTCTGCTCGGTTCCTCCCTGGTGCACTGGCGTCGTATGCCGTCGTGCGACCTTGGTCGGATCGGGTGGATACTTAGTTACGCCCCTCCAGGCACTCTCCAGTTCATGGCCCAGTGGAACTACTAAACACGCACACGCCAGTCAGTCTGGGCATGTGCATTACAGCATGCTCAGGCCATGGTTCCCGTTGAGCCCCACGGCCTTCGCTCTCTGAGACTTTTTCCAGCGAATACGTGCTTCTAGAAGAAATTTATTTTTTTGCTACCAGCTGAGTTTCAGGCGAATTACGCACCCGTCCAGATGGATCTATCAGCACTCGTTCCTGCGGATCCGCCACGGTACAATGGGGATCCAAGACTGAGTCGTGCATTTGTGGAGCAATGCATGCAACACTTCAAGTTCTACCCTCTTTGTTTTCCCACCGATCGGGTTAAGGTGGGATTCATGATGTCTTACCTAATGGGTGATGCCTTGGAATGGATCAAGCCCCTATGAGATGCACAGGATCCTATCGTCCTGGACTTGCAGGCCTTCCTGGTGGCCTTTATAATGGTCTTCGATGACCCTAATCCGGAGGCTCCTGCTGAAGCTTCACTTCCCAATGTCCCGGAGCAGCCCCGATGGGTGATGTGTGTGGGTAGCGCACTAGTCCTCCTGCCCGAAGAGACTACTGCCCACCCAGAATCCACACAGGATGACTACACTCTCCGGAATACTTCTCCCAACCTCAAGAGGCAGTCCAGACGTGCTAGGCATAGAGGCAAGCCGTCACGCCAGGGTCTGTCCTCCCAAAGACCTCCTGATCCCAACCTTGAAGTCCCTGCTGAAGATTCATTTCCCTGTATCCCGGAGCAGCCCCGACGGGTAATGTGCGTGGGTAGCGCACCAGTTCTCCTGCCCGAAGAGACTACTGCCCACCCAGAATCCACACAGGAGGACTTCCTGCACCCGGTATCTGATACCTCACCCACTTTAACCAGTGAGCCTGTCCAAGGGTGCTCTGAAGCAGTGATTATCTCCGAGTCTGTGCACCTCTACTACCTGGCAGAGGACCCCCTGTTGCCTCCTGAATCCTCCGGGATACCACTTGATGACAAATGGAGAGAGACTTCCCTACACCCGGTACCCGATACTTCGTCCGCTCCGTCCTATGCGCTTGACAATGGGTACCTCAAAGCGGTAGTTACCCCCGAGTCTCTACACCCCTCCGACCAGGCAGAGGACCTCCAGTTGTCTCCAGAACCCTTCAGGGTGCTACCTGGTAGCGAATGGACAGAGACTTTTCTACACTCTGTACCTGATACCTCGGCTGCTTCACCCAGTGAGTCCGACCTAGTGTACTCCGAAGCAGAGGTTACCCCCGAGTCTCTACACCCCTCCGACCAGGCGGAGGACCTCCAGTCGTCTCCAAAACCCTTCGGGGTGCTACTTGGTAGTGAATGGACAGAGACTTTCCTACACTCTGTACCTGATACCTCGGCTGCTTCATCCAGTGAGTCCGACCTAGTGTACTCCGAAGCAGAAGTTACCCCCGAGTCTCTACACCCCTCCGACCAGGCGGAGGACCTCCAGTTGTCTACAGAACCCTTCGTGGTACTACCTGGTAGTGAATGGACAGAGACTTTCCTATACTCGGTACCTGATACCTCGCCCGCTTCGTTCAGTGAGTCCGACCTAGTGTACTCCGAAGCAGAGGTTACCCTCGAGTCTCTGCACTCTTCCGACCCGGCGGAGGACCTTCAGTTGTTTCCTGAATCCTCCAGGGTACCACCAGATAACAAAGGGACAGTGACTTTTCTTCATCTTGTACCTGATACCCCACCCATTTCTTCCTGTGAGCTTGACAAGATGTACCCCAAAGCAGAGGTTACCCCCGAGTCTCTGCCCTCCTCCAACCTGGCGGAGGACTTCCAGCTGTCTCCTGTACCCTCTGGGGTACCACCTGAAAATATGTGGAGAGAGACTTCCTTGTGTGCTGTTCCTGGTACTCCACCCGTCTCGTCTGTTGCTGAGGATGGCTGGATAGGAGGTAGCATCCTAGCTACCCAGATGAGACCAGTTTTTCCTGTGGACAGTGGGAGTGATCTCCTTGAAGTGAAGGATTGGCCCTCGAATTCCCTGCAGAAGATTCTGGCAGGCCTGAAGAAGAGGGGGCATAAGGGTGGGGGGTACTGTAACATACCTGGCGGCGTCCTTGCATAGTGGTCCATCTCCCACTTTGCAAGAGTGCGCACTGGATTTCCAGTCCAGACTATCACTCTGGCTTTCCTCCATTCTGTCTGCTTGCCTCTGTTTCTTCTGCTTAAGGGCGGCGCCCGATCACTTCCTGCTTCTTGCAGCTGCTGCGGGCACACCCCTTGTGCGTCCTCAGCCTATTGCTGTCTGTCACCTGGTATTTAACTCAGCTCTTTCCTGGAATCCTTGCCTGAGCATCTTGTTCTGTCAGTTGGCCTTTGGTCGCTGACGTGCCAGATCCTTCCCTGTTCCCTGCCTTACGGTATCAGTTCCCATGTCTGAACTGTGTCCTGTCTGTGCACTCTAGCCAGCTACCTGTCTGAACACGCTCTTAGCCTGTTCATCCTGCCTTCTAGGGGCTGCATACCTAGATCTGTTTCTGTGTTTGTTTGCCTATCTGTCCGCCTTCCTGAGGCTGTATTTCTAGGCCAGTCTGAGCACGCTCCTTGCCAGTTCGTCCCGCCTCTCTGGGGGCCGCATACCCAGACTCACTCCTGTCTCTCACTGCACTGTCGGTTTCTGTCCGAACACTCAGTTCCTGTCTGAACACTCTCCTACCTTTTACCTGTTTTGTTTATATGTCCGTCCCTTCCCTTTTTCTGCAGAGTTGTACCTGCTCCTAACTCCTACTCGTAGTCGCTGTACTTTCGTTTGTGAGTTTAGTGTCCACTCTCTACTTCATTGCAAGTATCTAGTGTGCATCTGGTTCTGCCTTTCCCTTCCTGTCTGTTCCGTGTGAACAGAGTCCTGCGGTTTCCGCTCTGCTCTGCCTTGCTCACCGCTCCTGCGGTTTCCGCTCTGCTCCGCCTTGCTCACCGCTCCTGCGGTTTCCGCTGTGCTCCGCCTTGCTCACCGCTCCTGCGGTTTCCGCTCTGCTCCGCCTTGCTCACCGCTCCTGCGGTTTCCGCTCTGCTCCGCCTTGCTCACCGCTCCTGCGGTTTCCGCTCTGCTCCGCCTTGCTCACCGCTCCTGCGGTTTCCGCTCTGCTCCGCCTTGCTCAGCGCTCCTGCGGTTTCCGCTCTGCTCCGCCTTACTCACTGCTGCTGCGGTTTCCGCTCTGCTCTGACCCTTCTCTCGCTGCTCCAGCAGCCTCGCTCTGCTCTGACCCTTTGCTCGCTGCTCCGGCAGTCTCGCTCTGCTCTGACCCTTTGCTCGCTGCTCCGGCAGCCTCGCTCTGCTCTGACCCTTTGCTCGCTGATCCGGCAGTCTCGCTCTGCTCTGACCCTTTGCTCGCGGCTCTGACAGTCTCGCTCTGCTCTGACCCTTTCCTCGCTGCTTCGGCAGTCTTGCTCTGCTCTTGCCCGCCTCTCCGGGAGGTCTCACCCTGCTGTGTTTGTTCATCGCATCTGCGTATGCCGTCATACGACCTTGGTCGCATCGGGCAGGTACTTAGTTACGCCCCTCCAGGCACTCTCCGGTTCATGGCCCAGTGGAACTACTAAACACGCACACGCCAGTCAGTCCGGGCGTGTGCATTACAGTAGTTATATTCTTGTATATAGGGGGCAGTATTATAGCAGTTATATTCTTCTACATAGGGGCAGTATTATAGTAGTTATATTCTCGTACATAGAGGGCAGTATTATAGTAGTTATATTATTGTACATAGGAGCAGTATTATAGTAGTTATATTCTTGTATATAGGGGCAGTATTATAGTAGTTATATTCTTGTACATAGGGAGCAGTATTATAGTAGTTATATTCTTGTACATAGAGGCAGTATTATAGTAGTTGTATTCTTGCACATAGGGGCACTATTATAGTAGTTATATTCTTGTACTTGGGGGCAGTATTATAGTAGTTATATTCTTGTACATGGGGGCAGTATTATAGTAGTTATATTTTTTTACATAGGAGCAGTATTATAGTAGTTATATTCTTGTACGTAGGAACAGTATTATAGTAGTTATATTCTTGTGCATAGAGGGCAGTATTATAGTAGTTATATTCTTGTGCATAGGGGGCAGTATTATAGTAGTTATATTCTTGTACATAGGAGCAGTATTATAGTAGTTATATTCTTGTACATAGGAGCAGTATTATAGTAGTTATATTTTTGTACATAGGAGCAGTATTATAGTAGTTATATTCTTGTACATAGGGGGCAGTTTTATAGTAGTTATATTCTTGAACATAGGAGCAGTATTATAGTAGTTATATTTTTGTACGTAGGAGCAGTATTATAGTAGTTATATTCTTGTACATAGGAGCAGTATTGTAGTAGTTATATTCTTGTACATAGGGGGCAGTATTATAGTAGTTATATTCTTGTACATAGGAGCAGTATTATAGTAGTTATATTTTTGTACATAGGAGCAGTATTATAGTAGTTATATTCTTGTACATAGGAGCAGTATTATAGTAGTTATATTCTTGTACATAGGAGCAGTATTATAGTAGTTATATTCTTGTACTTAGGAGCAGTATTATAGTAGTTATATTCTTGTACTTAGGAGCAGTATTATAGTAGTTATATTCTCGTACATAGGGGGCAGTATTATAGTAGTTATATTCTTGTACATAGGAGCAGTATTATAGTAGTTATATTCTTGTATATAGGGGCAGTATTATAGTAGTTATATTCTTGTACATAGGGAGCAGTATTATAGTAGTTATATTCTTGTACATAGAGGCAGTATTATAGTAGTTATATTCTTGTACATAGGGGCAGTATTATAGTAGTTACATTCCTGTACTTGGGGGCAGTATTATAGTAGTTATATTCTTGTACATGGGGGCAGTATTATAGTAGTTATATTCTTGTACATAGGGAGCAGTATTATAGTAGTTATTTTCTTGTACATAGAGGCAGTATTATAGCAGTTGTAATCTTGCACATAGGGGCAGTATTATAGTAGTTATATTCTTGTACTTGGGGCAGTATTATAGTAGTTATATTCTTGTATATAGGGGCAGTATTATAGTAGTTATATTCTTGTACATAGGGAGCAGTATTATAGTAGTTATATTCTTGTACATAGAGGCAGTATTATAGTAGTTGTATTCTTGCACATAGGGGCAGTATTATAGTAGTTATATTCTTGTACTTGGGGGCAGTATTATAGTAGTTACATTCTTGTACATGGGGCAGGATTATAGTAGTTATATTCTTGTACATAGGAGCAGTATTATAGTAGTTATATTCTTGTACGTAGGAGCAGTATTATAGTAGTTATATTCTTGTGCATAGAGGGCAGTATTATAGTAGTTATATTCTTGTGCATAGGGGGCAGTATTATAGTAGTTATATTCTTGTACATAGGAGCAGTATTATAGTAGTTATATTCTTGTACATAGGAGCAGTATTATAGTAGTTATATTTTTGTACATAGGAGCAGTATTATAGTAGTTATATTCTTGTACATAGGGGGCAGTATTATAGTAGTTTTATTTTTGTAAATAGGAGCAGTATTATAGTAGTTATATTCTTGTACATAGGGGTCAGTATTATAGTAGTTATATTCTTGTACGTAGGAGCAGTATTATAGTAGTTATATTCTTGTACATAGGAGCAGTATTGTAGTAGTTATATTCTTGTACATAGGGGGCAGTATTATAGTAGTTATATTCTTGTACATAGGAGCAGTATTATAGTAGTTATATTCTTGTACATAGGAGCAGTATTATAGTAGTTATATTTTTGTACATAGGAGCAGTATTATAGTAGTTATATTCTTGTACATAGGGGGCAGTATTATAGTAGTTATATTCTTGTACATAGGGGCAGTATTATAGTAGTTATATTCTTGTACATAGGGGGCAGTATTATAGTAGTTATATTCTTGTATAAAGGGGCAGTATTATAGTAGTTATATTCTTGTACATAGGGGGCAGTATTATAGTAGTTATATTCTTGTACATAGGGGGCAGTATTATAGTAGTTATATTCTTGTACATAGGGGCAGTATTATAGTAGTTATATTCTTGTACATAGGGGGCAGTATTATAGTAGTTATATTCTTGTACATAGGGGTCAGTAATAAAGTAGTTATATTCTTGAACATAGGAGCAGTATTATAGTAGTTATATTTTTGTACGTAGGAGCAGTATTATAGTAGTTATATTCTTGTACTTGGGGGAAGTATTATAGTAGTTGTATTCTTGCACATAGGGGCAGTATTATAGTAGTTATATTCTTGTACTTGGAGGCAGTATTATAGCAGTTATATTCTTGTACATAGGAGCAGTATTATAGTAGTTATATTCTTGTACAGAGGAGCAGTATTATAGTAGTTATATTCTTGTACATAGGAGCAGTATTATAGTAGTTATATTCTTGTACTTAGGAGCAGTATTATAGTAGTTATATTCTTGTACATAGGAGCAGTATTATAGTAGTTATATTCTTGTACTTAGGAGCAGTATTATAGTAGTTATATTCTTGTACATAGGAGCAGTATTATAGTAGTTATATTCTTGTATATAGGGGCAGTATTATAGTAGTTATATTCTTGTACATAGGGAGCAGTATTATAGTAGTTATATTCTTGTACATAGAGGCCGTATTATAGTAGTTGTATTCTTGCACATAGGGGCAGTATTATAGTAGTTATATTCTTGTACTTGGGGGCAGTATTATAGTAGTTATATTCTTGTACATGGGGGCAGTATTATATTAGTTATATTCTTGTACATAGGAGCAGTATTATAGTAGTTATATTCTTGTACGTAGGAGCATTATTATAGTAGTTATATTCTTGTGCATAGAGGGCAGTATTATAGTAGTTATATTCTTGTGCATAGGGGGCAGTATTATAGTAGTTATATTCTTGTACATAGGAGCAGTATTATAGTAGTTATATTCTTGTACATAGGAGCAGTATTATAGTAGTTATATTTTTGTACATAGGAGCAGTATTATAGCAGTTATATTCTTGTACATAGGGGGCAGCATTATAGTAGTTATATTCTTGAACATAGGAGCAGTATTATAGTAGTTATATTTTTGTACGTAGGAGCAGTATTATAGTAGTTATATTCTTGTACATAGGAGCAGTATTGTAGTAGTTATATTCTTGTACATAGGGGGCAGTATTATAGTAGTTATATTCTTGTACATAGGAGCAGTATTATAGTAGTTATATTTTTGTACATAGGAGCAGTATTATAGTAGTTATATTCTTGTACATAGGAGCAGCATTATAGTAGTTATATTCTTGTACATAGGAGCAGTATTATAGTAGTTATATTCTTGTACTTAGGAGCAGTATTATAGTAGTTATATTCTTGTATATAGGGGCAGTATTATAGTAGTTATACTCTTGTACAAAGGGAGCAGTATTATAGTAGTTATATTCTTGTACATAGAGGCAGTATTATAGTAGTTATATTCTTGTACATAGGGGCAGTATTATAGTAGTTATATTCTTGTACTTGGGGGCAGTATTATAGTAGTTATATTCTTGTACATGGGGGCAGTATTATAGTAGTTATATTCTTGTACATAGGAGCAGTATTATAGTAGTTATATTCTTGTACGTAGGAGCAGTATTATAGTAGTTATATTCTTGTACGTAGGAGCAGTATTATAGTAGTTATATTCTTGTGCATAGAGGGCAGTATTATAGTAGTTATATTCTTGTGCATAGGGGGCAGTATTATAGTAGTTATATTCTTGTACATAGGAGCAGTATTATAGTAGTTATATTCTTGTACATAGGAGCAGTATTATAGTAGTTATATTTTTGTACATAGGAGGAGTATTATAGTAGTTATATTCTTGTACATAGGGGTCAGTATTATAGTAGTTATATTCTTGTACATAGGAGCAGTATTATAGTAGTTATATTTTTGTACATAGGAGCAGTATTATAGTAGTTATAGTCTTGTACATAGGAGCAGTATTATAGTAGTTATATTCTTGTACATAGGAGCAGTATTATAGTAGTTATATTCTTGTACTTAGGAGGAGTATTATAGTAGTTATATTCTTGTACTTAGGAGCAGTATTATAGTAGTTATATTCTCGTACATAGGGGGCAGTATTATAGTAGTTATATTCTTGTACATAGGAGCAGTATTATAGTAGTTATATTCTTGTATATAGGGGCAGTATTATAGCAGTTATATTCTTGTACATAGGGAGCAGTATTATAGTAGTCATATTCTTGTACATAGAGGCAGTATTATAGTAGTTATATTCTTGTACATAGGGGCAGCATTATAGTAGTTATATTCTTGTACTTGGGGGCAGTATTATAGTAGTTATATTCTTGTACATGGGGGTAGTATTATAGTAGTTATATTCTTGTACATAGGAGCAGTATTATAGTAGTTATATTCTTGTATGTAGGAGCAGTATTATAGTAGTTATATTCTTGTGCATAGAGGGCAGTATTATAATAGTTATATTCTTGTGTATAGGGGGCAGTATTATAGTAGTTATATTCTTGTACATAGGAGCAGTATTATAGTATTTATATTCTTGTACATAGGAGCAGTATTATAGTAGTTATATTTTTGTACATAGGAGCAGTATTATAGTAGTTATATTCTTGTACATAGGGGTCAGTATTAAAGTAGTTATATTCTTGAACATAGGAGCAGTATTATAGTAGTTATATTTTTGTACGTAGCAGCAGTATTATAGTAGTTATATTCTTGTACTTGGGGGAAGTATTATGGTAGTTGTATTCTTGCACATAGGGGCAGTATTATAGTAGTTATATTCTTGTACTTGGGGGCAGTATTATAGCAGTTATATTCTTGTACATGGGGCAGTATTATAGTAGTTATATTCTTGTACATAGGAGCAGTATTATAGTAGTGATATTCTTGTACGTAGGAGCAGTATTATAGTAGTTATATTCTTGTGCATAGAGGGCAGTATTATAGTAGTTATATTCTTGTGCATAGGGGGCAGTATTATATTAGTTATATTCTTGTACATAGGAGCAGTATTATAGTAGTTATATTCTTGTACATAGGAGCAGTATTATAGTAGTTTTATTTTTGTACATAGGAGCAGTATTATAGTAGTTATATTCTTGTACATAGGGGGCAGTATTATAGTAGTTATATTCTTGAACATAGGAGCAGTATTATAGTAGTTATATTTTTGTACGTAGGAGCAGTATTATAGTAGTTATATTCTTGTACATAGGAGCAGTATTGTAGTAGTTATATTCTAGTACATAGGGGGCAGTATTATAGTAGTTATATTCTTGTACATAGGAGCAGTATTATAGTAGTTATATTCTTGTACATAGGAGCAGTATTATAGTAGTTATATTCTTGTACATAGGAGCAGTATTATAGTAGTTATATTCTTGTACTTAGGAGCAGTATTATAGTAGTTATATTCTTGTACATAGGAGCAGTATTATAGTAGTTATATTCTTGTACTTAGGAGCAGTATTATAGTAGTTATATTCTTGTACATAGGAGCAGTATTATAGTAGTTATATTCTTGTACATAGGAGCAGTATTATAGTAGCTATATTCTTGTACATAGGAGCAGTATTATAGTAGTTATATTCTTGTACTTAGGAGCAGTATTATAGTAGTTATATTCTTGTACTTAGGAGCAGTATTATTGTAGTTATATTCTCGTACATAGGGGGCAGTATTATAGTAGTTATATTCTTGTACATAGGAGCAGTATTATAGTAGTTATATTCTTGTATATAGGGGCAGTATTATAGTAGTTATATTCTTGTACATAGGAGCAGTATTATAGTAGTTATATTTTTGTACATAGGAGCAGTATTATAGTAGTTATATTTTTGTACGTAGGAGCAGTATTATAGTAGTTATATTCTTGTACATAGGAGCAGTATTATAGTAGTTATATTCTTGTACATAGGAGCAGTATTATAGTAGTTATATTTTTGTACATAGGAGCAGTATTATAGTAGTTATATTCTTGTACATAGGGGCAGTATTATAGTAGTTATATTTTTGTATGTAGAAGCAGTATTATAGTAGCTATATTCTTGTAAATAGGAGCAGTATTATAGTAGTTATATTCTTGTACTTAGGAGCAGTATTATAGTAGCTATATTCTTGTACATAGGGAGCAGTATTATAGTAGTTATATTCTTGTACATAGGGGGCAGTATTATAGTAGTTATATTCTTGTACATAGGAGCAGTATTATAATAGTTATATTTTTGTACATAGGAGCAGTATTATAGTAGTTATATTTTTGTACTTAGGAGCAGTATTATAGTAGCTATATTCTTGTACATAGGGAGCAGTATTATAGTAGTTATATTCTTGTACATAGGGGGCAGTATTATAGTAGTTATATTCTTGTACATAGGAGCAGTATTATAATACTTATATTTTTGTACATAGGAGCAGTATTGTAGTAGTTATATTTTTGTACATAGGAGCAGTATTATATTAGTTATATTCTTGTACATAGGAGCAGTATTATAGTAGTTATATTCTTGTACTTAGGAGCAGTATTATAGTAGTTATATTCTTGTACATAGAGGCAGTATTATAGTAGTTTTATTTTTGTACGTAGGAGCAGTATTATATTAGCTATATTCTTGTAAATAGGAGCAGTATTATAGTAGTTATATTCTTGTACTTAGGAGCAGTATTATAGTAGTTATATTCTTGTACATAGGGAGCAGTATTATAGTAGTTATATTCTTGTACATAAGAGCAGTATTATAGTAGTTATATTCTTGTACATAGGGAGCAGTATTATAGCAGTTATATTCTTGTACATAGGGGGCAGTATTATAGTAGTTATATTCTTGTACATAGGAGCAGTATTATAGTAGTTATATTTTTGTACATTGGAGCAGTATTATAGTAGTTATATTCTTGTACATAGGGGCAGTATTATAGTAGTTATATTCTTGTACATAGGGGGCAGTATTATATTAGTTATATTCTTGTACATAGGAGCAGTATTATAGTAGTTAGATTCTTGTACATAGGAGCAGTATTATAGTAGTTATATTCTTGTACATATAGGCAGTATTATAGTAGTTATATTCTTGTACATAGGGGGCAGTATTATAGTAGTTATATTCTTGTACTTGGGGGCAGTATTATAGTAGTTACATTCTTGTACATGGGGCAGTATTATAGTAGTTATATTCTTGTACATAGGAGCAGTATTATAGTAGTTATATTCTTGTACGTAGGAGCAGTATTATAGTAGTTATATTCTTGTGCATAGAGGGCAGTATTATAGTAGTTATATTCTTGTGCATAGGGGGCAGTATTATAGTAGTTATATTCTTGTACATAGGAGCAGTATTATAGTAGTTATATTCTTGTACATAGGAGCAGTATTATAGTAGTTATATTTTTGTACATAGGAGCAGTATTATAGTAGTTATATTCTTGTACATAGGGGGCAGTATTATAGTAGTTTTATTTTTGTACATAGGAGCAGTATTATAGTAGTTATATTATTGTACATAGGGGTCAGTATTATAGTAGTTATATTCTTGTACGTAGGAGCAGTATTATAGTAGTTATATTCTTGTACATAGGAGCAGTATTGTAGTAGTTATATTCTTGTACATAGGGGGCAGTATTATAGTAGTTATATTCTTGTACATAGGAGCAGTATTATAGTAGTTATATTCTTGTACATAGGAGCAGTATTATAGTAGTTATATTTTTGTACATAGGAGCAGTATTATAGTAGTTATATTCTTGTACATAGGGGGCAGTATTATAGTAGTTATATTCTTGTACATAGGGGCAGTATTATAGTAGTTATATTCTTGTACATAGGGGGCAGTATTATAGTAGTTATATTCTTGTATAAAGGGGCAGTATTATAGTAGTTATATTCTTGTACATAGGGGGCAGTATTATAGTAGTTATATTCTTGTACATAGGGGGCAGTATTATAGTAGTTATATTCTTGTACATAGGGGCAGTATTATAGTAGTTATATTCTTGTACATAGGGGGCAGTATTATAGTAGTTATATTCTTGTACATAGGGGTCAGTATTAAAGTAGTTATATTCTTGAACATAGGAGCAGTATTATAGTAGTTATATTTTTGTACGTAGGAGCAGTATTATAGTAGTTATATTCTTGTACTTGGGGGAAGTATTATAGTAGTTGTATTCTTGCACATAGGGGCAGTATTATAGTAGTTATATTCTTGTACTTGGAGGCAGTATTATAGCAGTTATATTCTTGTACATAGGAGCAGTATTATAGTAGTTATATTCTTGTACAGAGGAGCAGTATTATAGTAGTTATATTCTTGTACATAGGAGCAGTATTATAGTAGTTATATTCTTGTACTTAGGAGCAGTATTATAGTAGTTATATTCTTGTACATAGGAGCAGTATTATAGTAGTTATATTCTTGTACTTAGGAGCAGTATTATAGTAGTTATATTCTTGTACATAGGAGCAGTATTATAGTAGTTATATTCTTGTATATAGGGGCAGTATTATAGTAGTTATATTCTTGTACATAGGGAGCAGTATTATAGTAGTTATATTCTTGTACATAGAGGCCGTATTATAGTAGTTGTATTCTTGCACATAGGGGCAGTATTATAGTAGTCATATTCTTGTACTTGGGGGCAGTATTATAGTAGTTATATTCTTGTACATGGGGGCAGTATTATATTAGTTATATTCTTGTACATAGGAGCAGTATTATAGTAGTTATATTCTTGTACGTAGGAGCATTATTATAGTAGTTATATTCTTGTGCATAGAGGGCAGTATTATAGTAGTTATATTCTTGTGCATAGGGGGCAGTATTATAGTAGTTATATTCTTGTACATAGGAGCAGTATTATAGTAGTTATATTCTTGTACGTAGGAGCAGTATTATAGTAGTTATATTCTTGTACGTAGGAGCAGTATTATAGTAGTTATATTCTTGTGCATAGAGGGCAGTATTATAGTAGTTATATTCTTGTGCATAGGGGGCAGTATTATAGTAGTTATATTCTTGTACATAGGAGCAGTATTATAGTAGTTATATTCTTGTACATAGGAGCAGTATTATAGTAGTTATATTTTTGTACATAGGAGCAGTATTAAAGTAGTTATATTCTTGTACATAGGGGTCAGTATTATAGTAGTTATATTCTTGTACATAGGAGCAGTATTATAGTAGTTATATTTTTGTACATAGGAGCAGTATTATAGTAGTTATAGTCTTGTACATAGGAGCAGTATTATAGTAGTTATATTCTTGTACATAGGAGCAGTATTATAGTAGTTATATTCTTGTACTTAGGAGGAGTATTATAGTAGTTATATTCTTGTACTTAGGAGCAGTATTATAGTAGTTATATTCTCGTACATAGGGGGCAGTATTATAGTAGTTATATTCTTGTACATAGGAGCAGTATTATAGTAGTTATATTCTTGTATATAGGGGCAGTATTATAGCAGTTATATTCTTGTACATAGGGAGCAGTATTATAGTAGTCATATTCTTGTACATAGAGGCAGTATTATAGTAGTTATATTCTTGTACATAGGGGCAGCATTATAGTAGGTATATTCTTGTACTTGGGGGCAGTATTATAGTAGTTATATTCTTGTACATGGGGGTAGTATTATAGTAGTTATATTCTTGTACATAGGAGCAGTATTATAGTAGTTATATTCTTGTACGTAGGAGCAGTATTATAGTAGTTATATTCTTGTGCATAGAGGGCAGTATTATAATAGTTATATTCTTGTGTATAGGGGGCAGTATTATAGTAGTTATATTCTTGTACATAGGAGCAGTATTATAGTAGTTATATTCTTGTACATAGGAGCAGTATTATAGTAGTTATATTTTTGTACATAGGAGCAGTATTATAGTAGTTATATTCTTGTACATAGGGGTCAGTATTAAAGTAGTTATATTCTTGAACATAGGAGCAGTATTATAGTAGTTATATTTTTGTACGTAGCAGCAGTATTATAGTAGTTATATTCTTGTACTTGGGGGAAGTATTATGGTAGTTGTATTCTTGCACATAGGGGCAGTATTATAGTAGTTATATTCTTGTACTTGGGGGCAGTATTATAGCAGTTATATTCTTGTACATGGGGCAGTATTATAGTAGTTATATTCTTGTACATAGGAGCAGTATTATAGTAGTTATATTCTTGTACGTAGGAGCAGTATTATAGTAGTTATATTCTTGTGCATAGAGGGCAGTATTATAGTAGTTATATTCTTGTGCATAGGGGGCAGTATTATATTAGTTATATTCTTGTACATAGGAGCAGTATTATAGTAGTTATATTCTTGTACATAGGAGCAGTATTATAGTAGTTTTATTTTTGTACATAGGAGCAGTATTATAGTAGTTATATTCTTGTACATAGGGGGCAGTATTATAGTAGTTATATTCTTGAACATAGGAGCAGTATTATAGTAGTTATATTTTTGTACGTAGGAGCAGTATTATAGTAGTTATATTCTTGTACATAGGAGCAGTATTGTAGTAGTTATATTCTAGTACATAGGGGGCAGTGTTATAGTAGTTATATTCTTGTACATAGGAGCAGTATTATAGTAGTTATATTCTTGTACATAGGAGCAGTATTATAGTAGTTATATTCTTGTACATAGGAGCAGTATTATAGTAGTTATATTCTTGTACTTAGGAGCAGTATTATAGTAGTTATATTCTTGTACATAGGAGCAGTATTATAGTAGTTATATTCTTGTACTTAGGAGCAGTATTATAGTAGTTATATTCTTGTACATAGGAGCAGTATTATAGTAGTTATATTCTTGTACATAGGAGCAGTATTATAGTAGCTATATTCTTGTACATAGGAGCAGTATTATAGTAGTTATATTCTTGTACTTAGGAGCAGTATTATAGTAGCTATATTCTTGTACTTAGGAGCAGTATTATTGTAGTTATATTCTCGTACATAGGGGGCAGTATTATAGTAGTTATATTCTTGTACATAGGAGCAGTATTATAGTAGTTATATTCTTGTATATAGGGGCAGTATTATAGTAGTTATATTCTTGTACATAGGAGCAGTATTATAGTAGTTATATTTTTGTACATAGGAGCAGTATTATAGTAGTTATATTTTTGTACGTAGGAGCAGTATTATAGTAGTTATATTCTTGTACATAGGAGCAGTATTATAGTAGTTATATTTTTGTACATAGGAGCAGTATTATAGTAGTTATATTCTTGTACATAGGAGCATTATTATAGTAGTTATATTCTTGTACATAGGAGCAGTATTATAGTAGTTATATTCTTGTACTTAGGAGCAGTATTATAGTAGTTATATTCTTGTACTTAGGAGCAGTATTATAGTAGTTATATTCTTGTACATAGGGGCAGTATTATAGTAGTTATATTTTTGTACGTAGAAGCAGTATTATAGTAGCTATATTCTTGTAAATAGGAGCAGTATTATAGTAGTTATATTCTTGTACTTAGGAGCAGTATTATAGTAGCTATATTCTTGTACATAGGGAGCAGTATTATAGTAGTTATATTCTTGTACATAGGGGGCAGTATTATAGTAGTTATATTCTTGTACATAGGAGCAGTATTATAATAGTTATATTTTTGTACATAGGAGCAGTATTATAGTAGTTATATTTTTGTACTTAGGAGCAGTATTATAGTAGCTATATTCTTGTACATAGGGAGCAGTATTATAGTAGTTATATTCTTGTACATAGGGGGCAGTATTATAGTAGTTATATTCTTGTACATAGGAGCAGTATTATAATAGTTATATTTTTGTACATAGGAGCAGTATTGTAGTAGTTATATTTTTGTACATAGGAGCAGTATTATATTAGTTATATTCTTGTACATAGGAGCAGTATTATAGTAGTTATATTCTTGTACTTAGGAGCAGTATTATAGTAGTTATATTCTTGTACATAGAGGCAGTATTATAGTAGTTTTATTTTTGTACGTAGGAGCAGTATTATATTAGCTATATTCTTGTAAATAGGAGCAGTATTATAGTAGTTATATTTTTGTACTTAGGAGCAGTATTATAGTAGTTATATTCTTGTACATAGGGAGCAGTATTATAGTAGTTATATTCTTGTACATAAGAGCAGTATTATAGTAGTTATATTCTTGTACATAGGGAGCAGTATTATAGCAGTTATATTCTTGTACATACTGGGCAGTATTATAGTAGTTATATTCTTGTACATAGGAGCAGTATTATAGTAGTTATATTTTTGTACATTGGAGCAGTATTATAGTAGTTATATTCTTGTACATAGGGGCAGTATTATAGTAGTTATATTCTTGTACATAGGGGGCAGTATTATATTAGTTATATTCTTGTACATAGGAGCAGTATTATAGTAGTTAGATTCTTGTACATAGGAGCAGTATTATAGTAGTTATATTCTTGTACATATAGGCAGTATTATAGTAGTTATATTCTTGTACATAGGGGGCAGTATTATAGTAGTTATATTCTTGTACATAGGAGCAGTATTATAGTAGTTATATTCTTGTACATAGGAGCAGTATTATAGTAGTTAGATTCTTGTACATAGCAGAAGTATTATACTAGTTATTTTCTTTTACATAGGGGGCAGTATTATAGTAGTTATATTCTTGTACATAGGGGCAGTATTATAGTAGTTATATTCTTGTACATAAGAGCAGTATTATAGTAGTTATATTCATGTACATAGGGGGCAGTATTATAGTAGTTATATTCTTGTACATAGGAGGAGTATTATAGTAGTTATATTCTTGTACGTAGGAGCAGTATTACAGTAGTCAGATTCTTGTACATAGGAGCAGTATTATAGTAGTTATATTCTTGTACATATAGGCAGTATTATAGTAGTTATATTCTTGTACATAGGGGGCAGTATTATAGTAGTTATATTCTTGTACATAGGAGCAGTATTATAGTAGTTATATTCTTGTACATAGGAGGCAGTGTTATAGTAGTTATATTCTTGTACATAGGGGGCAGTATTAAAGTAGTTATATTCTTGAACATAGGAGCAGTATTATAGTAGTTATATTTTTGTACGTAGGAGCAGTATTATAGTAGTTATATTCTTGTACATAGGAGCAGTATTATAGTAGTTATATTTTTGTACATAGGAGCAGTATTATAGTAGTTATATTCTTGTACATAGGAGCATTATTATAGTAGTTATATTCTTGTACATAGGAGCAGTATTATAGTAGTTATATTCTTGTACTTAGGAGCAGTATTATAGTAGTTATATTCTTGTACATAGGGAGCAGTATTATAGTAGTTATATTCTTGTACATAAGAGCAGTATTATAGTAGTTATATTCTTGTACTTAGGAGCAGTATTATAGTAGTTATATTCTTGTACATAGGGAGCAGTATTATAGCAGTTATATTCTTGTACATAGGGGCAGTATTATAGTAGTTATATTCTTGTACATAGGAGCAGTATTATAGTAGTTATATTTTTGTACATTGGAGCAGTATTATAGTAGTTATATTCTTGTACATAGGGGCAGTATTATAGTAGTTATATTCTTGTACATAGGGGGCAGTATTATAGTAGTTATATTCTTGTACATAGGAGCAGTATTATAGTAGTTAGATTCTTGTACATAGGAGCAGTATTATAGTAGTTATATTCTTGTACATATAGGCAGTATTATAGTAGTTATATTCTTGTACATAGGGGGCAGTATTATAGTAGTTATATTCTTGTACATAGGAGCAGTATTATAGTAGTTATATTCTTGTACATAGGAGCAGTATTATAGTAGTTAGATTCTTGTACATAGCAGAAGTATTATAGTAGTTATATTCTTTTACATAGGGGGCAGTATTATAGTAGTTATATTCTTGTACATAAGGGCAGTATTATAGTAGTTATATTCTTGTACATAAGAGCAGTATTATAGTAGTTATATTCTTGTACATAGGGGGCAGTATTAGAGTAGTTATATTCTTGTACATAGGAGCAGTATTATAGTAGTTATATTTTTGTACATTGGAGCAGTATTATAGTAGTTATATTCTTGTAAATAGGGGCAGTATTATAGTAGTTATATTCTTGTACATAGGGGGCAGTATTATAGTAGTTATATTCTTGTACATAGGAGCAGTATTATAGTAGTTAGATTCTTGTACATAGGAGCAGTATTATAGTAGTTATATTCTTGTACATATAGGCAGTAATATAGTAGTTATATTCTTGTACATAGGGGGCAGTATTATAGTAGTTATATTCTTGTACATAGGAGCAGTATTATAGTAGTTATATTCTTGTACATAGGAGCAGTATTATAGTAGTTAGATTCTTGTACATAGCAGAAGTATTATACTAGTTATATTCTTTTACATAGGGGGCAGTATTATAGTAGTTATATTCTTGTACATAGGGGCAGTATTATAGTAGTTATATTCTTGTACATAAGAGCAGTATTATAGTAGATATATTCATGTACATAGGGGCAGTATTATAGTAGTTATATTCTTGTACATAGGAGGAGTATTATAGTAGTTATATTCTTGTACGTAGGAGCAGTATTACAGTAGTCAGATTCTTGTACATAGGAGCAGTATTATAGTAGTTATATTCTTGTACATATAGGCAGTATTATAGTAGTTATATTCTTGTACATAGGGGGCAGTATTATAGTAGTTATATTCTTGTACATAGGAGCAGTATTATAGTAGTTATATTCTTGTACATAGGGGGCAGTGTTATAGTAGTTATATTCTTGTACATAGGAGCAGTATTATAGTAGTTATAATCTTGTACATAGGAGGCAGTGTTATAGTAGTTATATTCTTGTACATAGGGGGCAGTATTAAAGTAGTTATATTCTTGAACATAGGAGCAGTATTATAGTAGTTATATTTTTGTACGTAGGAGCAGTATTATAGTAGTTATATTCTTGTACATAGGAGCAGTATTATAGTAGTTATATTTTTGTACATAGGAGCAGTATTATAGTAGTTATATTCTTGTACATAGGAGCATTATTATAGTAGTTATATTCTTGTACATAGGAGCAGTATTATAGTAGTTATATTCTTGTACTTAGGAGCAGTATTATAGTAGTTATATTCTTGTACATAGGGAGCAGTATTATAGTAGTTATATTCTTGTACATAAGAGCAGTATTATAGTAGTTATATTCTTGTACTTAGGAGCAGTATTATAGTAGTTACATTCTTGTACATAGGGAGCAGTATTATAGCAGTTATATTCTTGTACATAGAGGGCAGTATTATAGTAGTTATATTCTTGTACATAGGAGCAGTATTATAGTAGTTATATTTTTGTACATTGGAGCAGTATTATAGTAGTTATATTCTTGTACATAGGGGCAGTATTATAGTAGTTATATTCTTGTACATAGGGGGCAGTATTATAGTAGTTATATTCTTGTACATAGGAGCAGTATTATAGTAGTTAGATTCTTGTACATAGGAGCAGTATTATAGTAGTTATATTCTTGTACATATAGGCAGTATTATAGTAGTTATATTCTTGTACATAGGGGGCAGTATTATAGTAGTTATATTCTTGTACATAGGAGCAGTATTATAGTAGTTATATTCTTGTACAAAGGAGCAGTATTATAGTAGTTAGATTCTTGTACATAGCAGAAGTATTATAGTAGTTATATTCTTTTACATAGGGGGCAGTATTATAGTAGTTATATTCTTGTACATAAGGGCAGTATTATTGTAGTTATATTCTTGTACATAAGAGCAGTATTATAGTAGTTATATTCTTGTACATAGGGGGCAGTATTATAGTAGTTATATTCTTGTACATAGGAGGAGTATTATAGTAGTTATATTCTTGTACGTAGGAGCAGTATTACAGTAGTCAGATTCTTGTACATAGGAGCAGTATTATAGTAGTTATATTCTTGTACATATAGGCAGTATTATAGTAGTTATATTCTTGTACATAAGGGGCAGTGTTATAGTAGTTATATTCTTGTACATAGGAGCAGTATTATAGTAGTTATATTCTTGTACATAGGAGGCAGTGTTATAGTAGTTATATTCTTGTACATAGGGGGCAGTATTAAAGTAGTTATATTCTTGAACATAGGAGCAGTATTATAGTAGTTATATTTTTGTACGTAGGAGCAGTATTATAGTAGTTATATTCTTGTACATAGGAGCAGTATTATAGTAGTTATATTTTTGTACATAGGAGCAGTATTATAGTAGTTATATTCTTGTACATAGGAGCATTATTATAGTAGTTATATTCTTGTACATAGGAGCAGTATTATAGTAGTTATATTCTTGTACTTAGGATCAGTATTATAGTAGTTATATTCTTGTACTTAGGAGCAGTATTATAGTAGTTATATTCTTGTACATAGGGGCAGTATTATAGTAGTTATATTTTTGTACGTAGGAGCAGTATTATAGTACCTATATTCTTGTAAATAGCAGCAGTATTATAGTAGTTATATTCTTGTACTTAGGAGCAGTATTATAGTAGCTATATTCTTGTACATAGGGAGCAGTATTATAGTAGTTATATTCTTGTACATAGGGGCAGTATTATAGTAGTTATATTCTTGTACATAGGAGCAGTATTATAGTAGTTATATTTTTGTACATAGGAGCAGTATTATAGTAGTTATATTCTTGTACATAGGAGCAGTATTATAGTAGTTATATTCTTGTACTTAGGAGCAGTATTATAGTAGTTATATTCTTGTACTTAGGAGCAGTATTATAGTAGTTATATTCTTGTACATAGAGGCAGTATTATAGTAGTTATATTTTTGTACGTAGGAGCAGTATTATAGTAGCTATATTCTTGTAAATAGGAGCAGTATTATAGTAGTTATATTCTTGTACTTAGGAGCAGTATTATAGTAGTTATATTCTTGTACAAAGGGAGCAGTATTATAGTAGTTATATTCTTGTACATAGGAGCAGTATTATAGTAGTTATATTCTTGTACTTAGGAGCAGTATTATAGTAGTTATATTCTTGTACATAGGGAGCAGTATTATAGCAGTTATATTCTTGTACATAGGGGGCAGTATTATAGTAGTTATATTCTTGTACATAGGAGCAGTATTATAGTAGTTATATTTTTGTACATTGGAGCAGTATTATAGTAGTTATATTCTTGTACATAGGGGCAGTATTATAGTAGTTATATTCTTGTACATAGGGGACAGTATTATAGTAGTTATATTCTTGTACATAGGATCAGTATTATAGTAGTTAGATTCTTGTACATAGGAGCAGTATTATAGTAGTTATATTCTTGTACATATAGGCAGTATTATAGTAGTTATATTCTTGTACATAGGGGGCAGTATTATAGTAGTTATATTCTTGTACATAGGAGCAGTATTATAGTAGTTATATTCTTGTACATAGGGGGCAGTGTTATAGTAGTTATATTCTTGTACATAGGAGCAGTATTATAGTAGTTAGATTCTTGTACATAGCAGAAGTATTATAGTAGTTATATTCTTGTACATGGGGGCAGTATTATTGTAGTTATATTCTTGTACATAGGGGCAGTATTATAGTAGTTATATTCTTGTACATAGGAGCAGTATTATAGTAGTTATATTCTTGTACATAGGGGGCAGTATTATAGTAGTTATATTCTTGTACATAGGAGGAGTATTATAGTAGTTATATTCTTGTACGTAGGAGCAGTATTATAGTACTTAGATTCCTGTACATAGGAGCAGTATTATAGTAGTTATATTCTTGTACATATGGGCAGTATTATAGTAGTTATATTCTTGTACATAGGGGGCAGTATAATAGTAGTTATATTCTTGTACATAGGAGCAGTATTATAGTAGTTATATTCTTGTACATAGGGGGCAGTGTTATAGTAGTTATATTCTTGTACATAGGGGCAGTTTTATAGTAGTTATATTCTTGTACATAGGGGGCAGTATTATAGCAGTTATATTCTTGTACATAGGAGCAGTATTATAGTAGTTATATTCTTGTACATAGGGAGCAGTATTATAGTAGTTATATTCTTGTACATATGGGGCAGTATTATAGTAGTTATATTCTTGTACATAGGAGCAGTATCATAGTAGTTATATTTTTGTACATAGGAGCAGTATTATAGTAGTTAAATTCTTGTACATAGCAGCAGTATTATAGTAGTTATATTCTTGTACATAGGAGCAGTATTATAGTAGTTATATTCATGTACTTAGGAGCAGTATTATAGTAGTTATATTCTTGTACTTAGGAGCAGTATTATAGTAGTTATATTCTTGTACATAGAGGCAGTATTATAGTAGTTATATTTTTGTACGTAGGAGCAGTATTATAGTAGCTATATTCTTGTAAATAGGAGCAGTATTATAGTAGTTATATTCTTGTACTTAGGAGCAGTATTATAGTAGTTATATTCTTGTACATAGGGAGCAGTATTATAGTAGCTATATTCTTGTACATAGGAGCAGTATTATAGCAGTTATATTCTTGTACTTAGGAGCAGTATTATAGTAGTTATATTCTTGTACATAGGGAGCAGTATTATAGCAGTTATATTCTTGTACATAGGGGGCAGTATTATAGTAGTTATATTCTTGTACATAGGAGCAGTATTATAGCAGTTATATTTTTGTACATTGGAGCAGTATTATAGTAGTTATATTCTTGTACATAGGGGCAGTATTATAGTAGTTATATTCTTGTACATAGGGGGCAGTATTATAGTAGTTATATTCTTGTACATAGGAGCAGTATTATAGTAGTTATATTCTTGTACATATAGGCAGTATTATTGTAGTTATATTCTTGTACATAGGGGGCAGTATTATAGTAGTTATTTTCTTGTACATAGGAGCAGTATTATAGTAGTTATATTCTTGTACATAGGGGGCAGTGTTATAGTAGTTATATTCTTGTACATAGGAGCAGTATTATAGTAGTTAGATTCTTGTACATAGCAGAAGTATTATAGTAGTTATATTCTTGTACATAGGGGGTAGTATTATTGTAGTTATATTCTTGTACATAGGGGCAGTATTATAGTAGTTATATTCTTGGACATAGGAGCAGTATTATAGTAGTTATATTCTTGTACATAGGGGGCAGTATTATAGTAGTTATATTCTTGTACATAGGAGGAGTATTATAGTAGTTATATTCTTGTACGTAGGAGCAGTATTATAGTAGTTAGATTCTTGTACATAGGAGCAGTATTATAGTAGTTATATTCTTGTACATATAGGCAGTATTATAGTAGTTATATTCTTGTACATAGGGGGCAGTATTATAGTAGTTATATTCTTGTACATAGGGAGCAGTATTATAGTAGTTATTTTCTTGTACATAGGGGGCAGTGTTATAGTAGTTATATTCTTGTACATAGGAGCAGTATTATAGTAGTTACATTCTTGTACATAGGGGTCAGTGTTATAGTAGTTATATTCTTGTACATAGGGGGCAGTATTATAGTAGTTATATTCTTGTACATAGGAGCAGTATTATAGTAGTTATATTCTTGTACATAGGGGGCAGTATTATAGTAGTTATATTCTTGTACATAGGAGGAGTATTATAGTAGTTATATTCTTGTACGTAGGAGCAGTATTATAGTACTTAGATTCCTGTACATAGGAGCAGTATTATAGTAGTTATATTCTTGTACATATGGGCAGTATTATAGTAGTTATATTCTTGTACATAGGGGGCAGTATAATAGTAGTTATATTCTTGTACATAGGAGCAGTATTATAGTAGTTATATTCTTGTACATAGGGGGCAGTGTTATAGTAGTTATATTCTTGTACATAGGGGCAGTTTTATAGTAGTTATATTCTTGTACATAGGGGGCAGTATTATAGCAGTTATATTCTTGTACATAGGAGCAGTATTATAGTAGTTATATTCTTGTACATAGGGAGCAGTATTATAGTAGTTATATTCTTGTACATATGGGGCAGTATTATAGTAGTTATATTCTTGTACATAGGAGCAGTATCATAGTAGTTATATTTTTGTACATAGGAGCAGTATTATAGTAGTTAAATTCTTGTACATAGCAGCAGTATTATAGTAGTTATATTCTTGTACATAGGAGCAGTATTATAGTAGTTATATTCATGTACTTAGGAGCAGTATTATAGTAGTTATATTCTTGTACTTAGGAGCAGTATTATAGTAGTTATATTCTTGTACATAGAGGCAGTATTATAGTAGTTATATTTTTGTACGTAGGAGCAGTATTATAGTAGCTATATTCTTGTAAATAGGAGCAGTATTATAGTAGTTATATTCTTGTACTTAGGAGCAGTATTATAGTAGTTATATTCTTGTACATAGGGAGCAGTATTATAGTAGCTATATTCTTGTACATAGGAGCAGTATTATAGCAGTTATATTCTTGTACTTAGGAGCAGTATTATAGTAGTTATATTCTTGTACATAGGGAGCAGTATTATAGCAGTTATATTCTTGTACATAGGGGGCAGTATTATAGTAGTTATATTCTTGTACATAGGAGCAGTATTATAGCAGTTATATTTTTGTACATTGGAGCAGTATTATAGTAGTTATATTCTTGTACATAGGGGCAGTATTATAGTAGTTATATTCTTGTACATAGGGGGCAGTATTATAGTAGTTATATTCTTGTACATAGGAGCAGTATTATAGTAGTTATATTCTTGTACATATAGGCAGTATTATTGTAGTTATATTCTTGTACATAGGGGGCAGTATTATAGTAGTTATTTTCTTGTACATAGGAGCAGTATTATAGTAGTTATATTCTTGTACATAGGGGGCAGTGTTATAGTAGTTATATTCTTGTACATAGGAGCAGTATTATAGTAGTTAGATTCTTGTACATAGCAGAAGTATTATAGTAGTTATATTCTTGTACATAGGGGGTAGTATTATTGTAGTTATATTCTTGTACATAGGGGCAGTATTATAGTAGTTATATTCTTGGACATAGGAGCAGTATTATAGTAGTTATATTCTTGTACATAGGGGGCAGTATTATAGTAGTTATATTCTTGTACATAGGAGGAGTATTATAGTAGTTATATTCTTGTACGTAGGAGCAGTATTATAGTAGTTAGATTCTTGTACATAGGAGCAGTATTATAGTAGTTATATTCTTGTACATATAGGCAGTATTATAGTAGTTATATTCTTGTACATAGGGGGCAGTATTATAGTAGTTATATTCTTGTACATAGGAGCAGTATTATAGTAGTTATTTTCTTGTACATAGGGGGCAGTGTTATAGTAGTTATATTCTTGTACATAGGAGCAGTATTATAGTAGTTACATTCTTGTACATAGGGGTCAGTGTTATAGTAGTTATATTCTTGTACATAGGGGGCAGTATTATAGTAGTTATATTCTTGTACATAGGGGGCAGTATTATAGTAGTTATATTCTTGTACATAGGGGGCAGTATTATAGTAGTTATATTCTTGTACATAGGAGGCAGTATTATAGTAGTTATATTCTTGTACATAGGAGCAGTATTATAGTAGTTATATTCTTGTACATAGGGGGCAGTGTTATAGTAGTTATATTCTTGTACATAGGAGCAGTATTATAGTAGTTATATTCTTGTACATAGGGGTCAGTGTTATAGTAGTTATATTCTGTACATAGGGGGCAGTATTATAGTAGTTATATTCTTGTACATAGGGGGTAGTATTATAGTAGTTATATTCTTGTACATAGGGAGCAGTATTATAGCAGTTATATTCTTGTACATAGGGGGCAGTATTATAGTAGTTATATTCTTGTACATAGGGGGCAGTATTATAGTAGTTATATTTTTGTACATTGGAGCAGTATTATAGTAGTTATATTCTTGTACATAGGGGCAGTGTTATAGTAGTTATATTCTTGTACATAGGAGCAGTATTATAGTAGTTAGATTCTTGTACATAGGAGCAGTATTATAGCAGTTATATTCTTGTACATATAGGCAGTATTATTGTAGTTATATTCTTGTACATAGGGGGCAGTATTATAGTAGTTATATTCTTGTACATAGGAGCAGTATTATAGTAGTTATATTCTTGTACATAGGGGGCAGTGTTATAGTAGTTATATTCTTGTACATAGGAGCAGTATTATAGTAGTTAGATTCTTGTACATAGGAGCAGTATTATAGCAGTTATATTCTTGTACATATAGGCAGTATTATTGTAGTTATATTCTTGTACATAGGGGGCAGTATTATAGTAGTTATATTCTTGTACATAGGAGCAGTATTATAGTAGTTATATTCTTGTATATAGGGGGCAGTGTTATAGTAGTTATATTCTTGTACATAGGAGCAGTATTATAGTAGTTAGATTCTTGTACATAGGAGCAGTATTATAGCAGTTATATTCTTGTACATATAGGCAGTATTATTGTAGTTATATTCTTGTACATAGGGGGCAGTATTATAGTAGTTATATTCTTGTACATAGAGGGCAGTATTATAGTAGTTATATTCTTGTACATAGGGGGCAGTATTATAGTAGTTATATTCTTGTACATAGGAGCAGTATTATAGTAGTTAGATTCTTGTACATAGGAGCAGTATTATAGCAGTTATATTCTTGTACATATAGGCAGTATTATTGTAGTTATATTCTTGTACATAGGGGGCATTATTATAGTAGTTATATTCTTGTACATAGGAGCAGTATTATAGTAGTTATATTCTTGTACATAGGGGGCAGTGTTATAGTAGTTATATTCTTGTACATAGGAGCAGTATTATAGTAGTTAGATTCTTGTACATAGCAGAAGTATTATAGTAGTTATATTCTTGTACATAGGGGGCAGTATTATTGTAGTTATATTCTTGTACATAGGGGCAGTATTATAGTAGTTATATTCTTGGACATAGGAGCAGTATTATAGTAGTTACATTCTTGTACATAGGGGGCAGTATTAAAGTAGTTATATTCTTGTACATAGGAGGAGTATTATAGTAGTTATATTCTTGTACGTAGGAGCAGTATTATAGTAGTTAGATTCTTCTACATAGGAGCAGTATTATAGTAGTTATATTCTTGTACATATAGGCAGTATTATAGTAGTTATATTCTTGTACATAGGAGGCAGTATTATAGTAGTTATATTCTTGTACATAGGAGCAGTATTATAGTAGTTATATTCTTGTACATAGGGGGCAGTGTTATAGTAGTTATATTCTTGTACATAGGAGCAGTATTATAGTAGTTATATTCTTGTACATAGGGGTCAGTGTTATAGTAGTTATATTCTTGTACATAGGGGGCAGTATTATAGTAGTTATATTCTTGTACATAGGGGGCAGTGTTATAGTAGTTATATTCTTGTACATAGGAGCAGTATTATAGTAGTTATATTCTTGTACATAGGGGCAGTATTATAGTAGTTATATTCTTGTACATAGGGGGCAGTATTATAGTAGTTATATTCTTGTACATATTAGCAGTATTATAGTAGTTATATTCTTGTACATAGGGGGCAGTATTATAGTAGTTATATTCTTGTACATAGGGGGCAGTATTATAGTAGTTATATTCTTGTACATATTAGCAGTATTATAGTAGTTATATTCTTGTACATAGGGGGCAGTATTACAGTAGTTATATTCTTGTACATAGGGGGCAGTATTATAGTAGTTATATTCTTGTACATAGGGGCAGTATTATAGTAGTTATATTCTTGTACATAGGGGGCAGTATTATAGTTGTTATATTCTTGTGATTACCACTGCAGCTTTGCAGCACTGGGGTTCTGGGTTCAAATCCCACCAAGGACAACATCTGCAAGGAGTTTGTATGTTCTCCCCTTGTTTGTGTGGGTTTCCTCCAGTTTCCTCCCATACTCCAAAGACATACTGATAGGGAATGTAGATTGTGAGCCCCAATGGGGACAGTGTCGATAATGTGTCTGAATTGTAAAGCGCTGTGGAATATGTTGGCGCTATATAAATAAAGAGAATAGTTATTACTATTACAGCCCGATCCCTGTATTTTCAGCTGCTGATGACTCTGATCGCAGCTTCTTTGGCTTCTTGACGCTCATGATTTAGGTAGTTTGGAGAGCTTGGATGAAGGTCGTTCTCGGTGGTGATAGTTTTTGGTGTTGGTGTCTTTCATCAGCCCTGATGTGACTGGTGCGGTCAGGTATGGGGGCTCCTCTGTCCGCTGCTCGGGGTCTCCCGCTCGGGCTCCTCACACCTCTATCACCATCAGTTTTATCGAGTCTCTGGCAGGCGGGTGAGCGCAGTACTGGCCATGGTTTATCCGGTATTCAGGGTAATAAAAGAGCAATTTACATCAGGACAGAAAATATTCTTCCAATAACCGTGTCTCCTGCCATAAAGTGACTATGAGGATCGGGCCGGGGATGGTGGGCTTGTAACCTGCGGCTGTATAACGTCCCCCGGGTTTGGAGGTTGGGGACGGACTTTATGCTTCTGGTTAATCACGATCTCCGCTCCTAACACATAATGTGCAGACGCTTTACAGTCCCTGATTCCCTCTCTCCGTCCTCTTTATTGTCTGCTGTTTGTTTTTTACACGTGAAAGAACATGTGGAATATTAGATTATTCTGTGCGAGTTCTGAGAACTGAGTGCGTAGCCGGTGTGGGGGATATTATCCTTATAGAGGCGGTCCGGCCCTAGATAAAGAACTACATATATGTGCCTTTCACCCCCGAGGTGGGAGCGGGTCTGACCTGCCACGATCTCGGACATCGCACTGTTTCTGCAGCAGGTTGGTGGATCGGATCTGTGGCTCTGCGATTTTCGGCTCTGCGATCTGCGGCTCTGCTCTCTGCGGCTCTGCCCTCTGTGGCTTTGCTCTCTGCGGTTCTGCTATTTTCGGCTCTGCCCTCTGCGGCTCTGCAATCTGCAGCCCTGCCCTCTGCAGCTCTGTCCTCTATGGCTCTGCCCTCTGCGGCTCTGCCCTCTGCGGCCCTGCTCTCTGCGGCTCTGCGGCTCTGCGATCTGCGGCCCTGCTCCCTGCTTCTCTGCTCTCTGCCCTCTGTGGCTCTGCCCTCTGCGGCCCTGCTCTCTGCGGCTCTGCGATCTGCGGCCCTGCTCCCTGCGGCTCTGCCCTCTGTGGCTCTGCTCTCTGCGGCCCTGCTCCCTGCGGCTCTGCTCTCTGCAGCCCTGCTCCCTGCGGCTCTGCTCTCTGCGGCTCTGCGATCTGCAGCTCTGCTCTCTGCGACTCTGCCCTCTGCGGCTCTGCTCTCTGCGACTCTGCTCCCTGCGGCCCTGCTCCCTGCGGCTCTACTCCCTGCGGCTCTGCCCTCTGTGGCTCTGCTCTCTGCAGCTCTGCCCTCTGCGGCCCTGCTCTCTGCGGCTCTGCGATCTGCGGCCCTGCTCCCTGCGGCTCTGCTCTCTGAGACTCTGCTCCCTGCGGCTCTGCTCTCTGTGGCTCTGCCCTCTGTGGCTCTGCTCTCTGCGGCCCTGCTCCCTGCGGCTCTGCTCTCTGCAGCCCTGCTCCCTGCTTCTCTGCTCTCTGCCCTCTGTGGCTCTGCCCTCTGCGGCCCTGCTCTCTGCGGCTCTGCGATCTGCGGCCCTGCTCCCTGCGGCTCTGCCCTCTGTGGCTCTGCTCTCTGCGGCCCTGCTCCCTGCGGCTCTGCTCTCTGCAGCCCTGCTCCCTGCGGCTCTGCTTTCTGCGGCTCTGCGATCTGCAGCTCTGCTCTCTGCGACTCTGCCCTCTGCGGCTCTGCTCTCTGCGACTCTGCTCCCTGCGGCCCTGCTCCCTGCGGCTCTACTCCCTGCGGCTCTGCCCTCTGTGGCTCTGCTCTCTGCAGCTCTGCCCTCTGCGGCCCTGCTCTCTGCGGCTCTGCGATCTGCGGCCCTGCTCCCTGCGGCTCTGCTCTCTGAGACTCTGCTCCCTGCGGCTCTGCTCTCTGTGGCTCTGCCCTCTGTGGCTCTGCTCTCTGCGGCCCTGCTCCCTGCGGCTCTGCTCTCTGCAGCCCTGCTCCCTGCGGCTCTGCTCTCTGCGACTCTGCCCTCTGCGGCTCTGCTCCCTGTGGCCCTGCTCCCTGCGGCTCTGACCTCTGTGGCTCTGCCCTCTGCGGCCCTGCTCTCTGCGGCTCTGCTCTCTGCGGCTCTGCGATCTGCGGCCCTGCTCCCTGCGGCTCTGCCCTCTGTGGCTCTGCTCTCTGCGGCCCTGCTCCCTGCGGCTCTGCTCTCTGCAGCCCTGCTCCCTGCGGCTCTGCTCTCTGCGGCTCTGCTCTCTGCGGCTCTGCGATCTGCGGCCCTGCTCTCTGCGGCTCTGCTCTCTGCCCTCTGCGGCTCTGCTCTCTGCGACTCTGCTCCCTGCGGCCCTGCTCCCTGCGGCTCTGCTCTCTGCGGCTCTGCTCCCTGCGGCCCTGCTCCCTGCGGCTCTGCCCTCTGTGGCTCTGCTCTCTGCAGCTCTGCCCTCTGCGGCCCTGCTCTCTGCGGCTCTGCTCTCTGCGGCTCTGCGATCTGCGGCCCTGCTCCCTGCGGCTCTGGTCTCTGAGACTCTGCTCCCTGCGGCTCTGCTCTCTGCGGCTCTGCCCTCTGTGGCTCTGCTCTCTGCGGCCCTGCTCCCTGCGGCTCTGCTCTCTGCAGCCCTGCTCCCTGCGGCTCTGCTCTCTGCGACTCTGCCCTCTGCGGCTCTGCTCCCTGCGGCCCTGCTCCCTGCGGCTCTGACCTCTGTGGCTCTGCCCTCTGCGGCCCTGCTCTCTGCGGCTCTGCTCTCTGCGGCTCTGCGATCTGCGGCCCTGCTCCCTGCGGCTCTGCCCTCTGTGGCTCTGCTCTCTGCGGCCCTGCTCTCTGCGGCTCTGCTCTCTGCAGCCCTGCTCCCTGCGGCTCTGCTCTCTGCGGCTCTGCTCTCTGCGGCTCTGCGATCTGCGGCCCTGCTCTCTGCGGCTCTGCTCTCTGTGACTCTGCCCTCTGCGGCTCTGCCCTCTGCGACTCTGCTCCCTGCGGCCCTGCTCCCTGCGGCTCTGCTCTCTGCGGTTCTGCTCTCTGCGGCCCTGCTCCCTGCGGCTCTGCCCTCTGTGGCTCTGCTCTCTGCAGCTCTGCCCTCTGCGGCCCTGCTCTCTGCGGCTCTGCTCTCTGCGGCTCTGCGATCTGCGGCCCTGCTCCCTGCGGCTCTGCTCTCTGCGACTCTGCCCTCTGCGACTCTGCCCTCTGTGGCTCTGCTCTCTGCGGCTCTGCGATCTGCGGCCCTGCTCCCTGCGGCTCTGCTCTCTGCGACTCTGCTCTCTGCGACTCTGCCCTCTGCGACTCTGCTCTCTGCCCTCTGTGGCTCTGCTCTCTGTGGCTCTGCTCTCTGCGGCCCTGCTCCCTGCGGCTCTGCTCTCTGCAGCCCTGCTCCCTGCGGCTCTGCTCTCTGCAGCCCTGCTCCCTGCGGCTCTGCTCTCTGCGACTCTGCCCTCTGCGGCTCTGCTCTCTGTGGCTCTGCCCTCTGTGGCTCTGCTCTCTGTGGCCCTGCTCTCTGCGGCCCTGCTCCCTGCGGCTCTGCTCTCTGCAGCCCTGCTCTCTGCGACTCTGCCCTCTGCGGCTCTGCTCTCTGCCCTCTGTGGCTCTGCTCTCTGTGGCTCTGCTCTCTGCGGCCCTGCTCCCTGCGGCTCTGCTCTCTGCAGCCCTGCTCCCTGCGGCTCTGCTCTCTGCGACTCTGCCCTCTGCGACTCTGCTCTCTGCGGCCCTGCTCCCTGCGGCTCTGCTCTCTGCAGCCCTGCTCCCTGCGGCTCTGCTCTCTGCGACTCTGCCCTCTGCGGCTCTGCCCTCTGCGGCTCTGCTCTCTGCGACTCTGCCCTCTGCGGCTCTGCTCTCTGCAGCCCTGCTCCCTGCGGCTCTGCTCTCTGCAGCCCTGCTCCCTGCGGCTCTGCTCCCTGCGGCTCTGCTCTCTGCGACTCTGCCCTCTGCGGCTCTGCTCTCTGCGGCCCTGCTCCCTGCGGCTCTGCTCTCTGCAGCCCTGCTCCCTGCGGCTCTGCTCCCTGCGGCTCTGCTCTCTGCGACTCTGCCCTCTGCGGCTCTGCTCTCTGCGACTCTGCTCTCTGCGGCTCCCAGATAAGTTGCTGATAATTCTCCGATGTGGCGTAATCATCACTTAGCACAACCCTCGCTCCGGTCCATTATTATATCCAGTATTTATATTTCCGGCACTTTCCTCAGAGCCGCGGCACTAAGCTTTTTCGATAATAACAATCATAATATTGAGAATTGCAGCAGCCAGAAATGAATGGTTTGGAGATAATTCCCCATTTACGGAGCGCTCGCGTCCTGTCATTACCTGCTCCGGGGTCGCTGGGTCTTAACCTGCCTCAAAATTGCTGATTTATATTGAAAATGTTTAGAAAGTCAAAATTGAGAATTTTTGTGTAATTATTTATTGCAGTATTTACTTCTTTGTGGATCTATATGGAGCGCAAGCTCGGCCCCCAATCCTGCGACATAATGGATACCGCAGCAAAACTGCTTTACCTAATAGACGGGCCCTAAAATACCTGATGGACTTATAAACCTTCTGTGTTATATGTAGAGTGCAGCAACATACAATGGAATAATAAAACCTGTGATCAGCTGCATTACCACCAGCAGCAAAATGGCTAACCCCTAGACCACCTGGGTAATTACCTGCATTATCACCAGCAGTGAAATAGATAACCACTAGACCACCAGGGCAATCACCTGTATTACTACCAGCAACAAAATAACTAACCCCTAGATCACCAGGGTGATCACCTGCATTACCACCAGCAACAAAATAACTAACCCCTAGACCACCAGGGCAATCATCTGTATTACCACCAGCAACAAAATAACTAACCCCTAGACCACCAGGGTGATCACCTGCATTACCACCAGCAACAAAATAACCCCTAGACCACCACAGGGTGATTACCTGCATTACCACCAGCAGCAAAATAACTAACCCCTAGACCACCAGGATGGTCACCTGCGTTACCACCAGCAACAAAATAACTGACCCCTAAACCACCAGACCACCAAGGAAGTTACACCTGTAACCACCAGGAACGATATCATTAACCCCTAAACCTCCAAGGAAATAAGACGTGTAACCCCCAGGGACAATATAATTAACCCTTAGACCACCAGGGAAAATATCTTAATATAATCGACCTCTAGACCTGCAGGGAAGCTACCCCTATAAGTAGAAGGGACAGGATAATCCACCAGGAGAGATCTTACCCCTATGATCAGCAATGACAGTATAATCAACTCCTAACCCCTGAGGAAATTACACATATAACCACCAGGGACAATGTAATCAACCCCTCGATCACCTGGGAAATTACCCCTTTAGCCACTAATGACGACATAATCGCCCCTAGACCGCCAGGGACGCACATTACGCTCCGTCTAGACTCGCCACCATTGTTGCGAATACGGCACGCTCCTGCGCTTTACCCACGGCCGTCTCTGCGCAGTTTTCACCCTCTGCCTGATGTAAAGTGGCCGACGTTACTGTTTTGCTGCCGTTCTCAGGGATTTCACGCTTCTCCATCGCCCGGTAATATGGCCGCCAGGTCCTCCATCGCCCGGTAATACTGCCGCCATGCTGACACTTCGCTTTTGGTGCCGTACGTTCCACGTCTCCGGTCTTCCGGCTTTTCAGGGAGTCTGGTGGTATAAAATATTCATGATGTACGGGTTTATGTTCTGGAGCCCAGCAGGAGAGGACCCGTATAGGTGGTAAACAAAGCGTTCTTGTTTCTCCGCAATCCAGCACCCGGAGCAGACACCCATCACATCCGCGCCCAGTCTGCGGGCCGATCTCCCGGATATTTACACCGTGCCAAGGACTGCTCGTATAAGAAGGTGGGGGCCATTCCTGCACAGGGGCCCACCGGAGGATTCTCCTGCTCTCCTGCTGGCCAGTCCAAGACTGTAAGGAGCTGTGTTAGGGGGTATCAAGCCCTCTCTCCCCCCCCGGCTGCGGTGATTGATCATTTCCATTCTGGTATTGGCCGATGCTTTTGACCTCGGTGGATTTCCCGGCTCTTGTGTCCATTGTTTGCTGAGATCCTTTGGGCAGTGGAAACATCTGAAGCTTTTTCCATTTTTCAGCCTTTTTATTCCTCCGGTTAATGGGTGAAATAGAAATGAATCAGAGCGCGCGGCAAACACTCAAGGTTTTGCAATAATTACATCTGCCGGGGTCAGAGGTGCCGCGCCGCAGAGGCGAATGTACAGGAGTCAGCGCAACAAGTTCAATCAGATTGAAATTTCTGGACCCATCTAATGTGATTCGTGTAATGGATAAAAGCCAGGAGGAAAGCGCTGCAAAGTGGAATCCTAATAGGACGTCTGCCCTGATGAAAGAAATGAATCAAATCCCCCCTGATGCACCTACAGGGCTGTTTACACCGCGGGGAACGGCGAGGAGGCCGCATCTCTGCCACAAAGTGACTATTAATTCCCTGACAGCTGAAGGTCTCCACTCCGGAGGATGAATCTTCACATAATGCTCTGCAACTTGTAGGAACTTTACTGATCTTACACTGAAGTTTAGTCAATATGTGATACTCCAATCACACCCAGAGCTGCACTTACAGCGCTGCTGTGATATTCTCCAATTACACCGAGCGCTGCACTTACAGCATTGCTGTGATATTCTCCAATCACACCCAGAGCTGCTCTTACAGCGCTGCTGTGATATTCTCCAATTACACCGAGCGCTGCACTTACAGCGCTGCTGTGATATTCTCCAATTACACCGAGGGTTGCACTTACAGCGCTGCTGTGATATTCTCCAATTACACCGAGCGCTGCACTTACAGCGCTGCTGTGGTATTCTCCAATTACACCGAGGGTTGCACTTACAGCGCTGCTGTGATATTCTCCAATTACACCAAGCGCTGCACTTACAGCGCTGCTGTGATATTCTCCAATTACACCGAGGGTTGCACTTACAGCGCTGCTGTGATATTCTCCAATTACACCGAGCGCTGCACTTACAGCGCTGCTGTGGTATTCTCCAATTACACCGAGGGTTGCACTTACAGCGCTGCTGTGATATTCTCCAATTACACCGAGCTCTGCACTTACAGCGCTGCTGTGATATTCTCCAATTACACCGAGGGTTGCACTTACAGCGCTGCTGTGGTATTCTCCAATTACAACGAGGGTTGCACTTACAGCGCTGCTGTGATATTCTCCAATTACACCGAGCGCTGCACTTACAGCGCTGCTGTGATATTCTCCAATTACACCGAACGCTGCACTTACAGCGCTGCTGTGATATTCTCCAATTACACCGAGCGCTGCACTTACAGCGCTGCTGTGATATTCTCCAATTACACCGAGCGCTGCACTTACAGCGCTGCTGTGGTATTCTCCAATTACACCGAGCGTTGCACTTACAGTGCTGCTGTGATATTCTCCAATTACACCGAGCGCTGCACTTACAGCGCTGCTGTGGTATTCTCCAATTACACCGAGGGTTGCACTTACAGCGCTGCTGTGATATTCTCCAATTACAACCAGAGCTGCTCTTACAGCGCTGCTGTGATATTCTCCAATTACACCGAGCGCTGCACTTACAGCGCTGCTGTGGTATTCTCCAATTACACCGAGGGTTGCACTTACAGCGCTGCTGTGGTATTCTCCAATCACAACCAGAGCTGCTCTTACAGCGCTGCTGTGATATTCTCCAATTACACCGAACGCTGCACTTACAGCGCTGCTGTGATATTCTCCAATTACACCGAGCGCTGCACTTACAGCGCTGCTGTGGTATTCTCCAATTACACCGAGCGTTGCACTTACAGTGCTGCTGTGATATTCTCCAATTACACCGAGCGCTGCACTTACAGCGCTGCTGTGGTATTCTCCAATTACACCGAGGGTTGCACTTACAGCGCTGCTGTGGTATTCTCCAATCACAACCAGAGCTGCTCTTACAGCGCTGCTGTGATATTCTCCAATTACACCGAGCGCTGCACTTACAGCGCTGCTGTGATATTCTCCAATTACAACGAACGCTGCACTTACAGCGCTGCTGTGGTATTCTCCAGTTACACCGAGGGTTGCACTTACAGCGCTGCTGTGATATTCTCCAATTACACCGAGCGCTGCACTTACAGCGCTGCTGTGATATTCTCCAATTACACCGAGCGCTGCACTTACAGCGCTGCTGTGGTATTCTCCAATTACACCGAGGGTTGCACTTACAGCGCTGCTGTGGTATTCTCCAATCACAACCAGAGCTGCTCTTACAGCGCTGCTGTGATATTCTCCAATTACACCGAGCGCTGCACTTACAGCGCTGCTGTGATATTCTCCAATTACAACAAGCGCTGCACTTACAGCGCTGCTGTGGTATTCTCCAATTACACCGAGGGTTGCACTTACAGCGCTGCTGTGGTATTCTCCAATCACAGCCAGAGCTGCTCTTACAGCGCTGCTGTGATATTCTCCAATTACACCGAGCGCTGCACTTACAGCGCTGCTGTGATATTCTCCAATTACAACGAACGCTGCACTTACAGCGCTGCTGTGGTATTCTCCAATTACACCGAGGGTTGCACTTACAGCGCTGCTGTGATATTCTCCAATTACACCGAGCGCTGCACTTACAGCGCTGCTGTGATATTCTCCAATTACACCAAGCGCTGCACTTACAGCGCTGCTGTGGTATTCTCCAATTACACCGAGGGTTGCACTTACAGCGCTGCTGTGGTATTCTCCAATCACAACCAGAGCTGCTCTTACAGCGCTGCTGTGATATTCTCCAATTACACCGAGCGCTGCACTTACAGCGCTGCTGTGATATTCTCCAATTACAACGAACGCTGCACTTACAGCGCTGCTGTGATATTCTCCAATTACACCGAGCGCTGCACTTACAGCGCTGCTGTGGTATTCTCCAATTACACCGAGGGTTGCACTTACAGCGCTGCTGTGGTATTCTCCAATTACACCGAGGGTTGCACTTACAGCGCTGCTGTGAAATTCTCCAATTACACCGAGCGCTGCACTTACAGCGCTGCTGTGGTATTCTCCAATTACACCGAGGGTTGCACTTACAGCGCTGCTGTGATATTCTCCAGTTACAATGAACGCTGCACTTACAGCATTGCTGGTATGTGTTATACTCCAGTCACACCCAGAGCTGCACTTACAGCGCTGCTGGTATGTGTTATGCTCCATAGCTTCAATTCCCCTGAAGATGCCATTTATGGCGAAACATGTTGAGGAAGCGGCTGGTTAGGCTTTTTAATAAGCAATAGATGTGTTTGATATAAGAAACAGTAAAAAGTTGTGCTCCGCGGCCGCACAGAACAGAGTGATATTAGTTTAATCCGTATTGTTCTAGTTGATACAGAAAACAGGCAGTGGAGATAGTGAGTCCCGTCACGGCTGGGGCTGAACTATGTGTGGATGACTGCACACATATGATTGTATGACCATGGCGTCGGTCTATAGTCAGGAAGTGCTGACAAAAATAAGCAATCCGCATTAACATAGGGAATAAACGGAATATTGAGAGCGAGTTATCATCGCACTGGGAGGAGACGTCCTAATTAATTAGAACTAGCGAGATCCTAAGAGGCAGTATGGAGGTAAATCAACAATATAGGAGAATTATATATAGACCCACACATCTATTGTGTTTTTAATGTTGCACTAATATATATATACAATGTCAAAAAAAAACGACCAGCACATCCCAAATGTGAACAGGTGCAAGCTGCAGAAATTGCATACTGCAGTACCCATCAGATGGGAGGTCACCTTGCAGTGGTTGATGGGCACACATGAATTGGCCAATTTATGCGCTAAAAACCTCCATTTTTTGTAAGTAAAGCTTATTGAGTAATAACACAGTTTAAATTAAATGGTTTTATTGTCTTTATGTATCTTGGCCATAATAGAGTGCTGCTGCGCTTTCTTTTTATATATATATATATATATATATATATATACATATGTATTTTTATATATATATATATATATATATATATATATATAAATACAGTACAGACCAAAAGTTTGGACACACCTTCTTATTTAAAGATTTTTCTGTATTTTCATGACTATGAAAATTGTACATTCACACTGAAGGCATCAAAACTATGAATTACCACATGTGGAATTATATACTTAACAAAAAAGTGTGAAACAACTGAAAATATGTCTTATATTCTAGGGTCTTCACAGTAGCCACCTTTTGCTTTGATGACTGCTTTGCACACTCTTGGTATTCTCTTGATGAGCTTCAAGAGGTAGTCACCGGAAATGGTTTTCACTTCACAGGTGTGCACTGTCAGGATTAATAAGTTGGATTTCTTGCCTTATAAATGGGGTTGGGACCATCAGTTGTGTTGTGCAGAAGTCAGGTGGATACACAGCTGATAGTCCTACTGAATAGACTGTTAGAATTTGTATTATGGCAAGAAAAAAGCAGCTAAGTAAAGAAAAACGAGTGGCCATCATTACTTTAAGAAATGAAGGTCAGTCAGTGCGAAAAATTGGGAAAACTTTGAAAGTGTCCCCAAGTGCAGTTGCAAAAACCATCAAGCGCTACAAAGAAACTGGCTCACATGAGGACCGCCCCAGGAAAGGAAGACCAAGAGTCACCTCTGCTTCTGAGGATAAGTTTATCCGAGTCACCAGCCTCAGAAATCGCAGGTTAACAGCAGCTCAGATTAGAGACCAGGTCAATGCCACACAGAGTTCTAGCAGCAGACACATCTCTACAACAACTGTTAAGAGGAGACTTTGTGCAGCAGGCCTTCATGGTAAAATAGCTGCTAGGAAACCACTGCTAAGGACAGGCAACAAGCAGAAGAGACTTGTTTGGGCTAAAGAACACAAGGAATGGACATTAGACCAGTGGAAATCTGTGCTTTGGTCTGATGAGTCCAAATTTGAGATCTTTGGTTCCAACCACCGTGTCTTTGTGCGACGCAGAAATGGTGAACGGATGGACTCTACATGCCTGGTTCCCACCGTGAAGCATGGAGGAGGAGATGTGATGGTGTGGGGGGGCTTTGCTGGTGACACTGTTGGGGATTTATTCAAAATTGAAGGCATACTGAACCAGCATAGCTACCACAGCATCTTACAGCGGCATGCTATTCCATCCGGTTTGCGTTTAGTTGGACCATCATTTATTTTTCAACAGGACAATGACCCCAAACACACCTCTAGGCTGTGTAAGGGCTATTTGACCAAGAAGGAGAGTGATGGGGGGCTACGCCAGATGACCTGGCCTCCACAGTCACCAGACCTGAACCCAATCGAGATGGTTTGGGGTGAGCTGGACCGCAGAGTGAAGGCAAAAGGGCCAACAAGTGCTAAATGTGGCACCCCAGGGGTCTGGTTTCCACAGTAACAGCAATGTTATGTCTGAGAGCAGGTGGGAGGTCTCTTGGTCAGGGATCCTATGCATGCCACACCTCCTGCCCAGTCCTGGGAGGGGAAGAACTTCCCCTATATAAACCTGGGGCTGAGGCAGGGTTAGAGAGTTCAGAGGGAGAGTTCAGCCAGGAGGGCTGACAGGGAGCTGTGGCTCCGGCTGGACCCAGCTCCTGGGCCATGCCAGAAGTAGAGACAGAGAAGAGAATCAGCTATGGGAAGAAACAACAGGAGCTCTGTGGGAGCAGTGTTACAAGGAGTCAGGGGCTGGCAGCTGCAGAGCTCGCCCTGACTGAGAAGAGTTATCACCGGACCCGGAGTCCGAGGCTGTGGGGACTAACTCCTACCCAGCAGCAGAATCCGTCAGGCAGGGGATTCCAGGTCCTCTGGCCAAGAAACCCGAAGGCACGGTCACACGCGTGGGACCAGCACCGCCGTCGTGGAGCGGAAGCTACTAGAAGGCCCCGAGTCACCGGCCATACGGGTGAGCACCACACGGTACACTCAGGGACGTGGGCTACTTATACCCGCCTCTAGCAAGGTAGCCAGAAGAGTATCGTTAGTTTGGGAGGCCTACAACTCCGCCTGGCCAGGGGAGATCCCATCTGCTCAAGGACTGACCAGGCCCCAATCGCTAGCCAGTACTCCGGGAGGGTCTATCTTTGTCACCAGTAAAGACCCTGAACTACACCGTACCGTCTCCGAGTGGTTCCTGCTACCCCCATCATCCACGTCGGCTGCCCTGAGGCCATACCCCTCCCGTTGGGGGTTATACCATCCCCGCTGCACCATCCTTCCACCGGCCTCAGCGGTCTGCCCTGCAGCGGCAGCTCCAAAGCTGCATTCAACGGGTGGCGTAGTCGTCCAACATCTACCGCTAATACAGCGCCACTTAGTCTGACTCCCTGGGCACGGACCGGATCACCGCCACGAGACTACAACCCTCAAGAGATCCGGCTCCGGGTAAGCTCCCGCGTGCGCAACGCAGCGCGACACAGGCCCAGGGGCGCGTCAACTTTTGGCGTAGTCGGCAGGATTTCGTGCCCGCAACCACCGGGTACTGCGTGCCTGAAAAAGACTGTTCAAACTTACCAGTGGTGAAGATTCCCGCCATCCGGCGCCATCTTCAGCCTTCTTCCCGCCATCGGTGAAGATTCCCGCCATCCGGCGCCATTTTCAGCCTTCTTCCCGCCTTCCGTGGAGTTTTCCCGCCGTTGGACGCCATCTTGAAGATGCCGCGCGGGAAGAAGAGGGGCGTGGACTCCAAAAGCGCGCGAGAACTGAAGCCCCGCCTCACGTCCAGACGTCGCGTAAGGTCCTGGAAGGAGCCCAGCGGACGCTGACGTCACAGGAGCGCGACGGAAGGTCCTCAACCCTGACGATCCACTGCGGAGCCGCGGCCTACGGAAGAGGATCATCGCAAGGTAGGCCACGGTCCACTAGGGGGAAGAAGGATGTCTGATACGGAGGAGAGCTTCACCGCTTCAACCCCCGCCAGCGCCACCGCCGTTGCGGTCATGCCTTTCACCATGCCCTATATCCCGGGGGCAGCCTGGCTACCCCAGTACTCAGGGGAGTCACATACCCTGCATGACTTTAGAGAAAAGCTGGATAGCCTCTTCCAGGTGTACCCCCTCACAGAGGAGCAAAAAGTGAGCATCCTGGTGGCCCAATTAACCGGGGCAGCCCAAAGGGAGGTAAAGTCCTGGCCACCTGGGAGGAGGACTGTCGCAGAGATACTAACCCAGCTAACCGAGGAGGAGCTGCAGTACTACCAATACGAGGAAAGCCAAGAGGACCCGGACGGGTCTGAGGACTACCCTCAGGAGGGAGCACAAAGAGGACATAGCTACTGAAGGGAAGTAGCGTGAATAAAGAGCTGTAAATAGTTACCCGTAAGGGTACAAGGACTGCTGCTAATTAAAATATGGTCCCCGTTGGGATTAGTGAATTGTTCCCCATGTGCCCCTATCTTAAACCAGGCTGAGGACTGTGAACAGCCATTACTTATCCCCACTGGCCGAGGACTGAGAGCGGCCATATCCTGTAAATAATTATGTGTTTCTAGTAATTTATGGGAGTCTTTGGTGGATTTACCGGGAATCCTTTGTACATAGTTGGAGCGTAACCCAGGACGGACTAAAGACTGTTAAGGACTCGGGGCAGGACAGACCCCTACCTGGTTACGTCTCCCTGTTTTGGTGAAATGGACACCTTGCTTTTCTTCAAAACTGCACCCGGTTGCGGACACGCCGTAACCATCTTTATGTGTTTTTCTTATTGTATTATTATTGTTTATACCTTGTTATGTTTAAAAATATGTTTAGTCCCGGAGTACTAAATTTCACTAGGGGGGAATGTGGCACCCCAGGGGTCTGGTTTCCACAGTAACAGCAATGTTATGTCTGAGAGCAGGTGGGAGGTCTCTTGGTCAGGGATCCTATGCATGCCACACCTCCTGCCCAGTCCTGGGAGGGGAAGAACTTCCCCTATATAAACCTGGGGCTGAGGCAGGGTTAGAGAGTTCAGAGGGAGAGTTCAGCCAGGAGGGCTGACAGGGAGCTGTGGCTCCGGCTGGGCCCAGCTCCTGGGCCATGCCAGAAGTAGAGACAGAGAAGAGAAGCAGCTATGGGAAGAAACAACAGGAGCTCTGTGGGAGCAGTGTTACAAGGAGTCAGGGGCTGGCAGCTGCAGAGCTCGCCCTGACTGAGAAGAGTTATCACCGGACCCGGAGTCCGAGGCTGTGGGGACTAACTCCTACCCAGCAGCAGAATCCGTCAGGCAGGGGATTCCAGGTCCTCTGGCCAAGAAACCCGAAGGCACGGTCACACGCGTGGGACCAGCACCGCCGTCGTGGAGCGGAAGCTACTAGAAGGCCCCGAGTCACCGGCCATACGGGTGAGCACCAGACGGTACACTCAGGGACGTGGGCTACTTATACCCGCTTCTAGCAAGGTAGCCAGAAGAGTATTGTTAGTTTGGGAGGCCTACAACTCCGCCTGGCCAGGGGAGATCCCATCTGCTCAAGGACTGACCAGGCCCCAATCGCTAGCCAGTACTCCGGGAGGGTCTATCTTTGTCACCAGTAAAGACCCTGAACTACACCGTACCGTCTCCGAGTGGTTCCTGCTACCCCCATCATCCACGTCGGCTGCCCTGAGGCCATACCCCTCCCGTTGGGGGTTATACCATCCCCGCTGCACCATCCTTCCACCGGCCTCAGCGGTCTGCCCTGCAGCGGCAGCTCCAAAGCTGCATTCAACGGGTGGCGTAGTCGTCCAACATCTACCGCTAATACAGCGCCACTTAGTCTGACTCCCTGGGCACGGACCGGATCACCACCACGAGACTACAACCCTCAACAGATCCGGCTCCGGGTAAGCTCCCGCGTGCGCAACGCAGCGCGACACAGGCCCAGGGGCGCGTCACTAAGCATCTCTGGGAACTCCTTCAAGATTGTTGGAAGACCATTTCCGGTGACTACCTCTTGAAGCTCATCAAGAGAATGACAAGAGTGTGCAAAGCAGTCATCAAAGCAAAAGGTGGCTACTGTGAAGAACCTAGAATATAAGACATATTTTCAGTTGTTTCACACTTTTTGTTAAGTATATAATTCCACATGTGATAATTCATAGTTTTGATGCCTTCAGTGTGAATGTACAATTTTCAAAGTCATGAAAAGACAGAAAAATCTTTAAATGAGAAGGTGTGTCCAAACTTTTGGTCTGTACTGTATATATATATTTTAAGTTGATAAATAAAAGTTATATATTAATTAAAAAGAATATTTAGTTAGGGCTCATTGGCCATAGGCAATAAAATACGAGTACCCTACACTGTTGGAACAGTTGAGGGACGATTATATTCCAGTCACACTCTGAGCTGCACTTACAGCATTGCTGGTATGTGTTATTCTCCAGTCACAGCTGGAGCTGCACTTACAGCATTGCTGGTATGTGTTATTCTCCAGTCACAGCTGGAGCTGCGCTTACAGCATTGCTGGTATGTGTTATTCTCCAGTCACAGCTGGAGCTGCACTTACAGCATTGCTGGTATGTGTTATTCTCCAGTCACAGCTGGAGCTGCACTTACAGCATTGCTGGTATGTGTTATACTCCAGTCACACCCCGAGCAGCACTTACAGCATTGCTGGTATGTGTTATTCTCCAGTCACAGCTGGAGCTGCACTTCCAGCATTGCTGGTATGTGTTATACACCAGTCACACCCTGAGCTGCACTTACAGCATTGCTGGTATGTGTTATTCTCCAGTCACAGCTGGAGCTGCACTTACAGCATTGCTGGTATGTGTTATTCTCCAGTCACAGCTGGAGCTGCACTTACAGCATTGCTGGTATGTGTTATTCTCCAGTCACAGCCAGAGCTGCACTTATAGCATTGCTGGTATGTGTTATTCTCCAGTCACACCCTGAGCTGCACTTACAGCATTGCTGGTATGTGTTATTCTCCAGTCACAGTCAGAGCAGCACATATCCATGTATTATACTACACTGTGTGCAGAATTATTAGGCAGGTTGTATTTTAGAGGATTATTTTTATTATTGATCAACAACTATGTTCTCAATCAACCCAAAAGACTCATAAATATCCAAGCTTAATATTTTTGGAAGTTGGAGTGGTTTTTTTTTTAGATTTGGCTATCTTAGGAGGATATCTGTTTGTGCAGGTAACTATTACTGTGCAGAATTATTAGGCAACTTAATAAAAACCAAATATAATCCCATCTCACTTGTTTATTTTCACCAGGTAAACCAATATCCGTGCACAAAATTTAGAAATAAACATTTCTGACATGCAAAAACAAAAACCAAAAAACATTAGTGATGAATATAGCCCCCTTTCTTTATGATGACACTCAGCAGCCTCCATCCATAGATTCTGTCAGTTGCTTGATCTGTTTTCGATCAACATTGCGTGCAGCAGCCACCACAGCCTCCCAGACACTGCTCCCAGAGGTGTACTGTTTTCCCTCCCTGTAGATCTCACCACAGCCTCCCAGACACTGTTCCCAGAGGTGTACTGTTTTCCCTCCCTGTAGATCTCACATTTTATGATGGACCACAGGTTCTCTATGGGGTTCAGATCAGGTGAACAAGGGGGCCATGTCATTATTATTTCTTCTTTTAGACCTTTACTGGCCAGCCACACTGTGGAGTAGTTGGATGCATGTGATGGAGCATTGTCCTGCATGAAAATCATGTTTTTCTTGAACGATACCGACTTCTTCCTGTACCACTGCTTGAAGAAGTTGTCTTCCAGAAACTGGCAGTAGGTCTGGGAGTTGAGCTTCACTCCATCCTCAACCCGAAAAGGTCCCACAAGTTCATCTTTGATGATACCAGCCCATACCAGTACCCCACCTCCACCTTGCTGGCGTCTGAGTCGGAGTGGCGCTCTCTGCCCTTTACTGATCCAGCCTCTGGCCCATTCATCTGGCCCATCAAGAGTCACTCTCATTTCATCAGTCCATAAAACCTTTGAAAAATCAGTCTTAAGATATTTCTTGACCCATTCTTTACGTTTTATCTTATGTTTCTGACGCGCCCCCTGGGCCATATTCTTTAGGGGGAATATCCGGAGCCGGATCAGATGGGAGTTGTAGTCTTCCGAGTGGCTGTGACCCGGTCCGTGCCCAGGGTGTCAAACTCAGTTGTATGTGGCAGTCCTACAGATGTTATAAGTTCTTTATTGTCGACTACGCCACCCGTTGTATTGCGGTCACTATGGCCGCCGCTGCAGCAGGGTCCGCTGAGGCTGATGGTGTAGGTGCAGCTTTTGGTGGTATAACCCCCAACGGGTGGGGTATAGCCTCAGGGGGTCAGGTGCAGAGGATGGGGGTTGTGGTGGTGCAGCATAGATGTTAAAGGAAGACAGAGTCGGGTTGTGCAGTTTAGGGTATTTACTCACTGCTGATGTTCCGGTCACTCCAGCTTCAAGTGACCTCCCGAGCCGTGCTGCGTCCACCAGGTCCTGGATCCAGCCAACCCCCAAGCGAGTCCGGAGCGTGACCCTGAGCTCTCCTTCTGTCCTTTCTCTGGCCGTCCCCACTATTGATCCACCCAGGTCCAGCTCCCTCGGGCCTTCTGTTGGGTGACCCTTGGCCTTGGGTTCCCTGACCCTCCACGTGGTATGCCTTCGTGGTGGATATGGTGGGTGGCCGTGGCAGACGCTGCCCACGGCCTCCGGTCTCTGGCTGGGGTGTGTTTTTGCCCCCACCAGCTTGGGTTCCGGTACCGTAATGCCGACTCTTCACCCGTAGCTTGAATTTGGGCTCTCAGAGTCCTCTCTTTGTCCCCTCTCTGGGTCTTTCCTTCTTTCTCCTCTCTCTCTCTTTGGATCTGCTCTGCTCCTCTTCCTGTGACTCCTCTGCAAAGGCTGACTGACTGACTGACCCTGTTCTTTGATGGTGCCCACCTTATATACACCCTCTATGTGTGAGCTCAGGTGACCAGCACCCAATGAGCTCCTATCTTTACCCAGGCTGCTCCCCCTATCTGCCCCTACACTACTTGGGATGTACCACCCCCCTCCCACTCCAGCCAGGAACAGACTCGGTCGTACCTGCACATTTCTAAGTGGGAGTACCGTCGGCCTGTTCCTCGGAAATGGGATGTATGTAGTGCATGCAGCCTACCGAGCTCAGTTCCACACTCCATCCTTACCCGGGAGTGGAATATCACACCTCTGGGTTGAGGTGCAATACCCCTGTAGCAGCCGAATCCTCAGGGTGCTACATTCCCCCCTGGTAAATCACAGCACGTCCTCGGGCTGTAAGACAAAACATCCACAAACATACATTTTTTTTTCATAAAACAACATAATAAAACATCATATAAAAACTTTTCATATAAACATTCTCTCTTCTTTTTCTGGTTCCTCCTCCGGACACTGTGCAACGTGTGTCCGGGAAAAGTGCGACAGTCTCTTAGAAAAATGGTTTTCCTATAAAACCGGTAGGGGGCGCTTTAGGACGCGCAACTATTTACAGGGATATGGCCGCTCTCAGTCCTCGGCCAGGTATTGGGGAGGAATGACCGCTCTCAGTCCTCGGTCAGTGGGATTTAGGGGTTAAACGGGTAACAGTTCACACTTGCTGGTCCCAACGGGGACTATATTTAGCAACAGTAACAGTTTCAGTTTCAGTTTATGGTGCCCCGACGGGCAACTATATACAGCTTCTGCTTCGCTGTACTTAACGACGGCGTCCTCCTGCTCTTTCTTTATTGTTACCTTTGGCTCTAGTTTCAGACCCGTCCGGGTCCTCTTGTTCTTCCTCCTCACACCTCAGCTCTTCCTCCGTCAGACGATGCACATGGAGGGCGTAGGGTCCTTTGGCACACTTGTGCCGGGTGAAGGTGACCTCGTCCCCGATGTAAAGGTCACGACCTCTGTGTCCCTCCGGTAGGTGGGACTCAACGTCTCTCCTGGTCACGAAGACGTCGCCTAGGATGCGGTGGTCTCGGATGAAGCCCCACCCATGCTGCATGTTAAACTTTATCACAGTCCCGGTGGTGCGGGGACTATGCGCTGCACAGGGGTCTCTCCTGGCCCGGCTCTTCTGCTCCGCGCTCCTTACTTGAGCTTGCTGTTCCCGGACCCGCCTCTCTCTCCGCTCCCTCTCAAAGTCCTCGAGCTGTTGGCGGCAGCACTCAGCACGCTCCGCTGCAGCTGCCCGAGTCTCTTGAGTGAACCCCATGAGATCTTCTCCAGTGGGGTCCCACTCAAACTGCGCTTCTTCTAGCGGGGGCGAGATCCTCTTTACGGGCTTTGGAGCCGGGATCAGGGGTTCATCCAGGGGTCTCTCTCTCCGGAGTCGGGGATGGTGGAACTCCGGTGGCCATATAAATGGCTGCCCATCCGGGCACGTATGCTGGGCGTACAGGCCCTCTCCCAGATGCGGCACTTTAGGTCTTATGGGCGCGGTGGTGTTAGCGCCCGGGTTGCCCGGGCCTTGCGGCCAGGCCTGGGGTATCTGGAAGGTAAAGGGCACCGTAAGGACGGCGGCGCCCTGGGCTACTTGGCCCTGCGACCAGGCCGGGGGCTCCGCGGAGGTAGGGGGCGCTGTTGGTATTGCGGCGCCCGGGGGTACTAGGCCTTGCGACCAGGCTGGTGGTACTTCCTGCTTGGTCACGCTCGAGGTCGAGGCGTGTGACGTCACAGGGGTCGCGGCTCCCGTTTGAGGCCTAGTCTGCGGCGGTGACGTTGCAGCGACGGGCACGGCAGGATAGACTTCGGGCTCTGCGACGGGGAGCTGGGGCAGGTACGCGGTTTCCCGGTTTGGGGTATAGACGTCCCCTTTACCTGCCTCCACTCGTTCGGCTCCCTTCTCGGCGCCGTCTCCGGCCTTCAGTCCTCCCGCGCCATCCTCAGAGGCGGTCGGTCTCCTCGTCTTGGGTGGCGTGCTCCGCTGACGGGTCTCGGTCTGCTGGGCCATCTCACGGCTCCACTCCGCCAACGTCTCTCGCTGCACCCGGGCCATCCTCCTTGCGAGGCCCTCCAGAGCGGTCTGTGCACACTCCCGGTCTCGGGGGAGCTGTGCTAGGACCTCCACTAGGCCTAGTGGGGTCGTTGTTTCCAGCAGGCTCCTGACCAACGGGTCGGTGCTGCTCTGCTCTCCTTCAGTTGTCTCTAGCAGGCTCCTGGCCAGCGGGCCGGTGCTGCTCTGCTCTCCCTCTTCTGTTTCTAGCAGGCTCCTGGCCAACGGGCCGGTGCTGCTCTGCTTTCTCGCCATCTCCGGGTAAGCTCCTCCGATATTCTTCTCCCGGCTTCTTGCCTCCGGGTGCGCTCGCTCTAGACTGCTCCAGGCGACACCCATCTTTGTTCTCTCCTTTCGTCTCCTCCCCCTTCGAGGGCGGTCCCGGGGCCACTTGGTGATTGTCAGCTCCAGGGGCAGTTCTTTCACGCTGACAGACACCTCTAGCATCACAGTCTCTGTTGGTGGGGGCGGTTTCCACTTTTGGCGCCATTTTCGGTCCTGGCCCACGATGGGAGGTGGCCTCTTGCCACCCTCTGGCACGCCCATAATGGCGTCCGCTCTTCCAAGGCGGGAAACCTTTGGAAATGGCGGGAATCGTCTCCCAGTGGCGGGAAACTCTGCAGATGGCGGGAAAACGCTGTTAATGGCGGACAACCGGCTGGAATCGACCTGTGATGGGGTCCGATGGCGGGGACCCTCCGGAACCGGCAGGAGACTTCTTTTTGAGGTAAACTCGTTCTTTTCTTCAGGCACGCAGTACCCGGTTGTTGCGGGCACGTAATCCTGCCGACTACGCCAAAGTTGACGCGCCCCCTGGGCCATATTCTTTAGGGGGAATATCCGGAGCCGGATCAGATGGGAGTTGTAGTCTTCCGAGTGGCTGTGACCCGGTCCGTGCCCAGGGTGTCAAACTCAGTTGTATGTGGCAGTCCTACAGATGTTATAAGTTCTTTATTGTCGACTACGCCACCCGTTGTATTGCGGTCACTATGGCCGCCGCTGCAGCAGGGTCCGCTGAGGCTGATGGTGTAGGTGCAGCTTTTGGTGGTATAACCCCCAACGGGTGAGGTATAGCCTCAGGGGGTCAGGTGCAGAGGATGGGGGTTGTGGTGGTGCAGCATAGATGTTAAAGGAAGACAGAGTCGGGTTGTGCAGTTTAGGGTATTTACTCACTGCTGATGTTCCGGTCACTCCAGCTTCAAGTGACCTCCCGAGCCGTGCTGCGTCCACCAGGTCCTGGATCCAGCCAACCCCCAAGCGAGTCCGGAGCGTGACCCTGAGCTCTCCTTCTGTCCTTTCTCTGGCCGTCCCCACTATTGATCCACCCAGGTCCAGCTCCCTCGGGCCTTCTGTTGGGTGACCCTTGGCCTTGGGTTCCCTGACCCTCCACGTGGTATGCCTTCGTGGTGGATATGGTGGGTGGCCGTGGCAGACGCTGCCCACGGCCTCCGGTCTCTGGCTGGGGTGTGTTTTTGCCCCCACCAGCTTGGGTTCCGGTACCCTAATGCCGACTCTTCACCCGTAGCTTGAATTTGGGCTCTCAGAGTCCTCTCTTTGTCCCCTCTCTGGGTCTTTCCTTCTTTCTCCTCTCTCTCTCTTTGGATCTGCTCTGCTCCTCTTCCTGTGACTCCTCTGCAAAGGCTGACTGACTGACTGACCCTGTTCTTTGATGGTGCCCACCTTATATACACCCTCTATGTGTGAGCTCAGGTGACCAGCACCCAATGAGCTCCTATCTTTACCCAGGCTGCTCCCCCTATCTGCCCCTACACTACTTGGGATGTACCACCCCCCTCCCACTCCAGCCAGGAACAGACTCGGTCGTACCTGCACATTTCTAAGTGGGAGTACCGTCGGCCTGTTCCTCGGAAATGGGATGTATGTAGTGCATGCAGCCTACCGAGCTCAGTTCCACACTCCATCCTTACCCGGGAGTGGAATATCACACCTCTGGGTTGAGGTGCAATACCCCTGTAGCAGCCGAATCCTCAGGGTGCTACATTTCTTGTTCATAGGTGGTGGTTTTTCAGCCTTCCTTACCTTGGCCATGTCCCTGAGTATCGCACACCTTGTGCTTTTTGATACTCCAGTAACGTTGCAGCTCTGAAATATGGCAAAACTGGTGGCGAATGGCATCTTGGCAGCTTCACGCTTGATTTTCCTCAATTCATGGGCAGTTATTTTGCGCCTTTTTTGACCAACACGCTTCTTGCGACCTTGTTGGCTATTTGCCATGAAACGCTTGATTGTTCGGTGATCACGCTTCAAAAGTTTGGAAATTTCAAGACTGCTGCCTCCCTCTGCAAGACATCTCACAATTTTGGACTTTTCAGAGCCCGTCAAATCTGTCTACTGACCCATTTTGCCAAAGGAAAGGAAGTTGCCTAATAATTAAGCGCACCTTATATAGGGTGTTGATGTCATTAGACAACACCCCTCCTCATTACAGAGATGCACATCACCAGATTAACTTCATTGGTAGTTGGCTCTGAAGCCTATGCAGCTTGGAGTAGGACGACATGTAGAAAAAGTATCATGGGATCAAAATACTCATTTGCCTAATAATTCTGCAAGCGGTGTAGTCAGCTTGTTTCCTCCAGACTCGGGTTTATTGTAGGGGGACAGCAGAGTGACTTGAGTCTGTGGATTTCTACCATCTTGTTCCCTTCTTGTCACAGATTAGTTGTGACATTATTGCGGAGCGGTTTTCTGCTTGCAGAGCGCTCTATGCTGCCCGCTCCTCGGCCTGTGACCGGCACGTTATGTCTATGCTGCCCGCTCCTCGGCCTGTGACCGGCACGTTATGTCTGCGGTGTCCGCTCCTCGGCCTGTGACCGGCACGTTATGTCTGCGGTGTCCGCTCCTCGGCCTGTGACCGGCACGTTATGTCTGTGCTGCCCGCTCCTCAGTCTGTGACCGGCACGTTATGTCTGCGGTGTCCGCTCCTCGGCCTGTGACCGGCACGTTATGTCTGCGGTGTCCGCTCCTCGGCCTGTGACCGGCACGTTATGTCTGCGGTGTCTGCTCCTCAGTCTGTGACCGGCACGTTATGTCTGTTCTGCCCGCTCCTCAGTCTGTGACCGGCACGTTATGTCTGTGCTGCCCACTCCTCAGTCTGTGACCGGCACGTTATGTCTGCGGTGTCCGCTCCTCGGTCTGTGACCTGCACGTTATGTCTGTGCTGCCAGCTCCTCAGTCTGTGACCGGCACGTTATGTCTATGCTGCTCTCTCCTCAGTCTGTGACCGGCACGTTATGTCTGCGGTGTCCGCTCCTCGGTCTGTGACCTGCACGTTATGTCTGTGCTGCCCGCTCCTCAGTCTGTGACCGGAACGTTATGTCTGCGGTGTCCGCTCCTCGGTCTGTGACCGGCACGTTATGTCTGTGCTGCCCGCTCCTCAGTCTGTGACCAGCACGTTATGTCTGTGCTGCCCGCTCCTCAGTCTGTGACCGGCACGTTATGTCTGTGCTGCCAGCTCCTCAGTCTGTGACCGGCACGTTATCTCTGCGGTGTCCGCTCCTCGGTCTGTGACCTGCACGTTATGTCTGTGCTGCCAGCTCCTCAGTCTGTGACCGGCACGTTATGTCTGTGCTGCCCGCTCCTCAGTCTGTGACCGGCACGTTATGTCTGCGGTGTCCGCTCCTCGGTCTGTGACCGGCACGTTATGTCTGTGCTGCCCGCTCCTCAGTCTGTGACCGGCACGTTATGTCTGTGCTGCCCGCTCCTCAGTCTGTGACCGGCACGTTATGTCTGTGCTGCCCGCTCCTCAGTCTGTGACCGGCACGTTATGTCTGCGGTGTCCGCTCCTCGGTCTGTGACCTGCACGTTATGTCTGTGCTGCCAGCTCCACAGTCTGTGACCGGCACGTTATGTCTGTGCTGCCCGCTCCTCAGTCTGTGACCGGCACGTTATGTCTGCGGTGTCCGCTCCTCGGTCTGTGACCTGCACGTTATGTCTGTGCTGCCAGCTCCTCAGTCTATGACCGGCACGTTATGTCTGTGCTGCCCGCTCCTCAGTCTGTGACCGGCACGTTATGTCTGTGCTGCCCGCTCCTCAGTCTGTGACCGGCACGTTATATCTGCGGTGTCCGCTCCTCAGTCTGTGACCGGCACGTTATGTCTGCGGTGTCCGCTCCTCGGTCTGTGACCTGCACGTTATGTCTGTGCTGCCCGCTCCTCAGTCTGTGACCGGCACGTTATGTCTGTGCTGCCCGCTCCTCAGTCTGTGACCGGCACGTTATGTCTGTGCTGCCAGCTCCTCAGTCTGTGACCGGCACGTTATGTCTGCGGTGTCCGCTCCTCGGCCTGTGACCTGCACGTTATGTCTGTGCTGCCCGCTCCTCAGTCTGTGACCGGCACGTTATATCTGCGGTGTCCGCTCCTCAGTCTGTGACCGGCACGTTATGTCTGCGGTGTCCGCTCCTCGGTCTGTGACCTGCACGTTATGTCTGTGCTGCCCGTTCCTCAGTCTGTGACCAGCACGTTATGTCTGTGCTGCCCGCTCCTCAGTCTGTGACCGGCACGTTATGTCTGTGCTGCCCACTCCTCAGTCTGTGACCGGCACGTTATGTCTGCGGTGTCCGCTCCTCGGTCTGTGACCTGCACGTTATGTCTGTGCTGCCCGCTCCTCAGTCTGTGACCGGCACGTTATATCTGCGGTGTCCGCTCCTCGGTCTGTGACCGGCACGTTATGTCTGCGGTGTCCGCTCCTCGGTCTGTGACCTGCACGTTATGTCTGTGCTGCCAGCTCCTCAGTCTGTGACCGGCACGTTATGTCTGTGCTGCCCGCTCCTCAGTCTGTGACCGGCACGTTATGTCTGCGGTGTCCGCTCCTCGGTCTGTGACCTGCACGTTATGTCTGTGCTGCCCGTTCCTCAGTCTGTGACCAGCACGTTATGTCTGTGCTGCCCGCTCCTCAGTCTGTGACCGGCACGTTATGTCTGTGCTGCCCGCTCCTCAGTCTGTGACCGGCACGTTATGTCTGTGCTGCCCGCTCCTCAGTCTGTGACCGGCACGTTATGTCTGTGCTGCCCGCTCCTCAGTCTGTGACCGGCACGTTATGTCTGCGGTGTCCGCTCCTCAGTCTGTGACCGGCACGTTATGTCTGTGCTGCCCGCTCCTCAGTCTGTGACCGGCACGTTATGTCTGCGGTGTCCGCTCCTCGGTCTGTGACCTGCACGTTATGTCTGTGCTGCCAGCTCCACAGTCTGTGACCGGCACGTTATGTCTGTGCTGCCCGCTCCTCAGTCTGTGACCGGCACGTTATGTCTGCGGTGTCCGCTCCTCAGCCTGTGACCGGCACGTTATGTCTGCGGTGTCCGCTCCTCGGTCTGTGACCTGCACGTTATGTCTGTGCTGCCCGCTCCTCAGTCTGTGACCGGCACGTTATGTCTGTGCTGCCAGCTCCTCAGTCTATGACCGGCACGTTATGTCTGTGCTGCCCGCTCCTCAGTCTGTGACCGGCACGTTATGTCTGTGCTGCCCGCTCCTCAGTCTGTGACCGGCACGTTATATCTGCGGTGTCCGCTCCTCAGTCTGTGACCGGCACGTTATGTCTGCAGTGTCCGCTCCTCGGTCTGTGACCTGCACGTTATGTCTGTGCTGCCCGCTCCTCAGTCTGTGACCGGCACGTTATGTCTGTGCTGCCCGCTCCTCAGTCTGTGACCGGCACGTTATGTCTGTGCTGCCAGCTCCTCAGTCTGTGACCGGCACGTTATGTCTCCGGTGTCCGCTCCTCGGCCTGTGACCTGCACGTTATGTCTGCGGTGTTAGCTCCTCGGCCTGTGACCTGCACGTTATGTCTGTGCTGCCCGCTCCTCAGTCTGTGACCGGCACGTTATATCTGCGGTGTCCGCTCCTCAGTCTGTGACCGGCACGTTATGTCTGCGGTGTCCGCTCCTCGGTCTGTGACCTGCACGTTATGTCTGTGCTGCCCGTTCCTCAGTCTGTGACCAGCACGTTATGTCTGTGCTGCCCGCTCCTCAGTCTGTGACCGGCACGTTATGTCTGTGCTGCCCGCTCCTCAGTCTGTGACCGGCACGTTATGTCTGCGGTGTCCGCTCCTCGGTCTGTGACCGGCACGTTATGTCTGTGCTGCCCGCTCCTCAGTCTGTGACCGGCACGTTATGTCTGTGCTGCCCGCTCCTCAGTCTGTGACCGGCACGTTATGTCTGTGCTGCCCGCTCCTCGGCCTGTGACCTGCACGTTATGTCTGCGGTGTCCGCTCCTCGGCCTGTGACCTGCACATTATGTCTGCGGTGTCCGCTCCTCGGCCTGTGACCGGCACGTTATGTATGCGGTGTCCGCTCCTCGGCCTGTGACCGGCACGTTATGTCTGCGGTGTCCGCTCCTCAGTCTGTGACCTGCACGTTATGTCTGCGGTGTCCGCTCCTCGGTCTGTGACCGGCAAGTTATGTCTGTGCTGCCCGCTCCTCAGTCTGTGACCGGCACGTTAAGTCTGTGCTGCCCGCTCCTCAGTCTGTGACTGGCACGTTATGTCTGTGCTGCCCGCTCCTCGGCCTGTGACCTGCACGTTATGTCTGCGGTGTCCGCTCCTCGGCCTGTGACCGGCACGTTATGTATGCGGTGTCCGCTCCTCGGCCTGTGACCGGCACGTTATGTCTGCGGTGTCCGCTCCTCAGTCTGTGACCTGCACGTTATGTCTGTGCTGCCCGCTCCTCAGTCTGTGACCGGCACGTTATGTCTGTGCTGCCCGCTCCTCAGTCTGTGACCGACACGTTATGTCTGTGCTGCCCGCTCCTCAGTCTGTGACCGGCACGTTATGTCTGCGGTGTCCGCTCCTCGGTCTGTGACCGGCACGTTATGTCTGCGGTGTCCGCTCCTCGGTCTGTGACTGGCATGTTATGTCTGCGGTGTCCGCTCCTCGGCCTGTGACCTGCACGTTATGTCTGCGTTGTCCGCTCCTCGGCCTGTGACCGGCACGTTATGTCTGCGGTGTCCGCTCCTCGGCCTGTGACCGGCACGTTATGTCTGCGGTGTCCGCTCCTCAGTCTGTGACCTGCACGTTATTTCTGCGGTGTCCGCTCCTCGGTCTGTGACCGGCACGTTATGTCTGTGCTGCCCGCTCCTCAGTCTGTGACTGGCACGTTATGTCTGTGCTGCCCGCTCCTCAGTCTGTGACCGGCACGTTATGTCTGCGGTGTCCGCTCCTCGGTCTGTGACCGGCACGTTATGTCTGCGGTGTCCGCTCCTCGGCCTGTGACCTGCACGTTATGTCTGCGGTGTCCGCTCCTCGGTCTGTGACCGGCACGTTATGTCTGTGCTGCCTGCTCCTCAGTCTGTGACCGGCACGTTATGTCTGCGGTGTCCGCTCCTCGGCCTGTGACCGGCACGTTATGTCTGCGGTGTCCGCTCCTCGGCCTGTGACCTGCACGTTATGTCTGCGGTGTCCGCTCCTCGGCCTGTGACCTGCACGTTATGTATGCGGTGTCCGCTCCTTGGCCTGTGACCGGCACGTTATGTATGCGGTGTCCGCTCCTCGGCCTGTGACCTGCACGTTATGTCTGTGCTGCCCGCTCCTCAGTCTGTGACCGGCACGTTATGTCTGTGCTGCCCGCTCCTCAGTCTGTGACCGGCACGTTATGTCTGCGGTGTCCGCTCCTCGGCCTGTGACCGGCACGTTATATCTGCGGTGTCCGCTCCTCGGCCTGTGACCGGCACGTTATGTCTGTGCTGTCCGCTCCTCGGCCTGTGACCGGCACGTTATGTCTGCGGTGTCCGCTCCTCGGCCTGTGACCTGCACGTTATGTCTGCGGTGTCCGCTCCTCGGTCTGTGACCTGCACGTTATGTCTGTGCTGCCCGCTCCTCAGTCTGTGACTGGCACGTTATGTCTGTGCTGCCCGCTCCTCAGTCTGTGACCGGCACGTTATGTCTGCGGTGTCCGCTCCTCGGTCTGTGACCTGCACGTTATGTCTGCGGTGTCCGCTCCTCAGTCTGTGACCGGCACGTTATGTCTGCGGTGTCCGCTCCTCGGTCTGTGACCTGCACGTTATGTCTGTGCTGTCCGCTCCTCGGCCTGTGACCGGCACGTTATGTCTGTGCTGCCCGCTCCTCAGTCTGTGACCGGCACGTTATGTCTGTGCTGTCCGCTCCTCAGTCTGTGACCGGCACGTTATGTCTGTGCTGTCCGCTCCTCGGCCTGTGACCTGCACGTTATGTCTGCGGTGTCCGCTCCTCAGTCTGTGACCGGCATGTTATGTCTGTGCTGTCCGCTCCTCGGCCTGTGACCGGCACGTTATGTCTGTGCTGTCCGCTCCTCGACCTGTGACCGGCACGTTATGTCTGTGCTGTCCGCTCCTCGGCCTGTGACCGGCACGTTATGTCTGTGCTGCCCGCTCCTCAGTCTGTGACCGGCACGTTATGTCTGTGCTGTCCGCTCCTCGGCCTGTGACCGGCACGTTATGTCTGTGCTGCCCGCTCCTCAGTCTGTGACCGGCACGTTATGTCTGTGCTGCCCGCTCCTCAGTCTGTGACCGGCACGTTATGTCTGCGGTGTCCGCTCCTCGGCCTGTGACCGGCACGTTATATCTGCGGTGTCCGCTCCTCGGCCTGTGACCGGCACGTTATGTCTGTGCTGTCCGCTCCTCGGCCTGTGACCGGCACGTTATGTCTGCGGTGTCCGCTCCTCGGCCTGTGACCTGCACGTTATGTCTGCGGTGTCCGCTCCTCGGTCTGTGACCTGCACGTTATGTCTGTGCTGCCCGCTCCTCAGTCTGTGACTGGCACGTTATGTCTGTGCTGCCCGCTCCTCAGTCTGTGACCGGCACGTTATGTCTGCGGTGTCCGCTCCTCGGTCTGTGACCTGCACGTTATGTCTGCGGTGTCCGCTCCTCAGTCTGTGACCGGCACGTTATGTCTGCGGTGTCCGCTCCTCGGTCTGTGACCTGCACGTTATGTCTGTGCTGTCCGCTCCTCGGCCTGTGACCGGCACGTTATGTCTGTGCTGCCCGCTCCTCAGTCTGTGACCGGCACGTTATGTCTGTGCTGTCCGCTCCTCAGTCTGTGACCGGCACGTTATGTCTGTGCTGTCCGCTCCTCGGCCTGTGACCTGCACGTTATGTCTGCGGTGTCCGCTCCTCAGTCTGTGACCGGCACGTTATGTCTGTGCTGTCCGCTCCTCGGCCTGTGACCGGCACGTTATGTCTGTGCTGTCCGCTCCTCGGCCTGTGACCGGCACGTTATGTCTGTGCTGTCCGCTCCTCGGCCTGTGACCGGCACGTTATGTCTGTGCTGCCCGCTCCTCAGTCTGTGACCGGCACGTTATGTCTGTGCTGTCCGCTCCTCGGCCTGTGACCGGCACGTTATGTCTGTGCTGCCCGCTCCTCAGTCTGTGACCGGCACGTTATGTCTGTGCTGTCCGCTCCTCGGCCTGTGACCGGCACGTTATGTCTGCGGTGTCTGTTCCTCGGTCTGTGACCGGCACGTTATGTCTGCGGTGTTCGGCGTGTCATTACCCGTTCACCTGGGTGCCGTCCTCCGCACTCGCTCTGATGATGCCATTTTCCATGTTTTCAGGGCAGTATTTGTGTGTTTATGACTTTTCAGTTAATTATTTCCTGCTCGTTTAATTAAAGCAGTAGTTAACCGTCCATTTCTCGTACTTCCTAGGAATAAATTACAGAGTCGATAAAAAAAAAGAAGAAGAATGTGCGGTGGCAGAATGTGAAATTAATGACATATAAAAGTCTGTCAGTAAAACCTTGCAGGGAGCGCAGGGATTCATAAAAGCATTTTACAGTTTTATTTTCCGCAGCTCGCTCCATTGTGAGAAAGTTAGCGGCTTTCATGGACAGAAGTTTTGTGTTGGATGCTCCGGCCATATTGTGGTACATCCAAGAGGGAAAAGGTCAAGGTCGGGAGACTGCAGGAACGGGCGATAAGGAAGCCCCACCCATAATACACAGAGCCACACCCACATATCACAAGCCACACCCATAATATACAGAACCACACCCATAATACACAGAGCCACACCCATAATACACAGTCACAGCCACATCTCACAAGCCACACCCATAATATACAGATCCTCGTCTCACAAGCCACACCCATTATATACAGAGCCACATCTCACAAGCCACACCCATAATATACAGATCCTCGTCTCTAAAGCCACACCCATAATTTATAGAGCTACATCTCACAAGCCACACCCATAATATACAGAGCCACACCCATAATATACAGATCCTCGTCTCACAAGCAACAGCCATAATATATAGAGCCACATCTCACAAGCCACACCCATAATATACAGAGCCACACCCATAATATATAGAGCCACATCTCACAAGCCATGCCCATTATATACAGAATCACATCCATTATATACAGAGCCACACCCACATATCACAAGCCACACCCATAATATACAGAACCACACCCATAATACACAGAGCCACACCCATAATACACAGTCACAGCCACATCTCACAAGCCACACCCATAATATACAGAGCCACACCCATAATATACAGATCCTCATCTCACAAGCCACAGCCATAATATATAGAGCCACATCTCACAAGCCACACCCATAATATACAGAGCCACACCCATAATATACAGATCCTCGTCTCACAAGCCACACCCATAATATATAGAGCCACATCTCACAAGCCACGCCCATTATATACAGAACCACATCCATTATATACAGAACCACACCCATAATATACAGAGCCATACCCACATGCCACAAGCCACACCCATAATATACAGATACTTATCTCTAAAGCCACACCCATAATATACAGAGCCACACCCATAATATACAGATCCTCGTCTCACAAGCCACAGCCATAATATATAGAGCCACATCTCACAAGCCACACCCATAATATACAGAGCCACACCCATAATATACAGATCCTCGTCTCACAAGCCACACCCATAATATATAGAGCCACATCTCACAAGCCACGCCCATTATATACAGAACCACATCCATTATATACAGAACCACACCCATAATATACAGAGCCATACCCACATGCCACAAGCCACACCCATAATATACAGATACTCATCTCTAAAGCCACACCCATAATATACAGAGCCACACCCATAATATACAGATCCTCGTCTCACAAGCCACGCCCATAATATACAGAGCCACACTCATAATATACTGATCCTCGTCTCACAAGCCACACCCATAATATATAGAGCCACATCTCACAAGCCACGCCCATTATATACAGAACCACATCCATTATATACAGAACCACACCCATAATATACAGAGCCATACCCACATGCCACAAGCCACACCCATAATATACAGATACTCATCTCTAAAGCCACACCCATAATATACAGAGCCACACCCATAATATACAGATCCTCGTCTCACAAGCCACGCCCATAATATACAGAGCCACACTCATAATATACTGATCCTCGTCTCCCAAGCCACACCCATAATATATAGAGCCACATCTCACAAGCCACGCCCATTATAAACAGAACCACATCCATTATATACAGAGCCACACCCATAATATACAGAGCCATACCCACATGCCACAAGCCACACCCATAATATACAGAGCCACATCTCACAAGCCACACCCATAATATACAGATCCTCGTCTCACAAGCCACACCCATAATATATAGAGCAACATCTCACAAGCCACACCCATAATATACAGAGCCACACCCATAATATACAGATCCTCGTCTCACAAGCCACACCCATAATATATAGAGCAACATCTCACAAGCCACGCCCATTATATACAGAGCCACACCCATAATATACAAGAGCCATACTCACGTGTCACAAGCCACACCCATAATATAAATAGCCACACCCACATCTCACAAGCCACACACCTGATCCTGAAGTTATATCATGTCCGCAGTCTCACCTACTGCACTGATAGGAAGGGGTTAACAAAACATGATCTATTTGATACATTTGTGGTAAATATATATATATATATTTTAATTTGTGAAGATCACGGTGAAGGAAGGGGGAGAAGAAGGCTGTGACCTCACTTATTGTGATTGGTGGTGTCACGCTCCACTAAGGAGCCAGACGGAGAGAGGGATGGGAAAGAAAGCACTGCAGCTAGAGAAAGATTAAAGAGGCACCCCTGAAACATGCCTTTCACACAACCCTGAGCTCCCTGACATCCCTAGATGGGGTCTTCCACCCCGTGCGGCGATCACGTACCTAATCCCTGTCTTGCCCTAAGCACGGCCCTGGCTAGTGCATGGGGCAGCAGGAACGCTAGTCCTGCTCTATAATACAGACACAAAGGGAGACAGACAAGGATAAAAGAAAATGCACCCAGGCTAAGGAAAGGTATATAACGGGAGAGGAAGGGAGAGACAAACCAAATGGGAGATAAGGAGAAGGAAAAGAGCAAACAAACTTCCAAACAGCAATCTCCGGAGACAACTCCTAAACAACTTCTGTTCCACAGTTCACAGCTGCAAACCAACTCCAAGGTATAGCAAGCTATCACTGGCAACTACCCAAGCTAAGAGGTGAGTACTTATACCAGAGGGGAGTGGAGAACTCAGAACAGCTGAGATAACTCAGGACTGAAAGCTCTAGGAGACAAGCAGAACTGTTTTACGCTTGCAACCAACGAACAAGGGAAATCTGCGCAGCTAACTGTAAGACAAAGCAGATCCAACCAATGCAGGTGCTCGTATAGCCAGATGCCGCGATCTTCTGACCCCTCTTGGTTGCAGTATCCCAGTGACAGGTGGATCCTGTGTTTTCTACTATATATAAAAATCCATCAAACGCCTCCAAAATCTTGTAGAAATCCTCCCCAGAAGAGCAGAGCTGTTATATCTGCAGAGGGACGACTCCTTATTAATGTCTATGAATGAACCCACTGCCCCATAGTCCGGGGAGAGCCTGGAAGGGAGTGACTAAGTGACCATCTGAGTTTTCACTAAAGTCCCTGATGGTGGGAATAGATTTTAAGCCCAGGTGGACGGCAGGTGCAACTCCAGGACAGATCCCGGTACCCCAAGGGTCAGGAGAGCAGCGGCGGACTGGGAGTCAAAGCCAGGACCGTATTGTTAGGAATCATGGTTCTGTGCTCCCACCTGGTAATGGAGCAGGTCCAGTGCTACGCTACTCCGGTCGCAGGCGCCGCCATTGTCCTGACACTGGAGGCAGAGTTACTACACGTGCAGGGAAACCGTGCCAATCTTATGGAGCATCGCGTTCTGGTGTTGTAGGATGTGTGAGGATGCGGGACGCCGTGTCTCTCACTGAATTCTCCAGTTGCCAGACAATGCAGGACACTGCTGTGTCTGGGACTATGCAGTGGTGGGATGTTGTCCATTCTGCTGTTCAGGCCAGCAGGGAGTGGTTGTCTAAGGAGGATTGGGAGGTAGTCAACACCTGATCATTAGACGGACTATTTAATCCTGCTGCCTGCTCAGTCCTTTGCTGTTTATTGCAGTTCCTGTGTGCTGTGGTGGTGAGTGGCGCTGGCAGTAGTGTTGCTATCTTTTCAGGGGTTTTCTCCTTTTCTCTTCTGGTTTCAGAAGCTCATCAAGAGAATGCCAAGAGTGTGCAAAGCAGTCATCAAAGCAAAAGGTGGCTACTTTGAAGAACCTAGAATATAAGACATATTTTCAGTTGTTTCACACTTTTTTGTTAGGTATATAATTCCATTTGTTGTGTTAATTCATAGTTTTGATGCCTTCAGTGTGAAAGTACAATTTTCATAGTCATGAAAATACAGAAAAATCTTTAAATGATAAGGTGTGTCCAAACTTTTGGTCTGTACTGTAGATAAGAGACCGAGAAGCCCCTGGAGGTGGATGTGGGGGGCACATACTTTTCTCTATATTATTGTCTGTGGATGTAGATGGAGGACAGAGAAGCCTGTGTAGGGGGTCACATAATTTTCTCCATATTATTGTCTATGGATGTAGATGAGGACAGATAAGACTGTGGAGGGGGGCACATACTTTTCTCCATATTATTGTCTATGGATGTAGATGAGGACAGATAAGACTGTGGAGGGGGGCACATACTTTTCTTCATACAGTGGCATGTAAAAGTTTGGGCACCCCCGGGCAAAATTACTGTTATTGTGAACAGATAAGCAAATTTAAGATGAAATGATCTAAAAGGCATAAAGTTACAGATGACGCATTTCCTTTGTATTTTAGGCAACAAAAAAAAATATTGTCATCTTTTACATTTTAAAAATTACAAAAAGGAAAATGGGCCGATGCTGAAGTTTGTGCACCTTGGAGATTTGTGGGCTCAGATAACTTTGACCAAGGTTTCAGACCTTAATTAGCCTGTTAGTTAAGGCTTGTTCATTGTCATCATTAGATAAGGCCGGTGATGCAAATTTAAAGCTTTATAAAAACCAGCCTCCTCTAACCTTGTGCCATAAACCAGCAGCCATGGGTTCTTCTAAGCAGCCGCCGAGCGCTGAAAATGGCGGAGGCCACAAAGCAGGAGAAGCTATAAGAAGATAGCAAAGCGTTTTCAAGTTGCCCTTTCCTCAGTTCGAAATGTAATTAAGAAATGGCAGTTACCAGGAACAGTGGAGGTCAAGATAAGGTCTGGAAGACCAAGCAAAATGTCAGTGAGAGCTGCTCGTAGGATTCCTAGAGAGGCAAATCAGAAGCCCCGCTTGACTGCAAAAGACTTTCAGAAAGATTTAGCAGACCCTGGAGTTGTGGTACATTGTTCTACTGTTCAGAGACACCTGCACAAGTACGACCTTCATGGAAGAGTCATCAGAAGAAAACTTCTCCTGTGTCTTCACCATAAAATTCAGCGTCAGAAGTGCAAAAGAACATCTAAACAAGCCTGATGCATTTTGGGAACAAGTCCCGTGGACCGATGAGGTAACATAGAACACTTTGGCCACAATGATCAAAGGTATGTGTGGAGAAAAAAGGGCACAGAATCACAGGAAAAGAACATCTCATTAAGCATGGTGGAGGATCAATCATGCTCCGGGGTTGTGCTGCAGCCAATGGCACGAAGAACATTTCACGGGTAGAGGGAAGAATGGATTCAATGACATTTCAACAAATTCTTGATGCAAACATAACACCATCTGTAAAAAAGCTCAAGGTGAAAAGAGGATTCTACAAATGGATAATGATCCTAAACACACGTCACAATCCACAATAGACGACATCAAAAGGCGCAAGCTGAAGGTTTTACAATGGCCCTCACGGTCTGCTGATCTGAACATCATTGAAAATCTGTGGCTAAACCTCAAAATAGCAGAGGATGCAAGACGACCCAGAAATCTCACAGAACTGGAGGAATTCTCCAAGGAAGAAAGGATGAAAATCCCTCAAACAAGAACTGAAAGACTCTTGTCTGGCTACAGAAAGCGTTTACAAGCTGTGATACTTAGAATCATAGAATCATAGAATCATAGAATGGTAGAGTTGGAAGGGACCTCCTGGGTCATCTGGTCCAACCCCCTGCTCAAAGCAGGATTCACTAGATCATCTCAGACAGATGTCTGTCCAGCCTCTGTTTGAAGACGTCCATTGAAGGGGAACTCACCACCTCTCGTGGCAGCCTGTTCCACTCATTAATCACCCTAACTGTCAAAAAGTTTTTTCTAATATCTAATCTGTGTCTCCTCCCATTTAGTTTCATCCCATTGCTTCTAGTCTTTCCTTGTGCAAATGAGAATAAAGATGATCCTTCTACAATGTGACAGCCCTTGACATATTTGTAGACAGCTATTAAGTCTCCTCTCAGTCTTCTTTTTTGCAAGCTAAACATTCCCAAATCCTGCAACCGTTCCTCATAGGACATGGTTTGCAGACCAGTCACCATTCTGGTCGCTCTTCTCTGAACTTGCTCCAGTTTGTCTATGTCTTTTTTAAAATGTGGTGCCCAAAACTGTACACAGTATTCCAGATGAGGTCTGACCAAAGAGGAGTAAAGACCGATAATGACTTCACGTGATCTAGACTGTATGCTTCTGTTAATACATCCCAGAATTGTATTTGCCTTTTTTGCTGCTGCATCACACTGTTGACTCATGTTCAGTCTATGATCTATTAGTATACCTAAGTCTTTTTCACATGTACTGTTGCTTAGCTCTATTCCTCCCATTCTGTATATGCTTTTTTCATTTTTATTGCCCAGATGTAGTACTTTGCATTTTTCCCTGTTAAAAACCATTCTGTTGGTTGCTGCCCACTGCTCCAGTTTATTTAGGTCTTTTTGAATCCTCTCTCTCTCTTCTCTAGTATTAGCTATCCCTCCTAGCTTTGTGTCATCAGCAAATTTAATCAGTTTACCCTCAATTCCTTCATCTAAATCATTGATAAAGATGTTGAACAATACAGGTCCCAGGACGGAGCCCTGTGGTACCCCACTTGAGACATTCATGTCTATGGATGTAGATGAGGACAGAGAAGCCCCCGGAGGTGGATGTGGGGGGCACATACTTTTCTCCATATTAATGTTTATGGATGTAGATGAGGTCAGAGAAGCCCCCGGAGGTGGATGTGGGGGGCACATACTTTTCTCCATATTAATGTCTATGGATGTAGATGAGGACAGAGAAGCCCCTGGAGGTGGATGTGGGGGGCACATACTTTCTCCATATTAATGTCTATGGATGTAGATGAGGACAGAGAAGCCCCTGGAGGTGGATGTGGGGGGCACATACTTTTCTCCATATTAATGTCTATGGATGTAGATGAGGACAGAGAAGCCCCCTGGAGGTGGATGTGGGGGGCACATACTTTTCTCCATATTAATGTCTATGGATGTAGATGAGGACAGAGAAGCCCCTGGAGGTGGATGTGGGGGGCACATACTTTTCTCCATATTAATGTCTATGGATGTAGATGAGGACAGAGAAGCCCCCGGAGGTGGATGTGGGGGGCACATACTTTTCTCCATATTAATGTCTATGGATGTAGATGAGGACAGAGAAGCCCCTGGAGATGGATGTGGGGGGCACATACTTTCTCTATATTAATGTCTATGGATGTAGATGAGGACAGAGAAGCCCCCGGAGGTGGATGTGGGGGGCACATACTTTCTCCATATTAATGTCTATGGATGTAGATAAGGACAGAGAAGCCCCCGGAGGTGGATGTGGGGGGCACATACTTTCTCCATATTAATGTCTATGGATGTAGGTGAGGACAGAGAAGCCCCCGGAGGTGGATGTGGGGGGCACATACTTTCTCCATATTAATGTCTATGGATGTAGATGAGGACAGAGAAGCCCCCGGAGGTGGATGTGGGGGGGCACATACTTTCTCTATATTAATGTCTATGGATGTAGATGAGGACAGAGAAGCCCCTGGAGGTGGATGTGGGGGGCACATACTTTCTCCATATTAATGTCTATGGATGTAGATGAGGACAGAGAAGCCCCTGGAGGTGGATGTGGGGGGCACATACTTTCTCCATATTAATGTCTATGGATGTAGATGAGGACAGAGAAGCCCCCGGAGGTGGATGTGGGGGGCACATACTTTTCTTCATATTAATGTCTATGGATGTAGATGAGGACAGAGAAGCCCCTGGAGATGGATGTGGGGGGCACATACTTTTCTCCATATTAATGTCTATGGATGTAGATGAGGACAGAGAAGCCCCTGGAGGTGGATGTGGGGGGCACATACTTTCTCCATATTAATGTCTATGGATGTAGATGAGGACAGAGAAGCCCCTGGAGGTGGATGTGGGGGTCACATACTTTTCTCCATATAGTGTATTTTTGGTTTATTTTATACTTTCTCGTGTTATTACAGATGAAGCGTACGCGGACGATGACTTTGATACATTGTTGCGTCTGGGGTTGATCATGTTTCGCTCCATAGTATATGGGATAAGGACGTTGCTCGGTGTCACATCTCATCTGGTTTATTCTCCGCTTTTCTTGCTGTTTATGGGCTTTGTGTGACAGAATTCACCACGGCGCCTCCTACATCCACAAATGAAAATTCCACAGAATTCCAGGTTACAAATGTTCTAGTGAATCCGCACATTCCCTCGACTGTCATGACTGTGCTTAAAGGATCAGTAAAAACAAATACAAAATAGTCTTGTGGTTCCCGGCGGAGAGCAGCGGAGCGCCGCCGTCCTGATCCAATAACGGAGCCAAGCGCGGAATCTGTTTTCTATCGACTCCCGGATAATAAGTGGGAACAGTCGCAGGAAACTCGCCTCCGGTCTGGGGAAACATTGCTGAGAATTAGGGCTTCAGTTATCACTGACCTTCAACTTAAATAGATTTGTTCCTGCAAAGGCCACAAAAATGTTATAGACTTGTGTAGGTGATCACTGATCAGCGGCTGCGACATCTATCCCCAGCCAGACCCCCAGAAGTAGATGATGAGCTTCTGTTGTGCTATAATGTTTGTGTTGTGGGGGCAGTTACATATAGTCGTTCTATTAGTTCTGATTATAATACATCGAGCCTGTATATGATTACAGTGAATAGAGCGGTGATACATGGCCGCTGTGTAATATCATTAGACCTGGCTTAGTCCGTGCCCACCTTGTGTCCGGATGGATGTGACATGGGGCCAGTGCCGCACATCTGATCTCATTAAACTCATCAAATTAATGGACGACCTAAAGTCTTATAAAACGCAAACACGGAGCTGCTACAAAGAGGGATATGAAACACCTCCGTACTCCTGGAGTTCACTGTGGTGTGCACCTCCGGCCCAACATGATGTGAATATTGATGATCGGTCCTCAGAGCATTGTAAATGAAGGAGGAGAACTCTGCAATGATGCAGCCGAAACCCGGCCAGTACTATATACTGGGTACCCAGGACCGAGAGGCTGCAAATGAATGATCAGTCCAGAAACTGAGGGCAGAAAAGCTATAAATTGCTTGTTTTAGAGCACTATGCAAACTTTTTTGGCCGGTGTGGAAAAAATGCTGCAAAGTGAGAAGCGTTCACTAATTCAACGTAAAAGTAGTTAGTATCTGGTGATTGCCCGTCACTTCCACCATCAGTATCTGGTGACCGCCCGTCACTTCCACCATCAGTGTCTGGTGACCGCCCGTCTCCTCCATCATCAGTATCTGGTGACTGCCCGTCTCCTCCATCATCAGTATCTGGTGACCGCCCGTCTCCTCCATCACCAGTGTCTGGTGACCGCCCATCGGCTTCATCATCAGTATCTGGTGATTGCCCGTCACTTCCACCATCAGTATCTGGTGACCACCCGTCACTTCCACCATCAGTGTCTGGTGACCGCCTGTCTCCTCCATCATCAGTATTTGGTGACCGCCCGTCACTTCCACCATCAGTGTCTGGTGACCGCCCGTCTCCTCCATCATCAGTATCTGGTGACCGCCCGTCACTTCCACCATCAGTGTCTGGTGACCGCCCGTCTCCTCCATCATCAGTATCTGGTGACTGCCCGTCGCCTCCATCATCAGTATCTGGTGACCGCCCGTCCCCTCCATCATCAGTGTCTGGCGTCCGCCCATCAGCTCCTTCTGTCTCTTCATGTGATCCCATGCAGAGGGGATGATGTGAGATTGGGGCTCCGGGGCCAGACCATCAGCTCCAGGACTCATTGTTCTTAATGACTTTGGCTGGATGTTTGGACTAGTTGTCTGGCTATTACATGATGGGTCAGTGTCTCCTGGTTTTCTCTGCATTGAGGACACCATTATTCCTGACCAAATCCACAACTCAATATGCTGAAATGCACAATCCTACAGGACCCTTCACCGTGCGTCACGACTTCTGCAGACCCTCATTATTGTTCCGCTGTCCAGTTCTATGAGAATAAACTTTCTGTTAGAGCCGAAGATTTCACATTTTACTCCTCAGTCCAGACCACGTGCTGCCATTATTCTGCTCCCCAAGTTCCCATGTGTTTGTGCAGAGTTGAATCACTTGGCGTGGTTTCCACCTAGAAGGTGTAACTTTTGGCCACAATTTTTCCATGAAAATGACTTATGAACAGTAGATGAGTGTAGTCAGGTCCCACCTGCTGCCTCCAGTTCTGAGCTGATGGTACTGCTGGACATCTGATTTTGAAGGGAAGTAAGCATGATTTGGCTTTCGATTGCTGCACTAAGTTTCCTTGGTCGACAACTGTCTCTACAGTTCTCAACGCTGCCAATTTCATGATGCTTCATCAAAAGAGTTTGAACAGCACATACTGAAACCTCAGTCTGCTGTTAAGCCTTTGCCTGAGAGAGACCTTGCTGATACACTATAACTACCTAGTCTCACGATAAGGTTACTGCCTACTCAACTTCTGTGTGCTGTCCGCACATTTGCTCTCCTTCATATCCTGCTCTAGAGGTTCCTGCTCTTCCATGTACCGTCCAATTATCCTGCTCCACTACATTGATGCCTCCAGTCTGTTCTGACCACTGACCACCTCACTATGTGAGCCCATGACATAAAATAGTGATGTGGTTGTAAAAGGGGGAATGAGAAGTGTGCAGTCTGCTGTAAGGTGTGTCACGTATCTAATGTGTAGTGCTCTCTGCTCTTCTATAGTCCATGTGTCATGACTCTGTTGTCGGGTATCCCGGGACCAGGGGCTCCTTCCCTGTTCCTAACGCTAGGGGCGCCCTAGCTATCCTTCTTCCCCAGACTACTTCTAAAGGTGAAGACGCCAGGACCACGTACCTTGTTGAACTCCTGAATTCAACCTCAGTCTGTTCCCTCCCCCCACCCAGGGAAGATGGGAGTAGTGGTGTATGGCAGTACACCAACCAGACTAACAATTTAATACAAACAGGGATAAAGGGAAAAAACAAATACACGCACAAACACAGAGGAAAACACAGGGGAGTGGGGGATGGGAGAAAAACCAAAGTAGAAGAAGGAGAGAATTTGCACACAACCAAAACCAAGCAACAGTCTTAGATAAATCCACCAAACGCCTCCTCAAACAACAACTCCCCACCAACTCCTGAACCATGCAGCAATGAAGCTAACCCTGGCAATGACTGCTTGCCAGAGTCCAGTATACAGTACAGACCAAAAGTTTGGACACACCCTCTCATTTAAAGATTTCTCTATTTTCTTGACTATGAAAATTGCACATTCACACTGAAGGCATCAAAACTATGAATTAACACATGTGGAATTATATACTTAACAAAAAAGTGTGAAACAACTGAAAATATGTCTTATATTCTAGGTTCTTCAAAGTAGCCACCTTTTGCTTTGATGACTGCTTTGCACACTCTTGGCATTCTCTTGATGAGCTTCAAGAGGTAGGCACCGGAAATGGTTTTCACTTCACAGGTGTGCCCTGTCAGGATTAATAAGTGGGATTTCTTGCCTTATAAATGGGGTTGGGACCATCAGTTGTGTTGTGCAGAAGTCTGGTGGATACACAGCTGATAGTGCTACTGAATAGACTGTTAGAATTTGTATTATGGCAAGAAAAAAGCAGCTAAGTAAAGAAAAACGAGTGGCCATCATTACTTTAAGAAATGAAGGTCAGTCAGTCCGAAAAATTGGGAAAACTTTGAAAGTGTCCCAAGTGCAGTTACAAAAACCATCAAGCGCTGCAAAGAAACTGGCTCACATGAGGACCGCCCCAGGAATGGAAGACCAAGAGTCACCTCTGCTTCTGAGGATAAGTTTATTCGAGTCACCAGCCTCAGAAATCGCAGGTTAACAGCAGCTCAGATTAGAGACCAGGTCAATGCCACACAGAGTTCTAGCACCAGACACATCTCTACAACAACTGTTAAGAGGAGACTTTGTGCAGCAGGCCTTCATGGTAAAATAGCTGCTAGGAAACCACTGCTAAGGACAGGCAACAAGCAGAAGAGACTTGTTTGGGCTAAAGAACACAAGGAATGGACATTAGACCAGTGGAAATCTGTGCTTTGGTCTGATGAGTCCAAATTTGAGATCTTTGGTACCAACCACCGTGTCTTTGTGCGACACAGAAAAGGTGAACGGATGGACTCTACATGCCTGGTTCCCACCGTGAAGCATGGAGGAGGAGGTGTGATGGTGTGGGGGGGCTTTGCTGGTGACACTGTTGGGGATTTTTTCAAAATTGAAGGCATACTGAACCAGCATGGCTACCACAGCATCTTACAGCGGCATGCTATTCCATCCGGTTTGCGTTTAGTTGGACCATCATTTATTTTTCAACAGGACAATGACCCCAAACACCTCCAGGCTGTGTAAGGGCTATTTGACCAAGAAGGAGAGTGATGGGGGGCTACGCCAGATGACCTGGCCTCCACAGTCACCAGACCTGAACCCAATCGAGATGGTTTGGGGTGAGCTGGACCGCAGAGTGAAGGCAAAAGGGCCAACAAGTGCTAAGCATCTCTGGGAACTCCTTCAAGATTGTTGGAAGACCATTTCCGGTGACTACCTCTTGAAGCTCATCAAGAGAATGCCAAGAGTGTGCAAAGCAGTCATCAAAGCAAAAGGTGGTTACTTTGAAGAACCTAGAATATCAGACATATTTTCAGTTGTTTCACACTTTTTTGTTAAGTATATAATTCCACATGTGGTAATTCATAGTTTTGATGCCTTCAGTGTGAATGTACAATGTTCATAGTCATGAAAATACAGAAAAATCTTTAAATGAGAAGGTGTGTCCAAACTTTTCATCTGTACTGTATGTAGGAGAGGTCAGTGGCCAACACTGAGCAGCTGTGAACGTTAAGGCAGATAAGCTTCCAGGATCTCTCAACTGAGCAGATTAACCCCTGCACTGCTAGAAGAAACCTGCACCATTTAATATGAAGGAGAAGTGCTCCTAATCAGTGCAGTGGGGAGAAATTGGACGGCACGGTCTTCTGGCTCCTCTCTGTCGCGGTTAACCCGTGACACCATGGATCCCATTCCCAAAAGCTTTGATGGATCATGGATAGATGTGAGCTGATGGATTTGTCACCATAAGACATTAAGAGTATTTGCTGATTTTTGCTAATTCCCTTACATATAAACCATGTACAGAGCATTTCATTTCACACTTTCATAGTGAAACCTTTTGGTTACAATGTGTCGTTGCTCAGCGAGCTTCTGTTGTGTCCTCAAATCTCCTGTAACTTAGTATTTAGTCAGGAATGAACGGTTCTCCCGACGGAAATCTTCTCATCTCCTTGATTAATGGCATCAGATTGTGTTCAGTCGGGTAAAGTAAGACGTTTTCTCTCGATGTACAGATACATATGTAACATTGACTAGTACTGACTGATAAGGGCTCCTACAGCAGGGTCTTTCATCAGTCGCCTCAACCCAAGGGAGCCAGGTCCAGACATTTATCTGCGCCAAAGAAAGCTGATTACCATTATCGCCATATGGCAGCGACATCCCGGCATCCAGAGCAGCAGCTGAAACCAATTTTTGCCTTCGAGCTCGTGTTACATTGTGTCTTAATGAGCTGAGACCTCGCATGTTAAACGTCTCTTCTTCACCGAGTACAAGGATGTTGTCACATTAGGCTTCAAAGTGGTTCTTGGCCTCGGGAAATAGGGTTTGTGTTCTAAGACGGACTTAGCACGTTCTTCCCATATTCCCGCAGGGAGATGACAATATAGTCCGAGGGAAGTGTCTCACTTTCAGCTCCAGCTCCTGCTCAGATCTTGGCTCAGACCCTGCACATTGCAAACACTTGTAGGGTAACTCCACCCGGGCTCATTATGGGTGGAGTGAGGTGTCTGTGGATGGAGCGGCTGCAGACCAGGGTTAGCACATGATCCAAATGGTTATATACCATCTTCTGCGCATATATCACTTTACATGGAAACTTCTGATGGGTAACACTTCCTGCAGAATCCAATAAAGGGATCATTTCATCAGTGGTCTTTAGATGTCCCCAGAAAAGCGGCAAAAAAACGCATGGATTGGGGCCAGCCCCAGGTGTATGGGGCCCTATGGTGGCTGACAACGTTGGCTGAGTTTTGTTTCGTACATTGACCCAAATTGTCTGATGGTCAGTGCAAGTAAGGAACACCTAATGTTTAATTAGTTCTGACTGATTACAGAGAAAATATGTAATAAGTATGTTTTCTGACAATAAGAAATTCAATGTCCCCATGAAGGTAAAGCAAAAACAAATGAGTCCACAAAGAGCAGTCAGCGATACTGAGAGACGAGTGTCCAGCACCCTGACAATTGTGTCCTTAGGAAAGTGGAAAGGAGGAATGAGGCGCTGCTTAATTTCACCACCGTGTTTGCGTGCAAATAATAACTATCGAGTGCAGAATGTACCTCAAAAGTAACACTGTAACAAACCCTCAGCTATAAGAAGTGTTATGCCAGCATTCTGTATGTTACCAATAATGTTCTTCCATTCACTGACAGCACCAGGTTGGCTTGAGACACTGTTACAAAGTTGCAGAACTTTTTACGCTACATTGGCTTAAATAATGGTGGACTGGACACTGGCCCTTTAATAATTGGATTTTCTGATGAGTTTTTGACCTTTGGGGCCAGGATGCAGCCACCTCCTCTACTATAATCCCCAGAAGCCTCCAGTGATGACCCATCTGTCTGCCCCACGTTTTCCAGATACATTCATATAGATCAGGACATGCCCAGAGCGATGGCAGCCGCTTTGGGGAGTTTTCTCAGCTTTCCGAGGGACATTGGTAATGTTGCAGGATGGGAGCGCCGTGCGGACGACGATCATCTCGAGATTGGAATCAGAACCAGATTGTAGGCTGGGTACGTGATAATGACAGGCGCTTAACCTCAGCATTCTTGCCGCCATCTGGATCCCGTCAATCACACATCATTGGGCGTTTTACAATCGAATCATAAAATCGTGCAGCCTCGCCGAGGCTTTTCAGCTTGTCCCAGATGCTGCAGCAAAACACTGAGCTTAACCGCATAGGTTTCTGGGTAGAGAGCAGGTAAATTAACACATAAGAGATACCCACAGCCCCCCAGAAAGACCCCTGACTTTATGCTGCATCCATAGAGTCCTGGGGAGGGCAACCGTGCAGGGTTATACATACAGTAGATGGATGGAGACTCCCGGCCAAGAAACCTTAGGGAAGATTTATCAGAACTGTGCAAAGGAAAACTGGCGCCGTTTCCAAAACAATTTGATTGCATTAAAAAAAAAAATGATCAAGAGCTGAAAGTTGATTATCTCCTATGGGTAACCTCACCACGGCTTTGCTCCTCTTGGTTGGTATGGTCATAGGCAGATTATAATGAGGGCAACCCGGGCTACCGCCCGGGGCCCCGAGCCTGCAGGGGGCCCGCGGCTCCGGGCGGGGTGTCTAATGCCGGATTGCCCTCATTATATGTGCAGGCCGCCACGGCACATACCGGTAGCAGTGGCGGGAGGGGGGGCCCCGGACCGCTCCCCCAGCAGCGGCCGCCGCTACTTCTTCATCGGCCGGGCCAGCACTGCAGGTATGGTCAATGGCACCACAAGTCACTGAAGCTGTTTGGTTGTCTTGGGTAATGGCGCCACATTTTTTGGGGGGGAGGGAGTAATGTGCCACATCTCTCTACAACGCTTTTGATAATCCCCTTCAACCTTCCACCATTATAGTCCTTGAGATAATGGAGAACAATATCTTGTTCTCCGTCTACAAAGTTGCAGCCAAGCGTTGAGATATGGGCTCGGAGCCTACAGGTTCAGACCAGAGAGGTTCTGGTCCATCTGCTGTCGAGTATAGGGTGGACCTTACATGGACTAATGTAAGTCAATGACATCGTTCAGACGAATCTTATATTCACACCAACACTTCGTTTGTGGGGAAAAAAATGAAACAAGTGGATGAGACTCACTGAACGCAAAGCATGCGTATAAGGACGTCTCGTAGATGCCTCACACGTCTATGGACAGATAAAGATTTCAGCTCAGATGGATGAAACAATCATCGGTTCTCTAGACATAAGACACAGTTTTTCATACGGTCGTGTCTGAACTCAGTCTAATGGATTATGGAGGATAATAGCGTCAGAAGGTTCTGGGAAGAAACGTAATAATCCAGACGTAGACTCGGAGGCTACTTTCGGTCTGTGATCATCGCTCTGTGTCTCCCCGATTGTCTTGTTGTTGTCGGCATAAAATAAACGAAAATAGAAAGCAAAATTGTCATTCCCATCTGCTGAAAATGATGGCGGCGGTTCACGGAGGCCGCTGCACCTCCACATTGGCTCACAAGAGTTTATTTGTGGGGTGAAGGCTCACAGACGATTCTTCTCACATTTCAGGTTTTCATCCTCTTTCGAGTGATGTTTAGATTTGTTTCCCTGGATGATGACACAATGGTGCAGGGAAATGTAGGAAAACAAGAAAGTATCAAAATAACGCTACGACTATCAAGATGGTGCAGAGAAACTGAGGCTTTACATAGGAAAACAAGAAAGTATCAAAATAACGCTACGAGTATCAAGATGGTGCAGGGAAACTGAGGCTTTACATAGGAAAACAAAAAAGTATCAAAATAACGCTACGAGTATCAAGATGGCGCAGGGAAACTGAGGCTTTACATAGGAAAACAAGAAAGTATCAAAATAACGCTACGAGTATCAAGATGGTGCAGGGAAACTGAGGCTTTACATAGGAAAACAAGAAAGTATCAAAATAACGCTACGAGTATCAAGATGGTGCAGGGAAACTGAGGCTTTACATAGGAAAACAAAAAAGTATCAAAATAACGCTACGAGTATCAAGATGGTGCATGATGAATGCCAAAAACGACAAAACTCGGTGCTGTTCAGAAAACTAAGTGCGGGAACCGGAGTCAGCCGCTTATATTTGGTGTGAATCTGGTTGAGAGCAGCGATCTCCGATCTCCAGGAAAAACAGAACCGCCACAATGTAGCCGTCGCAGAAAGCAAGGAGACGACTGTCAGATTCTCCACCGCTAATTAGAAGGAACAGGGAAAACGTCGTCTTCTCCAGGTTACAATCACTTCCACATGTTTCCTGGCTCCGTTTACCCTCTGAATATTATAGATTTTTTTTTTTTATAAACTCACGGGTCTCGTCTCGTGTTTACATACGTGTGATATGTGAAGTTACACGCTGCCAGTAAGTTATTCAGCAAAATCCTTCAGTAAGAAAAACACCAAACATAATTGAAGAAAAATCCTACAGGAATTGAATGTTCAGCGAGCGTTTACTCGACAGCTGTAATTTATGTCGAGGATTCCACAGGCGAAAGACCTTATTGCCCTGAGAGCACAGGACCCTTCACCAATGCAACTGCGCTTATTAATGTAGAAGCGGAAGTGCTGGACACGTGACCGCAAAATAACCTAGAATAATGATGGTGACTAAGACAGCAAGGCTGTGGGGAACCTTCACTTCTTCTCTGTACAGTCTGGTATAAAAAGGGCAGTATTATAGTAGTTATATTCTTGTACATAGGGGCAGTATTATTGCAGTTATATTCGTGTACATAGGGGGCAGTATTATAGTAGTTATATTCTTGCACATAGGGGTCAGTATTATAGTAGTTATATTCTTGTACATAGGGGGCAGTATTATAGTAGTTATATTCTTGTACATAGGTGCAGTATTATAGTAGTTATATTCTCGTACATAGGGAGCAGTATTATAGTAGTTATATTCTTGTACATAGGAGCAGTATTATAGTAGTTATATTCTTGTACATAGGGAGCAGTATTATAGTAGTTATATTCTTGTACATAGGAGCAGTATTATAGTAGTTATATTCTTGCACATAGGAGCAGTATTATAGTAGTTATATTCTTGTACATAGGAGCAGTATTATAGTAGTTATATTCTTGTACATAGGAGCAGTATTATAGTAGTTATATTCTTGTACATAGGGGGCAGTATTACAGTAGTTATATTCTTGTACATAAGGGGCAGTATTATAGTAGTTATATTCTTGTACATAGGAGCAGTATTATAGTAGTTATATTCTTGTACATAGAGGCAGTATTATAGTAGTTATATTCTTGTACATAGGGGCAGTATTATAGTAGTTATATTCTTGAACATAGGAGCAGTATTATAGTAGTTATATTCTTGTACATATGAGCAGTATTATAGTAGTTATATTATTATACATAGGAGCAGTATTATAGTAGTTATATTCTTGTACATAGGAGCAGTATTATAGTAGTTATATTCTGGTACATAGGAGCAGTATTATAGTAGTTATATTCTTGTACATAGGAGCAGTATTATAGTAGTTATATTCTTGTACATAGGGGGCAGTATTATAGTAGTTATATTCTTGTACATAGGTGCAGTATTATAGTAGTTATATTCTCGTACATAGGGAGCAGTATTATAGTAGTTATATTCTTGTACATAGGAGCAGTATTATAGTAGTTATATTCTTGTACATAGGGAGCAGTATTATAGTAGTTATATTCTTGTACATAGGAGCAGTATTATAGTAGTTATATTCTTGCACATAGGAGCAGTATTATAGTAGTTATATTCTTGTACATAGGAGCAGTATTATAGTAGTTATATTCTTGTACATAGGAGCAGTATTATAGTAGTTATATTCTTGTACATAGGGGGCAGTATTACAGTAGTTATATTCTTGTACATAAGGGGCAGTATTATAGTAGTTATATTCTTGTACATAGGAGCAGTATTATAGTAGTTATATTCTTGTACATAGAGGCAGTATTATAGTAGTTATATTCTTGTACATAGGGGGCAGTATTATAGTAGTTATATTCTTGTACATAGGAGCAGTATTATAGTAGTTATATTCTTGTACATATGAGCAGTATTATAGTAGTTATATTATTATACATAGGAGCAGTATTATAGTAGTTATATTCTTGTACATAGGAGCAGTATTATAGTAGTTATATTCTGGTACATAGGAGCAGTATTATAGTAGTTATATTCTTGTACATAGGGGCAGTATTATAGTAGTTATATTCTTGTACATAGGAGCAATATTATAGTAGTTATATTCTTGTACATAGGGGCAGTATTATAGTAGTTATATTCTTGTACATAGGGGCAGTATTATAGTAGTTATATTCTTGTACATAGGAGCAGTATTATAGTAGTTATATTCTTGTGCATAGGAGCAGTATTATAGTAGTTATATTCTTGTACATAGGAGCAGTATTATAGTAGTTATATTCTTGTACATATGAGCAGTATTATAGCAGTTATATTCTGGTACATAGGAGCAGTATTATAGTAGTTGTATTCTGTACATAGGAGCAGTATTATAGTAGTTATATTCTGTACATAGGAGCAGTATTATAGTAGTTATATTCTTGTACATAGGGAGCAGTATTATAGTAGTTATATTCTTGAATATAGGGGCAGTATTATAGTAGTTATATTCTGTACATAGGAGCAGTATTATAGTAGTTAAATTCTTGAACATAGGAGCAGTGTAGCATCGGCGTCTCTGCCCCGTACTAGGCAGAGACGCCGTCCCTCTCACCTCCCCGCTCCTGGCGCGGCGTCCTCCAGCGCTTCTCTCCCCGCTGCTTCCGGCACGCGCTCCTTCCCCGGTAGTGTGCTTAGGGCGCGCACGCGCGCGCTCCCCCTCTCTTAAAGGGACCGCGCGCGCCGTCCTAAGGAGTCCCCGGCCAATTGCCGGAGGACCTCCCATATATAAGGCACCTCCTCCAAAATGGAGGTGCCTGAGCAATGTTGTTGCAAAGCCTTCACTCTGCTTCAGCCCTCAGGTCCCGTTACCAGTTACCTGCCAGTCACCTGCCAGATTCCTGCTTCTTACCTGCCGGTCACCTGCCAGATTCCTGCTTGATACCTGCCTGATATCCGCTTACCTACTTGCAAGCCTGCGGTCCGACGGTCTGCCTTCCGACACCTGTCAGTCTGTCTATGGACCAGCCTGCCCACTCACCTGGGAGCGCTCACCGACTACCTGTCTGCTAGCCTACCTGGAGGCTCCGCCGTCACGTGCTGTGACCACCCGCTTGTCCAGAGACTCTTGCCCGCTCACCTGGGAGCGTCCACCTTCTACCTGCCTGCTAGCCTACCTGGAGGCTCTGCCGTCACTTGCCGTGACCACACGCCTGTCAAGAGACTGTACCCGTCACTTGCCGTGACCTCCTGCCCTTCTACCCAGAGACTGTCCCCGTCACTAGCCGTGACTACCTGCCCGCCTTCTCTGGGAGCCACCCGCTTCCTTACAAGGACTGCCCCCTTGTATAGTTGCTCAGAGGTTCCACCTCCCAGACCCGTTACAAGCAGTATTATAGTAGTTATATTCTTGAACATAGGGGCAGTATTATAGTAGTTATATTCTTGTACATAGGAGCAGTATTATAGTAGTTATATTCTTGTACATAGGGGGCAGTATTATAGTAGTTATATTCTTGTACATAGGGGGCAGTATTATAGTAGTTATATTCTTGTACATAGGGGACAGTATTATAGTAGTTATATTCTTGTACATAGGGGCAGTATTATAGTAGTTATATTCTTGTACATAGGGGCAGTATTATAGTAGTTATATTCTTGTACATAGGGGCAGTATTATAGTAGTTATATTCTTGTACATATGGGCAGTATTATAGTAGTTATATTCTTGTACATAGGGGCAGTATTATAGTAGTTATATTCTTGTACATAGGGGCAGTATTATAGTAGTTATATTCTTGTACATAGGGGCAGTATTAAAGTAGTTATATTCTTGTACATAGGGGCAGTATTATAGTAGTTATATTCTTGCACATAGGGGCAGTATTATAGTAGTTATATTCTTGTACATAGGAGCAGTATTATAGTAGTTATATTCTTGTACATAGGGGGCAGTATTATAGTAGTTATATTCTTGTACATAGGAGCAGTACTATAGTAGTTATATTCTTGTACATAGGAGCAGTATTATAGTAGTTATATTCTTGTACATAGGGGGCAGTATTATAGTAGTTATATTCTTGTACATAGGGGGCAATATTATAGTAGTTATATTCTGTACATAGGAGCAGTATTATAGTAGTTATATTCTTGAACATAGGAGCAGTATTATAGTAGTTATATTCTTGAATATAGGGGCAGTATTATTGTAGTTATATTCTTGTACATAGGAGCAGTATTATAGTAGTTATCTTCTTGTACATAGGAGCAGTATTATAGTAGTTATATTCTTGAACATAAGGGCAGTATTATAGTAGTTATATTCTTGTACATAGGAGCAGTATTATAGTAGTTAAATTCTTGTACATAGGAGCAATATTATAGTAGTTATATTCTTGTACATAGGGGGCAGTATTATAGTAGATATATTCTTGTACATAGGAGCAGTATTATAGTAGTTATATTCTTGTACATAGGGGGCAGTATTATAGTAGTTATATTCTTGTACATAGGGGGCAATATTATAGTAGTTATATTCTGTACATAGGAGCAGTATTATAGTAGTTATATTCTTGAACATAGGAGCAGTATTATAGTAGTTATATTCTTGAACATAGGGGCAGTATTATAGTAGTTATATTCTTGTACATAGGAGCAGTATTATAGTAGTTATATTCTTGTACATAGGAGCAGTATTTTAGTAGTTATCTTCTTGTATATATGAGCAGTATTATAGTAGTTATATTATTGTACATAGGAGCAGTATTATAGTAGTTATATTCTTGTACATAGAAGCAGTATTATAGTAGCTATATTCTGGTACATAGGAGCAGTATTATAGTAGTTATATTCTGGTACATAGGGCAGTATTATAGTAGTTATATTCTTGTACATAGGAGCAGTATTATAGTTGTTATATTCTGGTACATAGGAGCAGTATTATAGTAGTTATATTCTGTACATAGGAGCAGTATTATAGTAGCTATATTCTGGTACATAGGAGCAGTATTATAGTAGCTATATTCTGGTACATAGGAGCAGTATTATAGTAGTTATATTCTGGTACATAGGGGCAGTATTATAGTAGTTATTTTCTTGCACATAGGATCAGTATTATAGTAGTTATATTCTTGTACACAGGGAGCAGTATTATAGTAGTTATATTCTTGTTGTCATGGTTGTGTCGCCACGAAGATCGTCACGATTGCACAGCCTGACTTCTCGCAGCTGAGTTTTTGGTGCTTTGTGCTTTTCGGCAGTGAGGGAGTTAACTCTCTCTCTCTCTGTGCTAGACAAGGTCCAGCCTCGCCCAGCTGCAATCAATTCTGCTGTAGTGAGATTCCTTCATATGTCTGCTGCTCTGTTAGGGAAGTGTCGGTGAAAGCATTTCATGCAGACTAACAGAGCGGATCGTGGTATTTGGAGTTTCAGAGATAAGTGTATTTGGAGTGTTTTTTCCCTTCCTCACTTTATCATTTATCTCCTTTCCCGTTGGTGTTCCCTCTGTTGTAGTTGTGTAGTTTTTGTATGCAAGGTGGTTTTGGTTTAACCGTTGTACTGTCTCGTTCGTCTAAGTACTGAGTGTTGGCATATTATTACCTGTCCCCTTTTGTTGTGATCGGGGTCCTTCTCAGGACTAGATTACTTAGGTGCAGGGATCCTCAGGAGGTAGGGGATACGCTGGCGGCCTGGACCTCTGTACCTTTAACAGTACCTCCAGGTAGAGGGATTAGTCAGGGCCCCAGCTCAGGGTCAGCTTAGGCCCCCTACCTCCAGTACACAGAGACAGCGTGACACTTGTACATAGGAGGCAGTATTATAGTAGTTATATTCTTGTATATAGGGGGCAGTATTACAGTAGTTATATTCTTGTACATACGGGCAGTATTATAGTAGTTATATTCTTGTACATAAGGGGCAGTATTATAGTAGTTATATTCTTGTACATAGGAGCAGTATTATAGTAGTTATATTCTGTACATAGGAGCAGTATTATAGTAGCTATATTCTGGTACATAGGAGCAGTATTATAGTAGCTATATTCTGGTACATAGGAGCAGTATTATAGCAGTTATATTCTGGTACATAGGGGCAGTATTATAGTAGTTATATTCTTGTACATAGGGGCAGTATTATAGTAGTTATATTCTTGTACATAGGGGACAGTATTATAGTAGTTATATTCTTGAACATAGGGGCAGTATTATAGTAGTTATATTCTTATACATAGGAGCAGTATTATAGTAGTTATATTCTTGTACATAGGAGCAATATTATACTAGTTATATTCTTGTACATAGGGGGCAGTATTATAGTAGATATATTCTTGTACATAGGGGGCAGTATTATAGTAGTTTTATTCTTGTACATAGGAGCAGTATTATAGTAGTTATATTCTTGTACATAGGAGCAGTATTATAGTAGTTATATTCTTGAACATAGGGGCAGTATTATAGTAGTTATATTCTCCACGTAGGAGCAGTATTATAGTAGTTATATTCTTGTACATAGGAGCAGTATTATAGTAGTTATATTTTTGTACATAGGAGCAGTATTATAGTAGTTATATTCTTGTACATAGGGGGCAGTATTATAGTAGTTATATTCTTGTACGTAGGAGAAGTATTATAGTAGTCATATTCTTGTACATAGGGGGCAGTATTATAGCAGCTATATTCTTGTACATAGGAGCAGTATTATAGCAGTTATATTCTTGTACATAAGAGCAGTATTATAGTAGTTATATTCTTGTACATAGGGGCCAGTATTATAGTAGTTATATTCTTGTACATAGGGGGCAGTGTTATAGTAGTTATATTATTATACATAGGAGCAGTATTATAGTAGTTATATTCTTGTACATAGGGGCCAGTATTATAGTAGTTATATTCTTGTACATATGAGCAGTTTTATAGTAATTATATTCTTGTACATAGGAGCAGTATTATAGTAGTTATATTCTTGTACATAGGAGGCAGTATTATAGTAGTTATATTCTTGAACATAGGGGCAGTATTATAGTAGCTACATTCTGTACGTAGGAGCAGTATTATAGTAGTTATAGTCTTGAACATAGGAGCAGTATTATAGTAGTTATATTCTTGTACATAGGGGGCAGTATTATAGTAGTTATACTCTTGTACATAGGGGGCAGTATTATAGTAGTTATATTCTGTACATAGGGACAGTATTATAGTAGTTATATTCTTGTACATAGGAGCAGTATTATAGTAGTTATATTCTTGTACATAGGGGGCAGTAATATAGTAGTTATATTCTTGTACATAGGAGCAGTATTATAGTAGTTATATTCTTGTACATAGGGGGCAGTATTATAGTAGTTATATTCTTGTACATAGGGGCAGTATTATAGTAGTTATATTCTTGTACATAGGGGCAGTATTATAGTAGTTATATTCTTGTACATAGGGACAGTATTATAGTAGTTATATTCTTGTACATAGGGGCAGTATTATAGTAGTTATATTCTCGTACATAGGAGCAGTATTATAGTAGTTATATTCTTGTATATAGGAGCAGTAATATAGTAGTTATATTCTTGTACATAGGGGCAGTATTATAGTAGTTATATTCTTGTACATAGGGACAGTATTATAGTAGTTATATTCTCGTACATAGGAGCAGTAGTATAGTAGTTATATTCTTGTACAAAGAGGCAGTATTATAGTAGTTATATTCTTGTACATAGAGGCAGTATTATAGTAGTTATATTCTTGTGCATAGGGGGCAGTAATATAGTAGTTATATTCTTGTACATAGGGGCAGTATTATAGTAGTTATATTCTCGTACATAGGAGCAGTAGTATAGTAGTTATATTCTTGTACAAAGAGGCAGTATTATAGTAGTTATATTCTTGTACATAGAGGCAGTATTATAGTAGTTATATTCTTGTGCATAGGGGGCAGTATTATAGTAGTTATATTCTTGTACATAGGGGCAGTATTATAGTAGTTATATTCTTGTACATAGGAGCAGTAGTATAGTAGTTATATTCTTGTACATAGGGGCAGTATTATAGTAGTTATATTCTTGTACATAGGAGCAGTAGTATAGTAGTTATATTCTTGTACATAGGAGCAGTATTATAGTAGTTATATTCTTGTACATAGGAGCAGTATTATAGTAGTTATATTCTTGTACATAGGGGGCGTATTATAGTGGTTATATTCTTGTACATAGGGGCAGTATTATAGTAGTTATATTCTTGTACATAGGAGCAGTATTATAGTAGTTATATTCTTGTATATAGGGGCAGTATTATAGTAGTTATATTCTTGTACATAGGGGCAGTATTATAGTAGTTATATTCTTGTACATAGGAGCAGTAGTATAGTAGTTATATTCTTGTACATAGGGGCAGTATTATCTAATATATATAATTGTCTTATCCCGTCTGTCTGTCTGTCTGTCTGTCCAGGAAATCCTGCGTCGCTTATTGGTCTGGCCGCGACCAATCAGCGATATTAGCGCCAAATTTAAACACCGCCGTGCTGATTGGTTGCGGCCGCCGGCCGCGACCAATCAGCGATATTGGCGCCAAATTTAAACAGGCTCTCCGTCCCTCACTAACACAGTTCGCTAATTGGTCGCGGCTGCCGGCCACGACCAATCAGCGGTATTGGTGCCAAATTTAAAAACCGCTGTGCTGATTGGTCGCGGCTGCCGGCCACGACCAATCAGCGATATTGGCGCCAAATTTAAAAACCGATGTGCTGATTACGCCCGGTGTACCGCATACATATTCTAGAATACCCGATGCGTTTGAATCGGGCCACCATCTAGTAGTAGTTATATTCCTGTACATAGGGGGCAGTATTATAGTAGTTATATTCTTGTACATAGGGGCAGTATTATAGTAGTTATATTCTTGTACATAGGGGGCAGTATTATAGTAGTTATATTCTTGTACATAGGGGGCAGTATTATAGTAGTTATATTCTTGTACATAGGGGGCAGTATTATAGTAGTTATATTAGTGTACATAGGGGGCAGTATTATAGTAGTTATATTCTTGTACATAGGGGGCAGTATTATAGTAGTTATATTCTTGTACATAGGGGGCAGTATTATAGTAGTTATATTAGTGTACATAGGGGGCAGTATTATAGTAGTTATATTCTTGTACATAGGGGGCAGTATTATAGTAGTTATATTAGTGTTCATAGGGGGCAGTATTATAGTAGTTATATTCTTGTACATAGGGGCAGTATTATAGTAGTTATATTCTTGTACATAGGGGCAGTATTATAATAGTTATATTCTTGTACATAGGGGCAGTATTATAGTAGTTGTATTCTTGTACATAGGGGGCAGTATTATAGTAGTTATATTCTTGTACATAGGAGCAGTATTATAGTAGTTATATTCTTGAACATAGGGGCAGTATTATAGCAGTTATATTCTTGTACATAGGGAGCAGTATTATAGTAGTTATATTCTTGTACATAGGGGGCAATATTATAGTAGTTATATTCTTGTACATAGGGGCAGTATTATAGTAGTTATATTTTTGTACATAAGGGGCAGTATTATAGTAGCTATATTCTTGTACATAGGAGCAGTATTATAGTAGTTATATTCTTGTACATAGGGGCAGTATTATAATAGTTATATTAGTGTACATAGGGGGCAGTATTATAGTAGTTATATTCTTGTATATAGGGGCAGTATTATAGTAGTTATATTCTTGTACATAGGGGCAGTATTATAATAGTTATATTCTTGTACATAGGGGGCAGTATTATAGTAGTTATATTCTTGTACATAGGAGCAGTATTATAGTAGTTATATTCTTGTACATAGGGGCAGTATTATAGCAGTTATATTCTTGTACATAGGGGCAGTATTATAGTAGTTATAGTCTTGTACATAGGGAGCAGTATTATAGTAGTTATATTCTTGTACATAGGGGGCAATATTATAGTAGTTATATTCTTGTACATAGGGGCAGTATTATAGTAGTTATATTTTTGTACATAAGGGGCAGTATTATAGTAGTTATATTCTTGTACATAGGAGCAGTATTATAGTGGTTATATTCTTGTACATTGGAGCAGTATTATAGTAGTTATATTCTTGTACATAGGAGCAGTATTATAGTAGTTATATTCTTGTACATAGGAGCAGTATTATAGTAGTTGTATTCTTGTACATAGGAGCAGTATTATAGTAGTTATATTCTTGTACATAGGGGGCAGTATTATAGTAGTTGTATTCTTGTACATTGGAGCAGTATTATAGTAGTTGTATTCTTGTACATAGGAGCAGTATTATAGTAGTTATATTCTTGTACATAGGAGCAGTATTATAGTAGTTGTATTCTTGTACATAGGAGCAGTATTATAGTAGTTATATTCTTGTACATAGGAGCGGTATTATAGTAGTTATATTCTTGTACATAGGAGCAGTATTATAGTAGTTATATTCTTGAATATAGCGGCAGTATATAGCAATTTTTTACCATGGCTTGCGAAAATATTCACCCCCTTGTATTTTGTGTGTTTTGCTACCTCACAGCCTGTTTTTTCACTGTTTTTTGAGGGTTTGCATCAGTTCATGTAAAGAACATGCCGGCAACTGTGAACATTTGTTTTCTTTTTTTTGTGAAACAAAAAACAAATAACACAAAATATCTGGAAACTTCAGTGTGCATAATTATTCACCTCCCTAAAGTCAGTACTTTGTGGAGCCTCTTTTTTCAGCAATTACAGTTGGATAAGTCTCTATGAGCTTTCCACATCTTGCCACTGATATTTTTGCCCATTCTTCAAGGCAAAACTGCTCCAGCTCCTTTCAGTTAGATGTTTCCTCTGGTGAACAGCAATCTTCAGGTCTGACCACAGATTCTCCAATGGATTAATGTCTGGGATTTAACTTGGCCTTTCCAGAACATTTCCACGTTTCTACTTAAACCGCTCGAGTGTTGCTTTAGCAGTATACTTTGGATCATTGTCTTGTTGGAAGGTGAACCTCCGTCCCAGTCTCAAATCACTGACAGACTGAAACAGGTTTTCCTCAAGAATATCCTTGTATTTCGCACCATCCATCTTACCCTCAGCTCGGACCATTATCCCTGTCACTACTGCTGAAAAACATCCTCACAGCATGATGCTGCCACCACTATGTTTCACTGGGGGATGGTGCTCTAGGAATGATGAGCTGTGTTGGTTTGGCGCCAGACATAGTGTTTACCTTGGTGCCCAAAAAGTTCAATTCTGGACTCATCTGACCACAGCACCTTCCTCCGTACGTTTGGGGAGTCTTCCACATGTCTTTTGGCAAACTCAAAATGAGCCTTACAATTTTTGTGTATAAGTAATGTCTAAGGGGTAACGTTTCTCCTTGTGGAGAGTGACAAACCAGCTCTGGTATGCCAATGTAGGGAGACTTATTCGCCGTGCAATGCTCCTCTGGGAAATTTAATATGCAAATTGCCTCTTCAGAGAATAAGAGCACTTGAACTCTATAGCACCACCTGTTGAAAGCAGCAATCCTACAAGTGTAAGTAAAGACTTTTTTTCTGCCCACTCTTCCATAAAGGCCACCTCTATGGACTGTACGGCTTATTGTGGTCGTATGGACAGATACTCCAATCTCTGCTAGGGAACTCTGCAGCTCCTTCAGGGTTACCTTTGGTCTCTGTGTTGCCTCTCTGATTAATGCCCTCCTTGCCCAGGCTGAGAGTTTTTGTGGGCGTCCTCTCTTGGCAGGTTTGTTGTGGTACCATGTTCTTTCCATTTGATGATAATGGATTTGATGGTGCTCCAGGAGATCATCAGAGATTAGGATATTTATTTATAACCCAACCCTGACTTGTACTTCTCAACAACTTTGTCCCTGACTTGTTTGGAGATCTCCTTGGTCTTCCTGGTGTTGTTTTGAGATCTCCTTGGTCTTCGTGGAGTTGTTTGGAGATCTCCTTGGTCTTCATGGTAGTGCTTGGAGATCTCCTTGGCCTTCATGGTGGTGTTTGGAGATCTCCTTGGTCTTCGTGGTGTTGTTTGGAGATCTCCTTGGTCTTCCTGGTGTTGTTTTGAGATCTCCTTAGTCTTCATGGTGTTGTTTGGAGATCTCCTTGGTCTTCGTGGTTTTGTTTGGAAATCCCCTTGGTATTCATGGTGTTGTTTGGAGATCTCCTTGGTCTTCATGGTGTTTTTTAGAGATCTCCTTGGTCTTCATGGTGGTGTTTGGAGATCTCCTTGGTCTTCATGGCGTTGTTTGGAGATCTCCTCGGTCTTCATGGTGTTGTTTGGAGATCTCCCTGGTCTTCATGGTGTTGTTTGGAGATCTCCTTGGTCTTCATGGTGTTGTTTGGAGATCTCCCTGGTCTTCATGGTGTTGTTTGGAGATCTCCTTGGTCTTCATGGTGTTGTTTGGAGATCTCCTTGGTCTTCATGGTGTTGTTTGGAGATCTCCCTGGTCTTCATGGTGTTGTTTGGAGATCTCCTTGGTCTTCATGGTGTTGTTTGGAGATCTCCTTGGTCTACCTGGTGTTGTTTTGAGATCTCCTTAGTCTTCATGGTGTTGTTTGGAGATCTCCTTGGTCTTCATGGTGTTGTTTTGTTAGTGGTACCGCTTATTACTGATGCTGCAGCCTTTGTGTCCTTTCAGAACAGGTAAAGTGTATATACTGACAGACAGGTGACACTTAGATTGCACACAGGTGACGTCCTGTCACTAAGCATGGGACTTATGAAGGGCATTGCTTGCACCAGAAATATTTTAGGGGCTTCATAGCAAAAGGAGTGAATACAAATGCACATGGCAATTTTTTTCTTATTTGATCCCATAAATTTAATTTCTGCCTCTATTTTTCTCACTTCACTTCACCAACTTTACACTATTTAGTGCTGACGCTTCACATACAAAATCGGATTACAAAAATATTTACATACAGGTCGTAATGTAACAAAATAGGGAAAAAGCCAAGGGGAGTGAATACTTTTGCAAGCCACTGTAGTAGTTTCTCCTCTGGAGAATATGAATAGGAGTCATTCATTATGTGAAATGTAAATTTTCCTAGAAGTTTCAGGATAAGCAGCTGTCAGCATTTATGTCTCTGCTGATGCCGGGGTTAATGTGCTGTTTTCCTCACTGTAATGATAATAAGCTGCATAGAATGATAAGTTTATATTTATATATTAGTAAGATAAATCGTCTCGCCGGTCAGATTTCATTTGATGTTAATGGCGGAGGATAAGCGTTCCCACATGTGACGTTCTGGGCAGATACTACATATTAGGAGCTTTGTTCAGGTGACACGTTCGTGGTGATTGAGACGTTCGTGGTGATTGAGACGGTAACCTGATCGGCTTTATTAGACTGTGTGTGTGTGTGAATCAGTAATTATGGTAAGTGGATGGATGTTTGGATACAGATGGGGGGTCGTGAGGTTCGGTGTCACATTCTGCCCCCCCCCCCACTATTCGGAGAGGAGTCATTAGTGCAGGTGTCAGGACACATGTTAACACTTCCATCGCTATGTGCACCGAGTAATGAGCATCTTTCCAGAATGTCTTGTATGTCTCGAAGAACTTCATTAGCTTTTGAGAAGTAAAGTCCTGGAATCGTCTTCTGTCGATTGGAAAACTTTTTTAAAAAGTGCGTTTGACAATTCAGCCAAAAATATCCGGGAAACTCCAAACCCCATCCTTAATGGCGAACATAAAAAGGCAACCAAACATCTGAACACATAAAATAGACTTTAAAAAAGGCACAAATTAAAAGAAAGTGCAAAGGAAAAAATACACAATAGCAATAATTAATCAGGCTCTTCGAGTTTTTCTTTTTATGTTGCCAAAAATTAATCTGTAAGGCCCGATAAAGCCCAGAGCATTGTGTCTTCAATGCATCCTCATCACTTCACGAATCCATCCAAATACCCGGGGAATCAGTTTTACCAGTTCATTCTGGTGGCCAAGGAATCCTTTCACACAATGCATCCTACGGGCCGGGAGTCACTTCATCTAATGCATCCAGATGGCCAAGGGACATCCCAATTAATCCTAGTAGCTGAGAAATCACTTCTCCCAAAACATTAGGCTGACGAGGGAAACACTTCACACAATACATAATCACCTCCGCATTATGTTCCCTGCTGGTCTGGATGGAGAAAGACTTTGTTCAAATAGCCCTGATGGCTATTGAATTATATCACTCAAACATCTTGCTGCCCTGGGAATCACTTCTCCTATAAACCTTGAAGGCCAGGGAATCACTTCTCCCAATAAAACTAAATGACCAGGGAATCACCTAACCAGATGTATCCAGATGGCCCACAAATCACTTCACCCAATGTCTTCTGATGGCCCACGAATCACTTCACCCAATGCCTCCTGATGGCAAAATAATCACTTCACCCAATGCCTGCCGATGGCCCATGAATCACTTCAGTCAATGCCTCCTGATGGCCCATGAATCACTTCATCCAATGCCTCCTAATGGCTTATGAATAACGTCACCCATTGCCTCCTGCTGACCCACGAATCACTTCACCCAATACCTCCTGCTGGCCCATTAATCACTTCATCCAATGCCTCCTGATGGCATATGAATCACTTCACCCATTGCTTCCTGATGGCCCTCGAATCACTTCACCCAATGCCTCCTGATGACCCACTAATCACTTCACCCAATGCCTCCTGATGGCAAAAGAATCACTTCACCCAATGCCTCCTGATGGCAAAAGAATCACTTCACCCAATGCCTCCTGATGGCCCATGAATCGCTTCACTTGATGGCCCATTAATCACTTCATCCAATGCTTCCTTCTGGCCCATGAATCACTTCATCCAATGCCTCCTAATGGCTTATGAATCACGTCACCCATTGCCTCCTGCTGACCCACGAATCACTTCGCCCAATACCTCCTGCTGGCCCATTAATCACTTCACCCAATGCCTCCTGATGGCCCACGAATTACTTCGCCCAATACGTCCTGCTGGCCCATTAATCACTTCACCCGATTCCTCCTGTTGACCAGGGAATTACTTCTCCCAATAAAGCTTGATGGCCAGGCAGCCCCTCCTCCCTTTCCCGGCTGCACCTGTCCTATTCTTGCATCAGTCCGCAGTCCCCCTCATTGTCTTTCTGTGCGCCTCTCGGATGCGGCACATCCTCATTATCATGGCTTTGGGCGGCTGAGATGAATGTTCTACTGAAGATTTCAGCAACTTATTGAAGCCAAACCCCCAGCCGAATCTTTTTGCCCATTTTGCCAGTTGCTCAGTAAATCTGCGTCGTATGCAGCTCTCAATAATCTGAGCATTTCACAGAATCGGTCGTAAACTGCAGAGTTTGTCATATGGAGAGCCCCAAAAAATCAGCGCAGTCAGCCCATGGCGACAACCAGCGCGTATATTTCATCTCCTTCCCAGGGCGACGGCGCTTTATTTTCCATTTCACTTTTTTCTTAATTAGTCTCTGCGACGATTCATACACGAAGCTTTAAAGGGATAGAAGTACGGAGCGGTATCTGCTGCGGGCTGCGCTTTAATAAGAGAGCAGTCATGGACGGAGCCGCCGCTTCAGAGAGCATAAAGCAGGGTGCGCAGCGGAGGATGGGGCATCACTTTACACTCACCCCCAAACCGGACATTCCTCATCTGTCCATAGGGCGAGTCCAGATTATCCCCCAAGAATAGAGACCCACAATTTCCAGATGTCTGCTTATTAAAGAAAGGGTCAAAACCCATCTTATCCCCATCCTGTTCACAGCTGACACCTTGTTACAATGTATTATCCCGCGGCAAATATTATCCGCAGAAGCACAAATGTTTCTCCTTTCCAAAGCTCGATTGATTCATTGTAGCAAACCTGCAAATTTCTAGTAAAGACTAGAGAAGTCATTGTTCTTATATGTCTACTTATGCGCATGACCACGGAACGATGGCCACCATTCTTTACACTGCAGGCTGCATGCAGAGAACTGGAGATTGATGCAAACAAAGAAACTACATTGTATATGACAAACCGGAGTTATTGTGAGGGCAGAATTGTTTGCGCCGCTGGTGTAAGTGTTCCGTCCCTTTAAGTCCTGAGACGGAGCGCCTGCGCTGATGAGCCGTGACTTTGTCTCATTGTGGGTCAGCGAGCTAGAAATGTCATTGGATAAAACACTTATTCCAGATTGTTAATTACGCAGGATTTATTTTTTCCTGGACGCCTGATAATAAATTGGGCAAACAGATTAAAGTTGTGTGCGGCCGGCCGCCCTCTTCCCGGATTACTATAAATAAACAGCAGCTTCATTCCGACATGGCTAATGCCGCCCTCGCCCGCCGGCGCCGATCCCGCCCGGACTCCATCCCGATAACGCTATTGATTCTACGGCTAAATAGGATTTGTTAAATATTTAAGTATTTGGCTTATAGGAGTTTTACTTCTGACATTTGTACATTTGTTGCCATCAGCTTAAATTTACGTAGGAAGCGTCGCTCGCTGCGCCGAAGTCTATTGTACGTCTGAGCGATAATGGGCGTCCGTAGAAAGGCGCAGACTTCATAATTCGCTGGTGATTCTGGCGTCGCCATTACCGTCGCTATCTCCCTCTAACACAGGCAATAAAACGTTATTGGGAATCGGCGCTCGCCGGGAATATGAGAAGAAGGCGGCTGCACGAGCCTCGCACACTTCATCCAGATGATGAATTCCTAACGAGCTGCCGTCGCCGCCGTGTTTTATATGGAGGGAGCTATAGGCAGAATGGGACGAGCGGCTCATAACACGGTGTTAAACGCTGATATATTCGGTGCTGGATCATTGTTACATTATCTGGGATAATTAGCTGCAGGATGAGGCGCACTGTACCTCGTACTCCTGTCCTCCGCCGCAGATTTACAACGTCCGCTGTGCACCATGCGGAGGGCTCCTGATGCAGATTACAAAAGTACAACTTGTGCCCAAACCACAGCGGATCTCTACATTTATATTCACACAGAGCAGCTCCAGGTCTGGATGGGTTTCAGCCTCTGGATGTAAATATGAACGTTTCCATTCATTGATGGAAAGCGGAGAGATCCTGAAAACTGTAAGGAATTGAAACAGAAAATCTATTAGTAACTATGGAACTGTAGAATTAAAGGGGTGAGGCTTGCAATAGACGAGTCCCGTGCAGCACTCTGCTGTCCGTGCACACTTGGTGCAACCCTCCAATACAGAGAACTCCAGGAACCCGGGCACCAGTCCAGACCTGTGTCGCAGAGTGCATCTTCTTACAGTCACCACTGTACTTACGAGAGCTTCAATCAGCAACATATCTTGAGTAAACAGCATTTACTTCATACTGGTTAAACATGAGATACAATTCAGTGTCACACAGTCCGTGTGCTGCTGACATAACACATTCAGGAAAAAGAAAAACAGGAAGCAAAAACAACCAACAATTGAGAGCTTTCCTCCCACCATTACAGCAAGCATATAACTTTACACACTATCGCCATCTGCTGTCTGGTTAGTATAAAGTCCTCCTTTCACTTATAATAAGTCCTAATCTGTTGCATATGCCAACAACCTGCTCCTTTTGGTAACTATTAGTGCAACAAATCGCAATGTTTTATCAAGCTGTGCATAGCTGTCTTTTTCTATGGCTTGATAAAGGTCCTGAGCGGCTGAAACATTGTGATTTTTCCGTACCAATAAAGTTACCAAACGAGAATGTCTGGTTCTTTCCTTTCTAAATTTCTGTTAAAGGGGTTGTCCCCTACTTTCACATTGATGCCCTATCCGTAGGATAGGGCATCAATGTATGATCGTCCAGGGTCCCATACCCGGCACCCCTGTAGATCTGCTGTTATCGGAGGCTTCGGCAGCAGGAAGTCCTTACCTGCGCTGCTTGGCCGTCAAGTTGTAGTCGCCGGCGCTTGTTACTGCACATCCACCTCCTATTCAATTCAATGGGAGGGGGATGTGGAGTACCCCGCGGCGGCCACTACAGATGGTCGGCCAAGCACCGCAGGTGAGGACTTCTGGCCCGCCGCCACCGCTGTCACCGATAACAGCTGATTGGCAAAGGTGCCGGGTGCGGGATCCCGGCCGATGATACATCGATGCCCTATCCAATGTGAAAGTAGTGGACAACCTCTTTAATTAAAGAGTTGACAGGTGAAAACAAGTTAACTCTTAACTGTTGGGTCATAGCTTATTGATTGTGGGGTACGACCAGTAAGAATTAACAGAATGGGGCACTATTATCCCTCGGGCACATGCCCACCTGCCGCTCCATTCATTCCCTCTGGGGCTGTTGAGCGCAGCACTCGACTTTTTCATCAGCACCATAGAGAATTAATGCAATGGTGGTCACGCATCTATCTCACAGAGATAATAGTCCCCCGTTCTGCCAATCGGTGCAGGCCCCAGCTGTCAGACCCCCACGATCAGTGAGTTATCACCTGTCTTGTTTATGGGTGATACCTTGTTTTCTCTGGACACCTATAAGCCCAAATCACCATTACCCTTGTTGTGGCCCTCGGTGGCTCTGCCCTCTCGGCCCCTCGGTGGCTCTGCCCTCTCGGCCCCTCGGTGGCTCTGCCCTCTTGGCCCCTCGGTCCTCTGCCCTCTCGGCCCCTCGGTGGCTCTGCCTTCTCGGCCCCCCGGTCCTCTGCCCTCTTGGCCCCTCGGTGGCTCTGCCCTCTTGGCCCCTCGGTGGCTCTGCCCTCTCGGCCCCCCAGTCCTCTGCCCTCTCGGCCCCTCGGTGGCTCTGCCCTCTCGGCCCCTCGGTCCTCTGCCCTCTCGGCCCCTCGGTGGCTCTGCCTTCTCGGCCCCCCGGTCCTCTGCCCTCTCGGCCCCCCAGTCCTCTCGCCCCGTCTATTGCCTGTCTCGTCTCTCTAGGTTCCATATTTTCTCCTGTATACAGATAATGATGTCGCCTGCTCCTTCCTCCATGCCGGTTTGTAGACAGGACCCTCCATCTCCAATTACGATTTGACGCCTGCTATAAGTTGACGATGGCTGCGGGGTGGAGGGGGCACTTTTATTTTTCCAACTCATTGTGATTGTAATCAGGATGCTGCACGAATGAGAACGGATAGATTGTAAATTGCAGAATGTGACAATTTTTCCATCTTCATCTGCAGCAAATCCATTACCTGTAGGAGGCAGTGGTCAGCAAAACAGGGGACGAGTTAACCCTGTGTGCACCGGACAGGCTTCCATTACTGAGACAAGTCCTAGTTCACACTGAGCCTGCGTTCTCACATCCATATTTTCTGTTTTCGGACAGCCCTCTGACCCTTAAAGGTTCATTGATCCATTCACACATCTGATTTAAAAATGGACCCGTATCTTCGGGCCGCGAGTCTCAGAGCAGGTCCATTTTATGGGTCAGACACAGCCATTGAGGTCTATGGGGACACAGATGAAATACAGAATCCTATGTACTATGGGGGTCGCCCTTCCAGAAGACACTCATGATGTGCAGCACGGTGGCTCAGTGGTTAGCACTGTATGGTGGCTCAGTGGTTAGCACTGTATGGTGACTCAGTAGTTAGCACTGTATGGTGGCTCAGTGGTTAGCACTGTATGGTGACTCAGTGGTTAGCACTGTATGGTGGCTCAGTGGTTAGCACTGTATGGTGACTCAGTAGTTAGCACTGTATGGTGGCTCAGTGGTTAGCACTGTATGGTGACTCAGTGGTTAGCACTGTATGGTGGCTCAGTGGTTAGCACTGTATGGTGACTCAGTGGTTAGCACTGTATGGTGACTCAGTCGTTAGCACTGTATGGTGGCTCAGTGGTTAGCACTGTATGGTGGCTCAGTGGTTAGCACTGTATGGTGACTCAGTGGTTAGCACTCCATGGTGGCTTAGTGGTTAGCACTGTATGGTGACTCAGTAATTAGCACTGTATGGTGACTCAGTGGTTAGCACTGTATGGTGGCTCAGTGGTTAGCACTGTATGGTGACTCAGTGGTTAGCACTGTATGGTGACTCAGTGGTTAGCACTGTATGGTGGCTCAGTAGTTAGCACTGTATGGTGACTCAGTGGTTAGCACTGTATGGTGACTCAGTGGTTAGCACTGTATGGTGACTCAGTGGTTAGCACTGTATGGTGGCTCAGTAGTTAGCACTGTATGGTGACTCAGTGGTTAGCACTGTATGGTGGCTCAGTGGTTAGCACTGTATGGTGGCTCAGTGGTTAGCACTGTATGGTGACTCAGTAGTTAGCACTGTATGGTGACTCAGTGGTTAGCACTGTATGGTGGCTCAGTGGTTAGCACTGTATGGTGGCTCAGTGGTTAGCACTGTATGGTGACTCAGTCGTTAGCACTGTATGGTGGCTCAGTGGTTAGCACTGTATGGTGGCTCAGTGGTTAGCACTGTATGGTGACTCAGTAGTTAGCACTGTATGGTGACTCAGTGGTTAGCACTGTATGGTGGCTCAGTGGTTAGCACTGTATGGTGGCTCAGTGGTTAGCACTGTATGGTGACTCAGTCGTTAGCACTGTATGGTGGCTCAGTGGTTAGCACTGTATGGTGGCTCAGTGGTTAGCACTGTATGGTGACTCAGTGGTTAGCACTCCATGGTGGCTTAGTGGTTAGCACTGTATGGTGACTCAGTAATTAGCACTGTATGGTGACTCAGTGGTTAGCACTGTATGGTGGCTCAGTGGTTAGCACTGTATGGTGACTCAGTGGTTAGCACTGTATGGTGACTCAGTGGTTAGCACTGTATGGTGACTCAGTGGTTAGCACTGTATGGTGGCTCAGTAGTTAGCACTGTATGGTGGCTCAGTGGTTAGCACTGTATGGTGGCTCAGTGGTTAGCACTGTATGGTGACTCAGTCGTTAGCACTGTATGGTGGCTCAGTGGTTAGCACTGTATGGTGGCTCAGTGGTTAGCACTGTATGGTGACTCAGTGGTTAGCACTCCATGGTGGCTTAGTGGTTAGCACTGTATGGTGACTCAGTAATTAGCACTGTATGGTGACTCAGTGGTTAGCACTGTATGGTGGCTCAGTGGTTAGCACTGTATGGTGACTCAGTGGTTAGCACTGTATGGTGACTCAGTGGTTAGCACTGTATGGTGACTCAGTGGTTAGCACTGTATGGTGGCTCAGTAGTTAGCACTGTATGGTGACTCAGTGGTTAGCACTGTATGGTGACTCAGTGGTTAGCACTGTATGGTGACTCAGTGGTTAGCACTGTATGGTGACTCAGTGGTTAGCACTGTATGGTGACTCAGTGGTTAGCACTGTATGGTGGCTCAGTAGTTAGCACTGTATGGTGACTCAGTGGTTAGCACTGTATGGTGGCTCAGTGGTTCCACTGTATGGTGGCTCAGTGGTTAGCACTGTATGGTGACTCAGTGGTTAGCACTGTATGGTGACTCAGTGGTTAGCACTGTATGGTGACTCAGTGGTTAGCACTGTATGGTGGCTCAGTAGTTAGCACTGTATGGTGACTCAGTGGTTAGCACTGTATGATGACTCAGTGGTTAGCACTGTATGGTGACTCATTGTTTAGCACTGTATGGTGGCTCAGTGGTTAGCACTGTATGGTCGCTCAGTGGTTAGCACTGTATGGTCGGTCAGTGGTTAGTACTGTATGGTGGCTCAGTGGTTAGCACTGTATGGTGGCTCAGTGGTTAGCACTGTATGGTGACTCAGTGGTTAGCACTGTATGGTGGCTCAGTGGTTAGCACTGTATGGTGGCTCAGTGGTTAGCACTGTATGGTGGCTCAGTGGTTAGCACTGTATGGTGGCTCAGTGGTTAGCACTGTAGCTTTGGGTTCCTGGGTTCAAATCCCACTGAGGACAACATCTGCAAGGAGTTTGTATGTTCTCCCCGTGTTTGTGTGGGTTTCCTCCGGGTTCTCCAGTTTCCTCCCACACTCCAAAGACATACTGATAGGGAATGTAGATTGTGAGCCCCAATGGGGACAGTGCCCATAATGTCTGTATAGTGCTGTGGATTTAATGGCGCTATATAAGTGAGTAAAATAAATAAATAAATAAAATGATGTGATGGCAGATAAACAGAATAAATGAAGACAGTGATGAGAGTCCATGATCGGCCTTGGGTTGTGCCACGATGGCATCTCACAGCCGACCTCCCGGCCAGTGCGGCTCTCTGAGCGGCATCCTCTCATTATATGCCACGTCCAGGTTGCACTAGTCACTTATTGTGGCACTTTCACCTCCGTGGTTCCTTGTTGTAATCCTTAATGCTGTGGATTTTCCTCAGTGAGAAATCTGGAGTGGCGGCAAAATTTGCATCAAATTGTGCAGTTTGATGTGTGAAATCCGCAGTGAACGTTCAGCTTCACATCCTCAGTGCAATCAGCTCAGGCTGCGGATTTCAGCACTTTCCACTGTGGATAAGATTAGTGACGCGTCTCCACAATGTTGGTCCTGGTGGCCTGGTGTATCCTTCCCGTCCGCTCCCACCCTTCACTCCTGTATCTGCGGTGCTGATTCTCCGCTCCGGTGCATAGAAAACTATGGAAAAGCGACTCTCCATCCGGAGCGACGACAAGCACACAGGAGCCTGGACACAGGAGCTTCCAATCTACAGGCAATATCCTCCATCACAGGCCGATGTCTGCTCCATGGTAGTGTATGAGGGAGGTTAATGCTAGGAGCTTTCAGGGCACAGTCTATCAGAGATCAGGGATATTTAACCTTTTCTTCCCCATTATTTGCCGGGTAAGAGGGGGGGAGAAGAAACTCTGCGTTCCCTGGGACAGTCTGGCTCCGGACTCATTGATAGCAGATTCTGGAGGCTTCCAGGTTTTGTGCTTTGACTTGGAAGCGTTTTGTTCTTTCAGGCAATTTTCCATTTGAAATAACCTAAACGTTGTCTGATCCTGACATGTTCAGCTGCCACACCAGGACTCGGCCTCTGCCCAGAACCCACAGGTGAATGCGGGCGCCCCCGGCCCGACCGACATGATCCGAGCAGACAACGCACGTTATATTCTCTGTGCACGGAGCTGATGTCACATTAATGAAGCGATGAGCAGAAACGAAATACAGGAAAATATCAGATATAAAGGCTGAGAACCAGAACCTGAGGCAGGAGCAAGGCGAACCTTACACTATAGACAGTATTCGTATATTCCTATATCCTGATACACGGTCATATTATGTACCAGGGAAAGAATGGACTTCACAGCCCTAAAGGATTCCAGAAATCATATGGAAACAAAGAAATCAGATAATTGGATCCCTGACCTGGTCAAGATGAAGCTTCTGCCTGAATTAGACAGAAAAATGAGGGCAATGAAAGCAACAAAGGTGAGGTCAAGAGAGGACATAAAGGAAGGGGAGATAAAGGAAGGAAGAGGAGAGAAGAAAAGGAAAAGGTGGCTGCTTACTGCAAAGAAAGTAAGAACATCGAACAATAGTGGAAGTGAAGGTAAAGGAAAAAGAAAGCGAAGTGATATGGAGGGCATGCAAAAAGAAAGGGGAGATGAAGGGCATAGCCAAAGGAAGGGGAGATGAAGGGCATAGCCAAAGGAAGGGGAGATGAAGGGTATAGCCAAAGGAAGGGGAGATGAAGGGTATAGCAAAAGGAAGGGGAGATGAAGGGTATAGCAAAAGGAAGGGGAGATGAAGGGTATAGCAAAAGGAAGGGGAGATGAAGGGTATAGCAAAAGGAAGGGGAGATGAAGGGCATAGCCAAAGAAAGGGGAGATGAAGGGTATAGCAAAAGGAAGGGGAGATGAAGGGTATAGCCAAAGGAAGGGGAGATGAAGGGTATAGCAAAAGGAAGGGGAGATGAAGGGTATAGCAAAAGGAAGGGGAGATGAAGGGTATAGCAAAAGGAAGGGGAGATGAAGGGCATAGCCAAAGGAAGGGGAGATGAAGGGTATAGCAAAAGGAAGGGGAGATGAAGGGTATAGCAAAAGGAAGGGGAGATGAAGGGCATAGCAAAAGGAAAGGGAGATGAAGGGTATAGCCAAAGGAAGGGGAGATGAAGGGCATAGCCAAAGGAAGGGGAGATGAAGGGCATAGCCAAAGAAAGGGGAGATGAAGGGCATAGCAAAAGAAAGGAGAGATGAAGGGTATAGCAAAAGGAAGGGGGGATGAAGGGCATAGCAAAAGGAAGGGGAGATGAAGGGCATAGCAAAAGGAAGGGGAGATGGAGGGCATAGCAAAAGGAAGGGGAGATGGAGGGCATAGCAAAAGGAAGGGGAGATGGAGGGCATAGCAAAAGGAAGGGGAGATTGAGAGCATAGCAAAAGGAAGGGGAGATGAAGGGCATAGCAAAAGGAAGGGGAGATGAAGGCCATAGCAAAAGGAAGAGGAGATGAAGGGCATAGCAAAAGAAAGGGGAGATGAAGGGCATAGCAAAAGGAAGGGGAGATGAAGGGTATAGGAAAAGGAAGGGGAGATGAAGGGTATAGCAAAAAGAAGGGGAGATGAAGGGTATAGCAAAAGGAAGGGGAGATGAAGGGTATAGCAAAAGGAAGGGAAGATGAAGGGCATAGCAAAAGGAAGGGGAGATGAAGGGTATAGCAAAAGGAAGGGGAGATGAAGGGCATAGCAAAAGGAAGGGGAGATGAAGGCCATAGCAAAAGGAAGGGGAGATGAAGGGCATAGCAAAAGAAAGGGGAGATGAAGGGCATAGCAAAAGGAAGGGGAGATGAAGGGTATAGCAAAAGGAAGGGGAGATGAAGGGTATAGCAAAAGGAAGGGGAGATGAAGGGCATAGCAAAAGGAAGGGGAGATGGAGGGCATAGCAAAAGGAAGGGAAGATGAAGGGCATAGCAAAAGGAAGGGGAGATGAAGGGTATATCAAAAGGAAGGGGAGATGAAGGGTACAGCAAAAGGAAGGGGAGATGAAGGGTATAGCAAAAGGAAGGGGAGATGAAGGGCATACCAAAAGGAAGGGGAGATGAAGGGTATAGCAAAAGGAAGGGGAGATGAAGGGCATAGCAAAAGGAAGGGGAGATGAAGGGTATAGCAAAAGGAAGGGGAGATGAAGGGCATAGTAAAAGGAAGGGGAGATGAAGGGCATAGCAAAAGGAAGGGGAGATGAAGGGTATAGCAAAAGGAAGGGGAGATGAAGAGCATAGCAAAAGGAGGGGGAGATGAAGGGTATAGCAAAAGGAAGGGGAGATGAAGGGCATAGTAAAAGGAAGGGGAGATGAAGGGTATAGCAAAAGGAAGGGGAGATGAAGGGTATAGCAAAAGGAAGGGGAGATGAAGGGCATAGTAAAAGGAAGGGGAGATGAAGGGCATAGCAAAAGGAAGGGGAGATGAAGGGCATAGCAAAAGAAAGGGGAGATGAAGGGCATAGCAAAAGGAAGGGGAGATGAAGGGTATAGCAAAAGGAAGGGGAGATGAAGGGCATAGCAAAAGGAAGGGGAGATGAAGGGTATAGCAAAAGGAAGGGGAGATGAAGGGCATAGCAAAAGGAAGGGGAGATGAAGGGCATAGTAAAAGGAAGGGGAGATGAAGGGCATAGTAAAAGGAAGGGGAGATGAAGGGCATAGTAAAAGGAAGGGGAGATGAAGGGTATAGTAAAGGGAGAAGGGAAGGTGAAGGACATGGAAAAAGAGAAGGGATATGGAGGGCATAGCAAAAGGTGATGTGGAAGTTATTGACATACAAAAAGGATGTGGAGGGCATAGAAATAAAGGGAGGATGAAGAATAAAGCACATATTGAAGGGAAAGGAAGGTTGGTTAAGGAAGGGAAAATGGGAAAGGGAACAAAATGAAGGGGAAAGAAAAGGAGGGAGGTAACTGGAAGTAAAGGTAATGAGAATGGAAAAACATGAGATCCGTTGTTGAAGGAAGGGAAGAAGAAAGAAGAATGAAATAAGGTGAAGGGCATGGGAAGGCGATTGGTAATAAAAATCAGTAGGCAAAGGTGAAATGAAATTTACAAAAAAGACAAAGGCAAGGGAAATAAAGATAAGGAATGGGAAATAGATAATGAAATAAAGTAGAAGGGGAGAAGAAAGATGGGTGGCAATTGTTAGGGGAGGTGATGGGAGCAGAAGAAGACGTGGGAAAGTAGAGAGAATGGTAAGACAAAAGGGAACAGAGGCTGCGACATGGTGGCGAAAGAAAAAGGAAATGAAAGGAAGGATGGCAGAAGAAAGGTGAAGGAAAAACAGGACTGCTAGAAATAACATGGAAAAAAATCCAAATGTCTGATTACGGCCTTGAGCATCCTGAAGAACGAGACACCAGACATTCGCTGAAGATCAGCCGCCGCCTCCAGGTAAATGTGAGACAGATGAAGGCTCCTGTGATCCGAGGATGATGACGATGTGGAAGTGGAGCTGGCAATCCAGTATGGCTGCGCGATGATTGATGGCATCCATGGCTGCGGCAGGTGGGAGTTCTCATCCAATGTAATAAAATCTGATTTCTTTATTTCAGATCCCAGTGAGACTAATTATTTACAATTATGTGAGAACTTTCCTGCTTCAGAACGTTATTATTATTATTTTCCGCTATCTCCTGGACGTGTAATTTATAGGACAGCTTTCCCGGACCTTTTCAGCTTTACGCAGATTTTCCAGCCGTTCTGATGAATTTGCTTTTTTAATTGGTGGCCGAGTGTTGCCAAATTGTGTCGGGATCAGTTGGCTAATGATTCACACCTCTGTGATCTGTACAACAGATGGGGGATTAGCTGTGTGCCCCTGACCCAGCGTGGGGGTGAGCGGATCCACGGGCGGACGAGGCAGGAGTGAGGGGTGGGACATGAACACCTTACAAGAAGAACGAGGGGCTACAGGATACATTGTGATTATATGACTTTCACTTTTTGTAATTAATTGGGTCTTGTATAACTCTGTGACCAGTAGAAATGGTGGTTATGGATAGATGTCACGCAAGGTGTGTGAAAGACTAAGTGCAACACAAAGGGAAGGGGGAAAGGGAGCCCAGACTCTAGGGTAAGGGGGAGTGGAGACCTCCTAGGCTGATCTGATATCACCCTTTCTCCACTAACGTCCCTATATTGGTTCTTCACCAATCGCCGCACGCGAACCTAAGCCCTGTACTTCCCTAGCACTTGGCCCTGTATAGGGAAGGGGGGATGAGCATAGTCGATTCCCATTAACAACCACAAGAGAGACAAAAGTTGGGAAAGTAGCTTAGCTTTAGCCAACTTCAGACAGATTACACCAAACGTCCTCCTACACCATAGAGGAAGATAGCAGTCTGAGAGCTCCAAGCCTTCACAAGGAAACATGAGGGTATCACCGGCACCTCCCTGCTGCAAAGTGAAACTATTTAAACACCCAGGCCAGCGTGACAATTAGCAGGAGGGAGGTAGCCGCTGGGTCCTAGAGTGAAACAGCTAAGAAAAGGTTTCTGTAATGCCAAATGAATCTTCTTCTTCAACCAACTGCAGGGCGACTGTCTGTCACATCTGACACACCCATGACAGTAGAGCTGTGTGTACTGATCCTCCACCTTCTAGCCCTACTCAAATAGCTGAGGGTCTGTTGTAGTGTGTTATTCGCACCGTTGTCTTGCCTGGACTCCGCAATTGTGGTGCAGTTTTGATCATAATTCGGCCGTGCTCCTTTGTCCGACCACTTTCCGATAACCCCTTGTTGCATGTGTTGAAAAACCATGTCTAGCATCCGAAACAAATAAACAGTGTGGGGCAAGGTATGATAGATGTTTTCTTGTTTTTTTTTTCCGCAAATTAAGCCAGATGTAATGCAGCATAGTAAATCCCCCCCATGTGATGGGTCCTGAATCTGATAAGACGCCTTCCAGCTAAGGCCACGCTGCATTTTTGCTGACCTACAAGGCTTTTATCCAGTATCTGCTGGAAAATCTGTGCAGCAAATCCGCAACATGTGCACGCAGCCTTGGTGCGGCCACGAGGTCTCAGAGCGACTGTTGTCTGGATTTGGCCTCTGGTGACCCTGACAGGTCTGATTAGCTGTGCACATGTAATAACCGGGCGCAGAGTGTAATAACTGTGTGTCCGGTCTGGAAATGCTGCAGGTAACGTCCACTTGTATAATGAGCTGAAACAGCTACTGGCTGGAAATCGGAGAGCCGCGGGGGACCGGCTCCCTGAATGCATTTCACCCTGCTCCAATCATGTCCTCACTCAGGACTGTGAAGCCGGCCTGTATACTATTAATGGGCTGTAAAAAATGACACAGCAGCCGCAGCCCGCGGCCCATTAAAGTGTTGGGGAAGCACGACTGGCCCGACGAACTTGCTTTGTTATTTTTGGTGCTGAGACAGAAAGGATATTATTTATCCATGAAAATAAAATCGGTTCATCTGAACATTCTCCGAATACACGGAGAATTTTCTTCACCCTCCCACCCCCCCCCTTGCCCATTCAGCGCAGCGGGGGAGGGGTCCCTGACATCCTCTGAATGGTTTTACAGCACAATTAAAGTCTCAAGTATTTATTTAAGATTTCTTTTTCCAATTACGATGGCCAAGTCCCGCACCCCATAAATAGCCGCCATTGCAATCTAAAAACAATTTTGATTCCCTTTTTTTACCAGGAACGTTCCCTGGCTGGAAATATTGATCTAGTGTGAGGCAGAGCTGCGCGGAGAGGCTGCCCATCGCCTGATGAGGGAGATTTATCTGCAGAGTTTTGGGTAAATGTTTATCCAGCAGATTGTTGAAAAGTTCACTTAGCAAAAAAAAGTCCAATCAAAACTTCCCGACAAGAGCGAAATATGTGGTGCGAAACGGAACGTAGCGAGCGGCCGCGGCTTCCACTTGAGGTTTCTCCATCTGCAATAACGATGAACAATTTCAGTGTGGAAGCAGAAAACACATGAAATGATGGTGAATCGTCACCTGCGCTCAGGTCCACGGTTTCCACAGGGACGGTCCAGTCGCTGCATTAAGTTCTGCAGCTTTCTAATACACTTTGGGCCGATTCATCATTTTCTGGCTGATATTTTTGTGCCAAATTCATCAAAAATGGTGCGTGCAATTCTTGAATTTTGAACAAAGCCAAAAATTTTCTTTTTTTTTCCCCCCCGTCTTTAACTGTTGCAACTTTTTAGCCAGAAAAATCACACATTTTGCAAAATGTAAGAAAAAAAAAGGAACAAAATAACTGGCGTACGTAAAATCACATTGGGGGGGGGGACTGGAGTAACGTTGCAACCTTTTTTTTTTTAAAAAAGTCTCTAAAACATCTGGAAAAGCCACAGTGACATAAAAATCAGAAAACTAAACCACAAAAGAAAACTTTAGAAAAAGAGAGAATTGTTTCATAAGTTTGTTGCAAACCAAAAAGTCAGTAATTGAGAGGAATTCATGCCAAGAAACTGTTGGAAACGCAGTGATGAATCAGCCCATTGTGTTCTATCCCCTCACTATTTTCATGATCTCTGCTTGCTTTCAGTGAATCGAAATAATCCTTGTTGTGTGTATCTTAGGTTTTCCCAGAGATTTGCCTATAACTATTCAGGAGACGACGACAGGAGACAGCGCGGTATAATGCTGAGCACCATCAGAGATCTCCGCCGCCAGTGGCTGAGGCGCATGAGTTGCCACCACCGCCCGGCCTTGGACTTATTCTAAACTTATTCTAAACAAGAAGCAGATAATCCCGTGCTCCGCGCCAAAGTTAAGGTCAAGTCTATTACAAAGCTTTTATTCAATTAGGGGCTGAGTGGACTGGCACATCTAGAAGGTGCTCAGCACCGGCTGGTTTTCTAATGGTCACTTCACTTTGATATTATTTATCTCTTTTTTCTGCTGAACCTTTCTTAGCTCCTAATGTATTAAGGCTCTTAGATGGCTCTAGGGACCCCAAGACAGGTTAACCCCCTTAGTATTTCCAAATATGCACTAAAACAGGAACATGACTTTGGTGGTGGCTGTGATAGACAATGTGTCATCTCCATTGATCTGCCCAGTAATGGCCGACCTCCTAATGTCAGGCTTGTAAAGTCCCATCCTGAAGTCATTTGCTGATACATAAATCAGATGTGATGTCAGTTCCTGCCTAATTCCTAATGTCAGCACTTTCAGAAGCTTAAGCAGAGGAAAGGCGGTCCCTGCTGGAAGTGGGGGAGTCCATGCTGCATGCTGAGCAGGGGTGTGTCCATGCTACATGCTGAGCAGGAGTGTGTCCGTACTGCATGCTGAGCATGGGTGTCTGTAATGAGCAGGGGTGTGTCCATGCTGCATGCTGAGCAGGGGTGTGTTTGTGCTGAGCAAGAGTGTATCTGTGCTGCATGCTGAGCAGGGGTGTTGCTGTACTGCATGCTGAGCAGGGGTGTGTCCGTGCTGCATACTGAGCAGGGGTGTGTCCGTGGTGCATGCTGAGCAGTGGTGTGTCCGTGCTGAGCAGGGGTGTTGCTGTCCTGCATGCTGAGCAGGGGTGTGTCCGTGCTGCATGCTGAGCAGGTGTGTGTCCGTGCTGAGCAGGGGTGTGTACATGCTACATGCTGAGCAGGTGTGTGTCTGTGGTGCATGCTGAGCAGGTGCATGTCCGTGCTGAGCAAGGGTGTGTCCATGCTGCATGCTGAGCAGGGGTGTGTCTGTGCTGCATGCTGAGCAGGTGTGTGTCCGTGCTGAGCTGGGGTGTTTCCATGCTGCATGCTGAGCAGGGGTGTGTCCGTGCTGCATGTTGAACAAGGGTGTGTCCGTGCTGAGCAGGGGTGTGTCCATGCTGCATACTGAGCAGGGGTGTGTTTGTGCTGAGCAGGAGTGTGTCCGTGCTGCATGCTGATTAGGGGTGTGTCCGTGCTGCATGCTGATCAGGGGTGTGTCCATGCTGAGCAGGGGTGTTGCTGACCTGCATGCTGAGCAGGGGTGTGTCCGTGCTGCATGCTGAGCAGGTGTGTGTCCGTGCTGAGCAGGGGTGTTTCCATGCTGCATGCTGAGCAGGGGTGTGTCCGTGCTGCATGCTGAGCAGGTGTGTGTCCGTGCTGAGCAGGGGGTGTGTCCGTGCTGCATCCTGAGCAGGTTTGTGTCCGTGCTGAGCAAGGGTGTTACTGTCCTGCATGCTGAGCAGGGGTGTGTCTGTGCTGCAAGCTGAGCAGGTGTGTGTCCGTGCTGAGCAGGGGTGTGTCCATGCTGCATGCTGAGCAGGTGTGTGTCCATGCTGCATGCTGAGCAGGTCTGTGTCTGTGCTGAGCAGGGGTGTGTCTTCTGCATGCTGAGCAGGGGTGTGTCCATGCTGCAATCTGAGCAGGAGCATGTCCATGCTGCATGCTGAGCAGGAGTGTGTCCGTGCTGCATGCTGAGCAGGCGTATGTCTGCACTGCATGCTGAGCAGGGGTGTGTCTGTGCTGAGCAGGGGTGTTGCTGTCCTGCATGCTGAGCAGGGGTGTGTCCGTGCTGCATGCTGAGCAGGTGTGTGTCCGTGCTGAGCATGGGTGTGTCCATGCTGCATGCTGAGCAGGTGTGTGTCTGTGGTGCATGCTGAGCAGGTGTATGTCCGTGCTGAGCAGGGGTGTGTCCATGCTGCATGCTGAGCATGGGTGTGTCCGTGCTGCATGCTGAGCAGGTGTGTGTCTGTGCTGAGCAGGGGTGTTTTCCTGCTGCATGCTGAGCAGGGGTGCGTCCGTGCTGCATGCTAAGCAGGGGTGTGTCCGTGCTGAGCAGGGGTGTGTCCATGCTGCATACTGAGCAGGGATGTGTTTGTGCTGAGCAGGAGTGTGTCGGTGCTGCTTGCTGAGCAGGGGTGTGTCCGTGTTGCATGCTGAGCAGGTGTGTGTCCGTGCTGAGTAGGGATGTGTCCATGCTGCATGCTGAGCAGGTGTATGTCCATGGTGCATGCTGAGCAGGTGTATGTCCGTGCTGAACAGGGGTGTGTCTGTGCTGCATGCTGAGCAGGTGGGTGTCCGTGCTGAGCAGGGGTGTTTCCATGCTGCATGCTGAGCAGGGGTGTGTCCGTGCTGCATGCTGAGCAGGTGTGTGTCCATGCTGAGCAGGGGTGTGTCCGTGCTGCATGCTGAGCAGGTGTGTGTCCGTGCTGAGCAGGGGTGTGTCTTCTGCATGCTGAGGAGGGGTGTGTCCATGCTGAGCAGGGGTGTGTCCGTGCTGCATGCTGAGCAGGGGTGTGTCCGTGCTGCATGCTGAGCAGGGGTGTGTCCGTGCTGCATGCTGAGCAGGGGTGTGTCCGTGCTGCATGCTGAGCAGGGGTGTGTCCGTACTGCATGAATCTATGTTAGGGCTCACCTGCGGAGGTGGATTCACTAAGCCACAGGTCTGGGTGAACTCATGAGGGTGATGGCACAGCAGGATGGACTTTCCGAATGACATGTAGAACAGCGAGGACCTGGACAGCAGGCAAACAAGCGGAGGAGGAAACATCAGAAGCCACAGAACCAGTAGTGCAGACATACAAAGGAGAAGAAGATGCAAAGTGGACCAGGAATTACTGCAGCGCAATGTGAATAAGTCCATGTAAGGCTGTGTGCGGCAATTGCGCTGCATAAACGCTTAAAAAACGCTTGGTAGAAGGTCTGCCATGTTCCCCAATGATAATCCGTTTGTGCTGTGCACATGCTGCGGAAATTTCTGCTGCAGATTATCATTGCGGGAAAAAAAGCAGCACTACCAATTATTTTCCGGAAGCGCTGCGTTTTCGCCGCCATTGACTTGCATTGAATCGCTTCATCTGTACATGCGGATATCATGCGTTTCAATGTGCGGATGGTACCCGGGTGTGGAGGGCAGGAGACTCTCCCCCGGACCCCGATACCATAGAACCTGTAAAAAAAAAAGAATAAAATAAAAAATAAATATTATATTTACCTTCTGATGGCCCGCGGTGCGCTTGTCTTTGCTTGCCGGCAGGTCACGGTGGACTGAAGGACCTGCGCTGACGTCATTTAGTCATGTGACGGCAGGTCCTTCAGTGTACCGCGAGCTGCCGGTAAGCCGAGACGCATCGAATCAAGACTGCGGGGGCCATCGGAAGGTAAGTATAGATTTATTTTTTTATTTTTAACCATTCTCTCTGGTCACACTATATATGCCGGTTGCTAGTTGCATGGATTTATATTGTGTGACCAAGTTGTCACAAGCACTTTCCAAGTGATGCTAAAATCGCTTGGAAAGCGCTTGACACCCGCATGTCCCTGGCAGGAAAAACGCATGTACAATCCGCATGTACAATCCGCATGCACAATCCACATGTACAATCCGCATGTACAATCCACATGTACAATCTGCATGTACAATCCGCATGTACAATCTGCATGTACAATCTGCATGTACAATCCGCATGTACAATCTGCATGTACAATCCGCATGTACAATCCGCATGCACAATCCGAATGTACAATCCGAATGTACAATCCGAATGTACAATCCGCATGTACAATCCGCATGTACAATCCGCATGTACAATCCGCATGTACAATCCGCATGCGTTTTTTCTGCCAGGGGAGATGCAGAAACGTTCAGGAAAAATCCGGAGCATTTCTGCATCGTGGGCACATGGCCTCACAGTTCTTGTTGCTTGCAGCAGATGGAAGTTTAATCAGCAGGTCTGAACCAGGATGTAGATTCAGGTTGTAGAAACCACAAGAGATTGCAGAGATGATTGCAGCGTAATGTGACCAGTCTCTAGATAAGTTTATGATGCTTACCTCAGTTGATAAGTTAATCAGCAGGTCTGAACCCGGATGTAGATGCATGTTGTAGAAACCACAGGCATTTTTTAGATGATTGTAGTATAATGTTAACATTCTCTAGATAAGTTTATGATGCTTACCTCAGACGATGGGTTAAGATGGGTTAATCAGAGGTTCTGAACCAGGATGCAGATTAAGGTTGTAGAAAGCACAGGAGTTTGCAGAGATGATTGTAGTGTAATGTGTACAGTCTCTAGATAACAGTTTATGATGCTTACCTCAGACAATGGGTTAATCAGAAGGTCTGATGTAGATGCAGGTTGTAGACACCACAAGAGATTGCAGAGATGATCGCAGCTGAAGGAACTGGATGGTAGAAAACTCCAAAACAAATGGCAGTCGAACACATGACTTACTAAATACTCAGACATACAGGTACTGTATGATTATATCAGAGAGGTACACAGGGTAACCTGTGAAACCCAACATGGACCACAGCAAATGGCGGTGACCTTAGTGGAAGGGAGCAGAGCTTGTCCTTGGGGCCGAGTTGGGTGCCTAACACTAGAAATCATTCTGCTCGTCGTCGTCCCCTTCTGTTCATGTGTCAGACTGCATGTACAAAGTGACAGGTTCCCTTTAAGCTGCAACATTTGCTTGACTTTGTTTCATATCCTCATTACGGGTTTGTTACAGCAGAATCCAGTGGAGACAGTGATCTGTAAGGCGAACAGCCCGGACTGCGGACTGACACATTTACCTGCGCGGATACAGTATCGCAAACGCATCAAAGCTGGAGACATTTCTGCTGCTGTTTCTATTTCCATGAGTAAATAAATATCGTCGTTATCTAATTATTACTAATTATTGCAGCACAAAACATCATCCAACATTAAAATATAATAATAATGAAATTCTCCTGGTTAGGAGGGAAGGATAGAAGGATTCCAGGAGGATAATGATGCCAGCCGCTGCAGAAGCTTCACTAGGGGGAGCGCTGTCCTCGCCGTGCTCCAGATCCTTCTCCACATCGTGACGAACATCACAGGGATCTATTTGTGGATGTCGCATTTATTTTGCCCTAATTAAAAATATAAAAGCATTAATAAAAAAAAAAGTGAGAGCATCGCTGGGAAGTCTCCCAAGTGTACGACGGGTACAGTGTACTGAGGAGGGAGCGCTGCTCCGGAGTGCACCTTTATTTGTATCATCACTTATGCCGTTCTCATTACACCCACAGGTCATATTATCAGTAATGGCTGAGAGAAACCACAAAAATAAGTGCCCCTCCCAACTCCCACAACGCATCCACGAAAAGGGGGCATAGATGCCCTATGATTTCTGACAACTGATTCCTGTGTAGGGAAAGAGAGTGAAATAAGGGGATGGCTCGGGGGTGAGGGGAAATTGGTGTGTGGAGGTAACAATCACCTACAGACTAGAAAGGTACCCATATACCGTAGATGATGGCTGAATTACCACAATCTCCTGACCTTCTATTGCACAGCCAAACATTCATGTATTTTGCAATGGAAGAGTGGAGTAAACTGCTGCCAAAAACTCTGTCCCCTCCAAACCCTTCTTCTTGACACCTCCAGACTCCTCTCTTCCCCAAAGCCCCTCTGTCCCCTCCTGACTATTCTGTCCTCTCAGCTTTTTAGTGTTCACCGGGCTTGTTGGTCCCTCTGTCTGTCCCACTTCAGACCCCTTTAATCTCCTCCAGACTTCCCTATCCCACTTCAGACTCCCCTGTCACACATCAGACCCCTTTTTTCCCCTCCAGACTCCCCTGTCCCACATCAGACCCCTTTTTTCCCCTCCAGACTCCCCTGTCCCACATCAGACCCCTTTTTTCCCCTCCAGACTCCTCTGTCCCACATCAGACCCCTTTTTTCCCCTCCAGACTCCCCTGTCCCACATCAGACTCTTTTTTCCCCTTCAGACTCCTCTGTCCCACATCAGACACCTTTTTTCCCCTCCAGACTCCTCTGTCCCACATCAGACCCCTTTTTTCCCCTCCAGACTCCCCTGTCCCACATCAGACCCCTTTTTTCCCCTCCAGACTCCCCTGTCCCACATTAGACCCCTTTGATCTCCTCCAGACTCCTCTGTCCCACATCAGACCCCTTTTTTCCCCTCCAGACTACCCCATCCCACATCAGACCCCTTTTTTCCCCTCCAGACTCCCCTGTCCCACATCAGACCCCTTTTTTCCTTTCCAGATTCCCCTGTCCCACATCAGACCCCTTTTTTCCCCTCCAGACTACCCCATCCCACATCAGACCCCTTTTTTCCCCTCCAGACTCCCCTGTCCCACATCAGACCCCTTTTTTCCCCTCCAGACTACCCCATCCCACATCAGACCCCTTTTTTCCCCTCCAGACTCCCCTGTCCCACATTAGACCCCTTTTTTCCCCTCCAGACTCCCCTGTCCCACATCAGACCCCTTTTTTCCCCTCCAGACTCCCCTGTCCCACATCAGACCCCTTTTTTCCCCTCCAGACTCCCCTGTCCCACATCAGACCCCTTTGATCTCCTCCAGACTCCTCTGTCCTACATCAGACCCCTTTTCTCCCCTCCAGACTCCCCTGTCCCACATTAGACCCCTTTGATCTCCTCCAGACTCCTCTGTCCCCTGCAGACAACTGAGGAACAAAACGATTGTGCATTAAAACGCCCTAGGTCCATAATCATCTGTCAAGTTAAAACCAGGAGCCCCCCATTGTGCTCAGGTGACTTTAATGTGAATGGCGCCTTCATGTGGACTGGGAGAAGAAGTCATGGCGCTGTCTACAGAAGGTGCTCAAGGGGTATTAGTAGAGCTGTGATTATTTTATACCTTATTTTCTCCGGTATTTGGTACATTCATGACCTGTCGGACTTTCCATAGTAAAATTAGATCCTACAACTAAAAGCCTTTTCATGACATAAAGCTTCCTTCATCTGACGTGGTAGTGTGGGCTCAATAGACCCGTATTTCTGTATATTTTGTGAGAATCAAGACCGAAAGATTAATAACAGATATTCCTATTTACTAAGATAATGTCTGTAAAGCGCTGTGGAATATCATGTCGCTATATAAGTCAGTAAAATAAAAAAAATTGAATGCAAAAAAATAAATAAATCAAGAGCTGAATTACTACGAGTGACCACCAGGTAGCGATGAACATTCTCTGTCTCTGCTGTTCTTGGAGTCTCACTTTGCGGCTGCTGTAAATCAATAGATGAACTTAGCTTTTTCTATTTTTTTTTCTCAGTTTACACTGGTGTTTAATGATGTAAAAAAAAGGAGAAAGGTGAAATGAATCCCAGAGCAGTAACTGCAGCAAAGGATCCATGTGCAAGAATATATGAAGCACTGCTCGCTCTTGTATCTGGATTTACATAAGATTTTCCCTTTAGTGTGGGGTGATCATCGCCATTGCTCAGTGCAGTAAACCTCCTATGTTACATTCGCAGCAGGAATGGCGGATTTGTCGTCCCTGGTTCATCCAGTAATAAGCGCGGCGCACTGAACTTCTGTAACTTTTCTCATTATAAAATCTAGACTTTATGCATTTGTTAAAAGACACCGGGAGAAGCTGAGGATATAAAAGGCTCCAGCGCAGGAGATTATCATTGTGAGGTGGGAGGCTGCTCTCCCAGATTAAGCAACTTGGCAAAATGACCTTGGCACGTGCGTTCAGAGCCGGTGCCAGCGCCGGGGAAGAGCTGGATGTGACGCCGCCGCCGCTGCTGCATGAAAGCTACAAATATATATAAACCTCCGACAGTAATCAAAATCAGCAGGCGTCAAATAAGAGACGAGCCGCGCAGGTGTCACTACTCACACACATTTTGTGCTCGACTTGAGTACACTTAAAATGAAAATACGCTGCAGATTAATGCCAGAGGCGCAGGAACCGGCTAATTGACGAGGACGAGCTGCAGATGATTGTGAGAAGATTGTGCAGCTGGAGAAATCCAAGCAGTAACCTCTTCCCTGCCGCTCACAATCACAGCAACGTCGTGGCCGGGCAATGAGATTCATTTTGTCACTCTTTGATCATTGCGCTACTTTGTGACTCGTCGATTGTTGCGCTACTTTGTGACTCCTCGATTATTGCGCTACTTTGTGACTCCTCGATTATTGCGCTACTTTGTGACTCCTCGATTATTGCGCTACTTTGTGACTCCTCGATTGTTGCCCTACTTTGTAACTCCTCGATTATTGCGCTACTTTGTGACTCCTCGATTATTGCGCTACTTTGTGACTCCTCGATTATTGCGCTACTTTGTGACTCCTCGATTATTGCGCTACTTTGTGACTCCTCGATTATTGCGCTACTTTGTGACTCGTCGATTATTGCGCTACTTTGTGACTCCTCGATTATTGCGCTACTTTGTGACTCCTCGATTATTGCGCTACTTTGTGACTCCTCGATTATTGCGCTACTTTGTAACTCCTCGATTATTGCGCTACTTTGTGACTCCTTGATTATTGCGCTACTTTGTGACTCCTCGATTATTGCGCTACTTTGTGACTCCTCGATTATTGCGCTACTTTGTGACTCCTCGATTATTGCGCTACTTTGTGACTCCTCGATTATTGCGCTACTTTGTGACTCCTCGATTATTGCGCTACTTTGTGACTCCTCGATTGTTGCGCTACTTTGTGACTCCTCGATTGTTGCGCTACTTTGTGACTCCTCGATTGTTGCGCTACTTTGTGACTCCTCGATTGTTGCGCTGCTTTGTGACTCCTCGATTGTTGCGCTACTTTGTGACTCCTCGATTATTGCGCTACTTTGTGACTCCTCGATTGTTGCGCTACTTTGTGACTTCTCGATTGTTGTGCTACTTTGTGACTCCTCGATTATTGCGCTACTTTGTGACTCCTCGATTGTTGCGCTACTTTGTGACTCGTCGATTATGGCGCTACTTTGTGACTCCTCGATTATTGCGCTACTTTGTGACTCCTCGATTATTGCGCTACTTTGTGACTCCTTGATTGTTGCGCTACTTTGTGACTCCTCGATTATTGCGCTACTTTGTGACTCCTTGATTGTTGCGCTACTTTGTGACTCCTTGATTGTTGCGCTACTTTGTGACTTTGCAGAATTTATCTCTGATAGGAAGAATTATAGAAGTGGTGGAGCTTTAGTGAAAGTTACAATGGAGGGACCGTCTGAGGTTGGGGATAGATTGAGGCCGTTGTAGCCGGATGACCCAACTATGACACACGGAAAGGCTGCACGGCGTGAATGGCTATCAGCCACATGATGGGATTCAGGTCACGGGCCGGCTCTGGCTTACATGGCTGCACTTGCTGTGTTATGCGTTCTGCAGCAAAACTTTAATAAGATCCATCAGCAGCAGCTAATCGAAGATCTGTCCCGCAGGTGCTGGAGGCGACACTGCGACCGTGCTAATCAGGCGCTAAGTGTCAAGCCTGGAACCGTTTTATTTAATTTTTGCTTATATCAATGACTTTTTTATACAAATTAGGCATAATGATGCTGCCGATAATGGACAGTGTTGATGAGGACTAGCCCGCTGATGATGTCGACATATTGCTGATCATTTTATGATGGTGATGATGACAACGGTGATGACGACTACAATACAGAACAATGATGATGACTCTCGTGCTGCGTCAGTGTTCTGGACTGCACTACCCCACGCGATCCCACTAATATCTACCTCACATGTTTTTAAGCCGGTTTTAAAAACACATCTCTTTAGATAGGACGATCACCTCAACTCAGCAGGGGGTCGCCATCAAGCCCCCTAATGAGGCAGTCCAAGGTGCCTCCCCCAGCGGCTGCATTTTGCCGCGCTCCCCCCAGACTGGGTGTCCGCCGTTCTCTGCGCGCTGGCTTCCAGAATCTTTCAGAGGCCAGTACAATTGAAGCCCTGACCACCGGGTCAGAGTGACGTCTTGTCAGGTCATGTGATCACGATGCTGACGTCACTCACCGGCGCAGAGACCATCGGTGGTAAGTGCACCACTGAAGATCCAGTGTAACGGGAGATTTACTCTGGGGAGAGATTTACTTTGTAGGGGGGAAAATTTACTTTGTAGAGGGAGAGATTTACTTGTATGGGGGGAGATTTACTCTGAGGGGGAATATTTACTCTGGGGAGCAACGTGGGAGATGGGAACCATGTATGAGGAAACAGTATGGGGCGCTGAGTGCGGACACAGTATGAGGAGCGAGGGGGGGAATGTATGAGGGGGGATGGGTGCGGACACAGAATGGGAAGGGTGTGTACGCAGTATGAGGAGTGAGGGGGGAATGTATGAGGGGGGATGGGTGCGGACACAGAATGGGGAGGGTGCGTACGCAGTATGGGGAGTGAGTGGGGGAAAGGGTGCGGACACAGTATGGGGAAACTAATGAGGGGAATAATGTCAGGAGACAATATAGGGGGAGAGAAGTGTGAGTGGGCACAGTGAGTAGTTTGGGAGGGGTAGCATGGGGGGACAGTGTAAGGGCGCAGCCAGGAGGGATCAGTATATCAAGAAGGAGGAGTGTGATGAGGAGGCACAGTATAGAGACTGAGGCCTATGGGAGGACCCACTGTGAGAGGACAGTGTGAAGAGGGGGCCCAGTATGGAAATGAGAGGGCAGTGTGGGGGTCATATTTGGTGAGGTGCAATTCAGGGGCTCAGCGTAGGGCAGATATTATTATTCAGGAGCATTATAATTACTCTGTATCTTTCAGGGCATCGTGTCGGGATGTTCTGCAGGAGACTGGAGAAGATGGAAGTCTGCAGAGACGAGCTGTGGATGAGAAAAGTCATCATGGCGTCTGGACAAGATGAAGAAAAGAAAGAAAACGACTCCAGAGACAACATCATCTATAAGGTACCTGGATGTAAAAAAATTTTGTGATACTGACTAATTCTCATATTTTTATTTATGTTAGGAGCATTAAAGGGGTTGTCCAAGTGTGTGATGAGTCTGCAATCATTCTATGTGACTGCAGACTTCTGAATTCTCACAGTGCGCACTGTACGCTGTCAGGATTCTCTGGTCACGTGCCAACTAGACATGCATTTCCTCACTCAATGAAAAATGAATTGAGCAAGGCTGGACACGTCTAGTCGGAATGTGGCCAGAAGTATACAAATCGCTTACTTGTGTTCACATGACCGTCCATTCTTGCCACCGGCAAGGTAGAATCTTAAAAGTGTGCAGTGCAGGCGCTGTGAGAATTCAGAAGCCTGAAGTCACATAGAGAGACTGTAGACTTTCATCTCAAACCTGGACAAGCCCTTTAAATATAAAATGAAGCTCTGTAGCCGATCATAACAGCGTGTAATATCCTCACTGTCAGGATTCAGCTCAGGTCCCAGCAGTCATCACATGGCCACTTCTCTCATGCGTTTTTCATACTTACGGTCACGTGACAACGAGCTTCTCTTCCTGTTTCTCTCAGTTTTTCATTGAACTTTGAGAGAATTTGGAAGAACAGCTCAACGGCACGTGACTAAATGTGCAAATTGCATATGTGCTTTGGGGAGGCACCAAACTTAATTCTTGTCCCGGGTGCCAGAAAACCTAGATACACCTCTGTATAAGAAGATAGCAAAGGGTTTTCAAGTTGCCCTTTCCTCAGTTCGAAATGTAATTAAGAAATGGCAGTTACCAGGAACAGTGGAGGTCAAGGTAAGGTCTGGAAGACCAAGCAAAATGTCAGTGAGAACTACTTGTAGGATTGCTAGAGAGGCAAATCAGAAGCCCCGCTTGACTGCAAAAGACCCTCAGAAAGATTTAGCAGACTCTGGAATTGTGTTACATTGTTCAACTGTTCAGAGGCACCTGCACAAATGTGGCCTTCATGGAAGAGTCATCAGAAGAAAACCTCTCCTGCGTCCTCACCATGAAATTCAGAGTCTGAAGTATGAAGAAGAACATCTAAACAAGCCTGATGCATTGTGGAAACAAGTCCTGTGGACCGATGAGGTTAAATAGAACTCTTTGGCCACAATGATCAAAGGTATGTGTGGAGAAAAAAGGGCACAGAATCACAGGAAAAGAACATCTCACCAACCATTAAGCATGGGGGAGGATCAAGCATGCTTTGGGGTTGTGTTGCAGCCAATGGCATGGGGAATATTTCACGGGTAGAGGGAAGAATGGATTCAATAAAATTTCAACAAGTTTTTGATACAAACATAACACCATCTGTAAAAAAGCTGAAGGTGAAAAGAGGATGATTCTACAAATGGATAATGGTCCTAAACACATGTCCAAATCCATAATAGACGACCTCAAAAGGCGCAAGCTAAAGGTTTTACAATGGCCTTCAGTCCCCTGATCTGAACATCATTGAAAATCTGTGGCTAGATCTCAAAATAGCAGAGCATGCAAGATGCCCCAGAAATCTCACAGAACCGGAAGAATTCTCCAAGGAAGAATCGAGGAAAATCCCTCAAACAAGAACTGAAAGACTCTTGTCTGGCTACAAAAAAGCGTTTCCAAGCTGTGATACTCTCAAAAGGGCGTGCTACTAGGCAGGGGCGGACACTGACTGCCTGGGGCCCCTGTGCAAGAAATGTGTCTGGGCCCCCCACCTTTTATGGCGACAAAGCGCAGATGTATGTATAGCCACACACACATATATACCTCTTACATAGTCTCCTTTATCATGTATATTGCTGTCCCTTAGTACACAGTGCCCTCTCTTGTTATGTACAGCACCGTCCCTTACATATTGGATTATCTATAGCGCAATGTTCTTTATTACATACCGTCCTCTTTTGTTAGACATGTAATGCAATGGCGGCTGATGGAGCAGGGGAAAGCTTCTTTTCTAATGGAGCAGACTGATGGACTGGTCTTCTGGTCACCGGCTGCTCCATCAGCCGTCATTATATATCTAACATGAAACGACTATGTAATAAAAGAGGGCGCTGTGACTGACAAAAATAACAAGAATACGCTATGTAAGGGACAGCACTGTACATAACAGCAGAGGAAGCTATATAATAAGGGACAGCACTGTACATAACAGCAGAGGAAGCTATATAATAAGGGACAACACTGTACATAACAGCAGAGGAAGCTATATAATAAGGGACAGCACTGTACATAACAGCAGAGGAAGCTATATAATAAGGGACAGCACTGTACATAACAGCAGAGGAAGCTATATAATAAGAGGCGGCACCATGTATAACTAGAGAGGATGGTATGTAATAAGGGAGGGTATTATACATAATAAAAGAGGAAACTAACTAACTAAGGATGGCGCTATACATAATAAGTGAGTACACTATATACTAAGGGACTGTGCTATACATAATAAGGCTACATTCCTGTATCCGTGTGCAGTGTCGGTGTGCTGCCCTGTTTTACAGACGCATTGAGCATGTCCTATTCTAATCCTCAAAATCGGATCAGAACAGAACATTCTCTGACCCTCACAGATCTCATTCTCAGATACGTGATTTTCATGGATGTGTGAATGGATCTATAAAACTCTACGAGTCCGTGGACCATCTGATAAAAAAAATCTGTCAGCACACGGACATTTCACACAAATGTGAGAATGTGGCCTAAGGGATTTTACAGATAACATCACTCCAAGTCACACAGTGCAGATACAGAATAATATCTACATCCAGGCTCTTACCACTGACGTCTCATCTGATCAGAGACGGTTTCTGCTGTTTCTTCTCCATCTGGTCAGACCTTCATGTCCACATCTCCCAGCCACGACTCGTCTTGTCACGATGATCTCCAGCCTAGAAAATAACAAGGTCACATATTGTATGTATACATGTGTCTCCCCCGAACTGTGCCCCTGAATACAGATATGTACCCCCCCCCATTAATATACTATTAGCCACTTAGTAATCAAAATACAAAGTGATAAGCAGCACTGTGCCCCCCATTAACTATAATCTCTGCCGCCCAATAATATAAATTATTCAGTCTCTGTGACTCTCACCAAATAACTGTAAGGCTATGTGCACACGGAAAATATACTAGGCTTTACAGTACAAGCAAAGTGAAACCCCCATCACTGCTCTCTCCCAGCACCCCCGTCATTGCGCTCTCCCAGCCCCATCATTGTGACGCGCCCCTGGGCCTTCTGTGTCGTGCGGCATCACGTGCACGGGGGCTTACCCGGAGCCGGATCTGTTGAGGGTTGTAGTCTCGTGGCGGTGACCCGGTCCGTGCCCAGGGAGTCAAACTAAGTGGCGAGTCTATTAGCAGTAGATGTTGGATGACTACGCCACCCGTTGAATGCAGCTTTGGAGCTGCCGCTGCAGGGCAGACCGCTGAGGCCGGTGGAAGGATGGTGCAGCGGGGATGGTATAACCCCCAACGGGAGGGGTATGGCCTCAGGGCAGCCGAAGTGGATGATGGGGGTAGCAGGAACCACTCAGAGACGATGCGTGTAGTTCAGGGTCTTTACTGGTGACAAAGATAGACCCTCCCGGAGTACTTGCTAGCGATCGGGGCCTGGTCAGTCCTTGAGCAGATGGGATCTCCCCTGGCCAGGCGGAGTTGTAGGCCTTCCCAGCTAACTGTACTCTTCTGGCTACCTTGCTAGAGGCGGGTAAAAGTAGCCCACGTCCCTGAGTGTACCGTGTGGTGCTCACCCGTATGGCCGGTGACTCGGGGCCTTCTAATGGCTTCCGCTCCACGATGGCGGTGCTGGTCCCACGCGTGTGACCGTGCCTTCGGGTTTCTGGGCCAGAGGACCTGCAATCCCCTGCCGGTCGGTTTCTGCTGCTGGGTAAGGATTAGTCCCCACAGCCTCGGACTCCGGGTCCGGTGATAACTTCTCAGTCAGGGCGAGCTCTGCAGCTGCCAGCCCCTGACTCCTTGTAGCACTGCTCCCACAGAGCTCCTGTTGTTTCTTCCTATGCTGCTTCTCTTCTCTACTCTTGTTCTCTCTCTCTCCCAACCCTGCCTCAGCCCCAGGTTTTTATAGGGGAAGTTCTTCCCCTCCTAGGACTGGGCAGGAGGTGTGGCATGCATAAGATCCCTGACCAAGAGACCTCCCACCTGCTCTCAGACATAATATTGCTATTATTGTGGAGACCAGACCCCTGGGGTGCCACATTCCCCCCTAGTGAAATTTAGTACTCCGGGACTAAACATATTTTACAAAAACATAACAGGGTATAACAACAACAATAAAATACAATAAGGAAACACATAAAGATGGTCACGGTGTGTCCGCAACCGGGTGCAGTCTTTGAAGAAAACAAAGGTGTCCATTTCACCAAAACAGGGAGACGTAACCAGGTAGGGGTCTGTCCTGCCCCGAGTCCTTAACAGTCTTTAGTCCGTCCTGGGTTACGCTCCAACTATACACAAAGGATTCCCGGTAAATCCACCAAAGACTCCTGTAAATAACTAGAAACACAAAATTATACACAAGCAACAATAACAGATAAACATTAATAAAATAACTTAAACACTTAGATCCTCCACCGTACGGGCAGCTGGCCTCTAGTGACCCTAGTGGACCTACGAAGCTGGTTGACTGGTCCTGAGCTACAGGGTATAGGAGCTGTCAAGGGTAAACTGGGCAGCCGTCTACGGACCCTTTGGCTCACTAGGGGTATGGCAGGCTCACTATAAGCAGAAGGTTGATCCTCCTGGTCTGCTTGTGTGGAGTCTTCTGCCTCCTGGACCGGCTGTTCTTCCAGCTCTACCGGTTGCTCTGTAAGTACTTGGGATTCTGGTTGGAGGAACGTGAGGACGGGTACCACAACTGCACTATTGACTTGAGTCCAGGACCGAGGGAAGTCTCCGAGCACAGTACTAACCATATCTTTCCCTTCCTCTACGGGTCGAGGGTCTTCTTGTTCCTCTTCAGGGTTCCGTAGCTGTTCGGGACACTTCTTCAGGTGATCCCGGGATACAATGGTTGTGGGTTCCCCTCCGTCTTTGCTGATGGTACAGACCTTCGGGTTGTCGTGGCTTGAGGGCAGTACGGTGTACGGGTCCTTCTCCCACTGGTCGTCCAACTTATGGAGCCGTCTTTTCCTCTTCAAGACCTGCTCTCCCGGCACCAGGGGAACAGCGGGAGCATACTGGTTGTAAGTTTTCTCTTGTCTTTCCCTAGCTTGACAGAGACTACGCTCCACGCTCTCCTGTACTTTCCGGTACTGCTGCTGCCTCTCTGTGTCCCAGTCTGCTTCTGGTGAAGTGTCCTCGGGTGTCAGGACTCCCATCTCCAGGTCAACAGGTAGCTTACCAGGTCTTGCCCTCATCAGGTAAGCCGGGGTACAGTTAGTGGAACCTACCGGGATGTGATGTATAGGTCCACTAGGTCGGGCAACCTCTCGGGCCACAGACTGCGTTCTTCCAGGGGCAATGTTTTTAGAAGATCTATCACCACCTGGTTCATTTTCTCACAAAGTCCATTAGTTTGCGGATGATAGGGTGTCGTCCTTATCTTCCGGCAGCCATACAGAGTGCAGAATTCTTGAAAGACCTCCGCTTCAAAGGCAGGTCCCTGATCCGTCAACACTTGGTCCGGGTACCCGTGTGGACGGCAGAAATGCTGCTGGAAGGCTCTAGCTGCTGTTCGAGCTGTTAAGTCCTTGACGGGGACGACAACCAAGAACCGGGAGTAGTGATCCACGATGGTTAGTGCGTAGACGTAGCCACTTCTGCTTGGGGTCAGTTTTACATGATCCAAGGCTACCAGTTCCAACGGCTGCCGGGTGACGATGGACTGCAGGGGAGTCTTCTGGCTGGCACGGTCCTTCCTTCTTAGGTTGCACGGGCCACAGTCTCTGCACCACCTCTCGATGGTTCCTCTCATGCCCACCCAATGGAACCGCCCGCGCAGCAAGAACTCCAGCTTCTTCCATCCGAAGTGCCCAGCTCCGTCGTGGTATGCCTCCATCACCATAGCTGCGTCTCTTCTTGGCACCACTACTTGCCAGATTAATTCATGCGTCCGGGAGTTAACCATTCTGCGGCACAACTTCCCCTTGTAAAGGAACAGTCGACTGTTCTCAGCCCACAGTTGCTTGGCTTCCTCCGGAGCGTCTGGGTCAAGGCGTGCATCTGGCCGAGTCAGCATCTCCTTTACCAGTCGGACGGCAGGGTCACTGTCTTGCGTCTCCGCCCAGTTGTAATGAGGTAAAGGGTTGAACGTAGCGGATTTACTCCTTACACGGTGGGAATACTGGATAGTCCCATGACGGTGGAATGCGGGGAGTTCAACTTCTTCCAGTCCCTCTGATTCTTCCCCTACGTCCGGTAGATTTGGCATCCTGGACAGGGCGTCCGCGTTGGTATTGGAGCGTCCTGCCCGGTATTTGATTGTAAACTCATAGTTGGACAAACGGGCCATCCATCTCTGCTCTAGGGCACCGAGTCTTGCTGTGTCCAGGTGTGTCAACGGGTTGTTATCCGTGTACACGGTGAACCGGGAAGAAGCGAGGTAGTGCTTAAAGCGTTCGGTGACTGCCCACACCACTGCCAGGAACTCTAGCTTAAATGAGCTGTAATTTTCAGGGTTTCTTTCGGTGGGTCGCAGTTTTCGGCTGGCGTAAGCAATTACCCGTTCTTTCCCCTGCTGAATCTGGGACAGTACGGCTCCTAGCCCGATGTTACTGGCGTCGGTGTAGAGGATAAAGGGCTGGCTATAATCAGGGTATGCCAGGATTTCATCCCCCGTGAGGGCCATCTTCAGCTGGCGGAAGGACTCTTCTTCCAGCTTCTCCCATCTGAAGGGTGGCTTCTGGTTCTTGGCCTTCCTGGACTGGCCTATCAGGAGGTCCTGCATAGGAGCTGCCTTTCTGGTGAAACCGGGAATAAACCTTCGGTAGTAGCCTACCAACCCGAGGAACTGCCTCACTTCCTTTACGCTGGAGGGGCTTGGCCATTCCTTAATTGCGGTGATCTTATCAGGGTCGGGAGCCACTCCGTCAGCACTCACCACGTGTCCCAGGTACTGCACCTTTGGCTTCAGGAGGTGACACTTAGAGGGTTTCACCTTCAGGCCATAACTTGCCAGGGCTTCGAACACTTCCGCCAGGTGTTTCAGGTGGTCCTCATAAGTCTTGGAATATACGATGACATCGTCCAGGTACAGCAGGACCGTCTCGAAGTTTCTGTGTCCCAGACAGCACTCCATTAATCGTTGGAAGGTTCCTGGTGCATTGCAGAGTCCGAACGGCATACAAGTAAACTCGCTAAGTCCCATCGGGGTGGTGAATGCGGTCTTCTCCCGGTCCGCCTCTGCTACAGGAACCTGCCAGTACCCGCTAGTGAGATCCAAGGTAGAGAAGAAGTTAGCAGATTTTAAAGCAGCCAAAGACTCCTCTATCCTTGGTAAGGGGTACGCATCCTTGTGTGTGATTCGGTTGATTTTCCGGTAATCTACACACATTCTCATGGTGTTGTCTTTCTTTTTGACTAAGACTAGTGGGGCTGCCCAGGGGCTACAGCTATCCTTGATTACCCCAGCCTCCTTCATGTCTCTAAGCATCCCCTTAGCGTGTTGGTAGTGTGCAGGGGGTACGGGTCGATACCTCTCTTTTATGGGAGGATGGTCTCCCGTGGGGATGTGGTGTTCCACCCCCTTGACTCGCCCGAAGTCTAACGGGTGTTTACTAAACACTCTCTCGTACTCTTGAACCACCCGATAGACTCCCTGTTTCTGATGGGAGGGAGTGGAGTCAGTACCCAAATGTAGTTGCTGACACCAATCCTCCATTATTTTCTTAGAGCCGTTACCTTCCTCCGGGTGAGATGGAGGCAAGGGTTCCACAGACTGTATAGAATTTTGGTTGATGGTGTATAATTTGGCTAGCGTGGCATACCGGGGTAGGTACACTTCCCTCTTCCCGATATTTATTATGCGAACGGGCACCCTCCCATGGCGTACATCAACCACCCCCCGGGCTGTCAAAATGGTGGGCCTACTGTCTGAATAGGCTGGTTCTACCATTGCTTGGTAATCTCTACCTCTCAGACCAATAGCTGCCCGACACCAAATCATCATTTCACTTTTCGGGGGCATGGCAATAGGGAAAGGGTCACACATTCTTACGCTAACAATCTCACCGCCGGAGAGTTCCACCTGTTGCCGTCGCATCAGTGCCCGGATCTCTTTCTGGAGCACCCGCTGCTGGCCGGAGCTGGCGTTCTTGGCAACCTGCTGTAAAATGAAAATCACCTCTGCAAGACAATTTTCAATCACATTAGTTCCTAGAGTTATCTTTGGGTGACTCTCACGCTTGTCAATGTCTACAATGATCAGTCCCTGTGCTGCCAGTTCGACTCTACCGATTTTAATGGTCATCTCTTTAAATCCGATCTGCGGCACGGGTTGACCATTGCTGGCGATGATACTCAAGTCGTCAGGGTAGCGGGTTATATCCGAGTCATTCCAGTACTGCTTGAAGAGCACGTACGGGATGGTGGTGACCTGTGACCCGGTGTCAAGTAGGGCACTCATAGGAATGCCATCCAGTACCACAGGCAAGACTGGACGTCCTCCCACATATCTGTCGCGCCAGTTCGATGGGCCTGGTGATCTTTTTCCTGGGGGTTGGCCCTCTACCCCAGGTTGTGCCAGTTTAAAGGACAGTACCTTGCCATATGTCCGGGTTGATTGCAGCGGCGGCAGATGGGTTGTCCGTCCTCGTTGTATCGGTCGCTGGGTCTTCCTCTGGCCGGTGAGGTCCTCCTTGGTCGGCGCCATGGGATGTCCTCCGGTCCGGATGCCAGCTGGATCTTCCCTGGAGTGGAAACCTGTAAAGACTGCACAGTTCGGGTTAGCGCAGCAACGCTTTTAGCTAGCTCTTGGACCTGATGGTGCAGGTCTGGAGCCGGGTCATTGTTCAAAGCCTGCGCATCAGCCCCCACAGGCCCTGCCGACAAGGGCGCCGCCTCCTGGTGGTAAGTGATAGCTGGGCGCCTGTGGGTCACAACGCCACCCGGTGCCGGTTCTCGGAGCACCCGGATGGCTCTGTCCTTGAACTGTGCAAAGTCCAGATGAGGATCCTGTAAGGCTATGGCCCGCAACTGGGTTCGGTGGACATTGCAATATAGTCCCTCTATAAATTGTTCGGTCAACAGCCTGTCCTCGTTTCCCACGCTGTCGGGGTCGGTCTGCTTAATGGCTCTCAGGGCCTCTTGTAGGTTTAGTGCATAGTCCCTTATACTCTCATGTGCTCGCTGCTTGCACCCATAGAATTTAAGCTTAATTTCGGCTGAGGTGCGGGTATCAAAGGTGCCCCTCAGCCGGGTTAGTATCATGTGGCCAGGACTTTACCTCCCTTTGGGCTGCCCCGGTTAGTTGGGCCACCAGGATGCTCACTTTTTGCTCTTCTGTGAGGGGGTACACCTGGAAGAGGCTATCCAGCTTTTCTCTAAAGTCATTCAGGGTATGTGACTCCCCTGAGTACTGGGGTAGCCAGGCTGCCCCCGGGATATAGGGCATGGTGAAAGGCATGACTGCAGCAGCGCTGGCGCTGGCGGGGGTTGAGGCAGTGAAGCTCTCCTCCGTATCCGACATCTTCCTCCCCCCCGGTGGACCGTGGCCTACCTTGCGATGATCCTCTTCCGTAGGCCGCGGCTCCGCAGTGGATCGTCAGGGTCGAGGACCTTCCGTCGCGCTCCTGTGACGTCGGCGTCTGCTGGGCTCCTTCCAGGACCTTACGCAACGTCCGGACGTAAGGCGGGGCTTCAGTTCTCGCGCGCCTTCGGAGTCCACGCCCCTCTTCTTCCCGCGCGGCGTCTTCAAGATGGCGTCCAACGGCGGGAAAACTCCACGGATGGCGGGAGGAAGGCAGAAGATGGCGCCGGATGGCGGGAAAACTTTGCAGATGGCGGGAAGAAGGCAAAAGATGGCGCCGGATGGCGGGAAACTTCACCACTGGTAAGTTTGAACAGTCTTTTTCAGGCACGCAGTACCCGGTGGTTGCGGGCACGAAATTCTGCCGACTACGCCAAAAGTTGACGCGCCCCTGGGCCTTCTGTGTCGTGCGGCATCGCGTGCACGGGGGCTTACCCGGAGCCGGATCAGATGGGGGTAGTAGTCTCGTGGCGGTTACCCGGTCCGTGCCCAGGGAGTCAAACTAAGTGGCGAGTCTATTAGCAGTAGATGTTGGATGACTACGCCACCCGTTGAATGCAGCTTTGGAGCTGCCGCTGCAGGGCAGACCGCTGAGGCCGGTGGAAGGATGGTGCAGCGGGGATGGTATAACCCCCAACGGGAGGGGTATGGCCTCAGGGCAGCCGAAGTGGATGATGGGGGTAGCAGGAACCACTCAGAGACGATGCGTGTAGTTCAGGGTCTTTACTGGTGACAAAGATAGACCCTCCCGGAGTACTTGCTAGCGATCGGGGCCTGGTCAGTCCTTGAGCAGATGGGATCTCCCCTGGCCAGGCGGAGTTGTAGGCCTTCCCAGCTAACTGTACTCTTCTGGCTACCTTGCTAGAGGCGGGTAAAAGTAGCCCACGTCCCTGAGTGTACCGTGTGGTGCTCACCCGTATGGCCGGTGACTCGGGGCCTTCTAATGGCTTCCTCTCCACGATGGCGGTGCTGGTCCCACGCGTGTGACCGTGCCTTCGGGTTTCTGGGCCAGAGGACCTGCAATCCCCTGCCGGTCGGTTTCTGCTGCTGGGTAAGGATTAGTCCCCACAGCCTCGGACTCCGGGTCCGGTGATAACTTCTCAGTCAGGGCGAGCTCTGCAGCTGCCAGCCCCTGACTCCTTGTAGCACTGCTCCCACAGAGCTCCTGTTGTTTCTTCCTATGCTGCTTCTCTTCTCTACTCTTGTTCTCTCTCTCTCCCAACCCTGCCTCAGCCCCAGGTTTTTATAGGGGAAGTTCTTCCCCTCCCAGGACTGGGCAGGAGGTGTGGCATGCATAAGATCCCTGACCAAGAGACCTCCCACCTGCTCTCAGACATAATATTGCTATTATTGTGGAGACCAGACCCCTGGGGTGCCACATTTGCTCTCCCCATCCCCACCATCCTCATCATTGCTCTTCCCTTCCCCACCATTCCTCTCCCCGTCCCCACCATCTCCATCATTGCTCTCCCCATTCTCATCATTGCTCTCCCCATCCCCATCATTGCTCTCCCCAGCCCCATCATTGCTCACTCCAGTCCGATCATTTCTCTCCCCAGCCCCATCATTGCTCTCCCCAGCCCCATCATTTCTCACTCCAGCCTCATCATTGCTCTCCCCATCCCCATCATTGCTCTCCCCAGCCCCGTCATTGCTCACTCCAGTCCCATCATTTCTCTCTGCAGTCCCATCATTGCTCTCCCCAGCCCCATCATTGCTCTCCCCGTCACATCATTGCTATCCCCAGCCCCATCATTGCTCTCTCCAGCCCCATCATTGCTCTCTCCAGCCCCATCATTGCTCTCCCCAGCCCCATCATTGCTCTCCCCAGCCCCATCATTGCTCACTCCAGCCTCATCATTTCTCTCCCCATCTCCATCATTGCTCTCCCCAGCCCCATCATTTCTCTCTCCAGCCCCATCATTGCTCTCTCCAGCCCCATCATTGCTCTCCCCATCCCCATCATTGCTCACTCCAGTCCCATCATTGCTATCCCCAGCCCCATCATTGCTTTCCCCATTCCCATTATTGCTTTCCCCAGCCCCACCATTGCACTCCCCCACCTCCCCTCATTCTCCTGTTCCTCTCCCCAGCATTTCAGTATAAAAAAAATAAAAAACACAACTTACCTCTCAGCCCGCTCCCCTGCAGCATCCTCCTCGTTGCCGGAAACTTTCGCTCTGACCCAGGCGTGCGCTGCATAATGATGTCATCAAGCAGTGAGGGCCTGTGTCATGGAAGAAGCGCTGGGCAGGAAGCAGAGGTGAGGACGGATCCATCCAGCTCCGCTGCCATTCTCCTCCTGTCAGCAGTGGAGCTGGAGGGATGGCTCCCTGCCCACCGCGTGTGATGAGGGCAATCTGGCCATGGGCCCTCCAGAGCCTGGGGCTCCAAGAAGCAGGCCAGATTGCCCTCAATATTAGCAGCCCGGGAAGGGCCCCCCTGCACCGCCGGGCCCCGGTGCAGTTGCACCGGCTGCACCCGCAGTAGGTCCGCCCCTGTTACTAGGTGCTAACCATGCAGGGTATCCAAAATTTTGCATCACCAATTTTTCTTTTTTGTTATTTTTACAATGTGAAAGATGAAAATATATGTATATATATATATATATATATATATATATATATATATATATATTTTTTTTTTTTTTTTTTGTTGTTGCCTAAAATACAAAGGAAATGTGTCATCTGTAACTTTAGGCCTTTTAGAAATCATTTCATCTTCAACTTACTTAACTATTCACAATCACAGGAATTTTGACCAGGGGTGCACAAACTTTTACATGTCGCTGTACATTATTTTTCAGTTATCATAGGAGACATTGGTGTGGATGCTGCACTCGGTGTGTTCACCTTTGTGTCATCCGGTAGCCGAGAGCCATCGTATGCCATTCTGGAAAGGCTTTGACTTGGATGCCGCTCCATATTCATTTCGGGAAGCAGCCATTCGTCTGCCAGGTGCAGCTGTCAGACGTGTCCTCACCAGGTTCTGCTGGTCTCGATCTGGTGGTGATGATGGGCTGCAGATGTCCCTCACATCTGGGGCCAGGAAATCAATTGAAGACTTTCAGGAAGCCTTCTATTTATACACATGATGAAGAGATGGGCAGAAGCCACAAGTTCTGTCGTAATCCAGATCCTGCAATCGATCAGCAGCTTCACATTTAACCAAGATTGTAGCGTGAGAGTAATTGCAATGAAATGGTTAACCTGCACCCCAAAACACAAGTTCCCCTGTAACTGTTTTTCTGTGATCAACGGGTTAGGGTGACTGAGAGGCCACTGACACCAAGATCCCATCATGTCCGCTCCTTCACTGATGTTTACTGGGTCCATCGCTGAAAAGTGAAACACTCAATGTTCTCATATCATATTTACTCCTATTCTCCAAGATCTCTGCTTACAGGAATCCATGGAGGCGAAAGACCAGAGAGTCCTGGAGAGCATTGCTCGAGGGAACGCCAGTCTAAGGGATGTGTCCAGAAGAGATGATGGAGGCGAGGGGCGGTCATCAGATACTGATGATGGAGGCGGAAGACCGGAGAGTCCTGGAGAGCATTGCTCGAGGGAACGCCAGTCTAAGGGAGGTGTCCAGAAGAGATGGTGGAGGCGAGGGGCGGTCATCAGATACTGATGATGGAGGCGGAAGACCGGGGAGTCCTGGAGAGCACTGCTCAAGAGAACGCCAGTCTAAGGGAGGTGTCCAGAAGAGATGGTGGAGGCGAGGGGCGGTCATCAGATACTGATGATGGAGGTGACGGGCGGTCACCAGATACTGATGATGGAAGAGACCGGCGGTCACCAGATACTGATGATGGAGGCGAAAGACCGGAGAGTCCTGGAGAGCACTGCTCAAGGGAACGCCAGTCTAAGGGAGGTGTCCAGAAGAGATGGTGGAGGCGAGGGGCGGTCATCAGATACTGATGATGGAGGCGGAAGACCGGGGAGTCCTGGAGAGCACTGCTCGAGGGAACGCCAGTCTAAGGGATGTGTCCAGAAGAGATGGTGGAGGCGAGGGGCGGTCATCAGATACTGATGATGGAGGTGACGGGCGGTCACCAGATACTGATGATGGAAGAGACCGGCAGTCACCAGATACTGATGATGGAGGCGAAAGACCGGAGAGTCCTGGAGAGCACTGCTCGAGGGAACGCCAGTCTAAGGGATGTGTCCAGAAAAGATGGTGGAGGCGAGGGGCGGCCATCAGATACTGATGATGGAGGAGACGGGCGGTCACCAGATACTGATGATGGAGGCGACGGGCGGTCACCAGATACTGATGATGGAGGAGACCGGCGGTCACCAGATACTGATGATGGAGGCGACGGGCAGTCACCAGATACTGATGATGGAGGCGACGGGCGGTCACCAGATACTGATGATGGAGGAGAAGGGCGGTCACCAAATACTGATGATGGAGGCGACGGGCGGTCACCAGATACTGATGATGGAGGAGACGGGCGGTCACCAGATACTGATGATGGAGGCGAAAGACCAGAGAGTCCTGGAGAGCACTGCTCGAGGGAACGCCAGTCTAAGGGATGTGTCCAGAAAAGATGGTGGAGGCGAGGGGCGGCCATCAGATACTGATGATGGAGGCGAGGGACGGCCATCAGATATTGATGATGGAGGAGACGGGCGGTCACCAGATACTGATGATGGAGGCGACGGGCGGTCACCAGATACTGATGATGGAGGAGACCGGCGGTCACCAGATACTGATGATGGAGGCGACGGGCAGTCACCAGATACTGATGATGGAGGTGACGGGCGGTCACCTGATACTGATGATGGAGGAGAAGGGCGGTCACCAAATACTGATGATGGAGGCGACGGGCGGTCACCAGATACTGATGATGTAGGAGATGGGCGGTCACCAGATACTGATGATGGAGGAGACTGGCGGTCACCGGATACTGATGATGGAGGAGACGGGCGGTCACCAGATACTGATGATGGAGGTGACGGGTGGTCACCAGATACTGATGATGGAGGTGACGGGCGGTCACCAGATACTGATGATGGAGGTGACGGGTGGTCACCAGATACTGATGATGGAGAAGACGGGCGGTCACCAGATACTGATGATGGAGGAAACAGGCGGTCACCAGATACTGATGATGGAGGGGACGGGCGGTCACCAGATACTGATGATAGAAGCGACGGGTGGTCACCAGATACTGATGAAGGAGGAGACGGGCGGTCACCAGATACTGATGATGGAGGTGACGGGCGGTCACCAGATACTGATGATCGAGGAGACGGGCGGTCACCAGATACTGATGATGGAGGAGACGGGTGGTCACCAGATGCTGATGATGAAGGAGACGGGCGGTCACCAGATACTGATGGGATTTAATTTTCTCTTTTGTTCATTTACGTTGCATTTTCTAATTGATTACTTGCAATACTGTGTGAGTGATTATACAGTACAGACCAAAAGTTTGGACACACATTCTCATTTAAAGATTTTTCTGTATTTTCATGACTATGAAAATTGTACATTCACACTGAAGGCATCAAAACTATGAATTAACACATGTGGAATTATATACTTAACAAAAAAGTGTGAAACAACTGAAAATATGTCTTATATTCTAGGCTCTTCAAAGTAGCCACCTTTTGCTTTGATGACTACTTTGCACACTCTTGGCATTCTCTTGATGAGCTTCAAGAGGTAGTCACCGGAAATGGTCTTCCAACAATCTTGAAGGAGTTACCAGAGATGCTTAGCACTTGTTGGCCCTTTTGCCTTCACTCTGCGGTCCAGCTCACCCCAAACCATCTCGATTGGGTTCAGGTCTGGTGACTGTGGAGGCCAGGTCATCTGGCGTAGCCCCCCATCACTCTCCTTCTTGGTCAAATAGCCCTTACACAGCCTGGAGGTGTGTTTGGGGTCATTGTCCTGTTGAAAAATAAATGATGGTCCAACTAAAACCGGATGGAATAGCATGCCGCTGCAAGATGCTGTGGTAGCCATGCTGGTTCAGTATGCCTTCAATTTTGAATAAATCCACAACAGTGTCACCAGCAAAGCCCCCACACCATCACACCTCCTCCTCCATGCTTCACGGTGGGAACCAGGCATGTAGAGTGCATCCGTTCACCTTTTCTGTGTCGCACAAAGACACGGTGGTTGGAACCAAAGATCTCAAATTTGGACTCATCAGACCAAAGCACAGATTTCCACTGGTCTAATGTCCATTCCTTGTGTTCTTTAGCCCAAACAAGTCTCTTCTGCTTGTTGCCTGTCCTTAGCAGTGGTTTCCTAGCAGCTATTTTACCATGAAGGCCTGCTGCACAAAGTCTCCTCTTAACAGTTGTTGTAGAGATGTGTCTGCTGCTAGAACTCTGTGTGGCATTGACCTGGTCTCTAATCTGAGCTGCTGTTAACCTGCGATTTCTGAGGCTGGTGACTCGGATAAACTTATCCTCAGAAGCAGAGGTGACTCTTGGTCTTCCTTTCCTGGGGTGGTCCTCATGTGAGCCAGTTTCTTTGTAGCGCTTGATGGTTTTTGCAACTGCACTTGGGGACACTTTCAAAGTTTGCCCAATCTTTCGGACTGACTGACCTTCATTTCTTAAAGTAATGATGGCCACTCGTTTTTCTTTACTTAACTGCTTTTTTATTGCCATAATACAAATTCTAATAGTCTATTCAGTAGGACTATCAGCTGTGTATCAACCAGACTTCTGCACAGCACAACTGATGGTCCCAACCCCATTTATAAGGCAAGAAATCCCACTTATTAAACCTGACAGGGCACACCTGTGAAGTGAAAACCATTTCCGGTGACTACCTCTTGAAGCTCATCAAGAGAATGCCAAGAGTGTGCAAAGCAGTCATCAAAGCAAAAGGTGGCTACTTTGAAGAACCTAGAATATAAGACATATTTTCAGTTGTTTCACACTTTTTGTTAAGTATATAATTCCACATGTGGTAATTCATAGTTTTGATGCCTTCATTGTGAATGTACAATTTTCATAGTCATGGAAATACAGAAAAATCTTTAAATGAGAAGGTGTGTCCAAACTTTTGGTCTGTACTGTATATATATTATATATATTTATATATATATATATATATATACATCTGTACACATATGTTTTCTGACAGCAGGAATAGACACATATTTTGTATTTTTCATGCTGTGATCGCCGCCTTCGTCCCCGTTGCAGCAGATGTATTTCTGTATGTGCTGAATGTTGAACAGGTCGGAGCAGATGTGACCTGCAATTTGTGAAATGGAAACAAACAGAAGAAAAAAGTGTTTGCCATCTGTGGATCCAACATGGCAGGCTGGCAGCGCAGCCCTCCTGGACCAGACCTGACAGTGATCTCATCTGCGCGCGGCGGCTGGGGTCAGACACTTCTATGCAGATCCTCGGAGCCGAGTGACGATAAAAGAACGCTTTATCCCACAAGTGTAAATGATGCTGATTATTATAATGTCAGATCTGCACTTGTTTCTTCAGGACATTAAGGCTGGCAGATATTTAATGAGCGGCGGCCGCTATTGTTTACCCTGGAGAGAGTCGAGATTGTGCAAAGATACAAAACACTGTTATTAAGAAGCCTGGACATCGTTATTACTGTGGTTAGTAGGAAACAGCCGACACATGGGGGAAAAAGGTCACATACAACCAGGCATAAAGCTGTTCATGTAGCTTCCCTGCAGGGTGTGTAACTCCCGGATGCCTGAATTCCGACAGTATCCAGGATTTGCGCCCCCTGTAGTCGCTGTTACAGTATGGTTTCATACAGCAGATGCAGGCTCATGCCGGGGACTGCGTTGAGCAGACAGCAGATGGTGCTCTGTTAATTGAATAGAGGTTGTTAGTGCCATACTGTGTGGCCTCTATGACAACACAGCATTTAATCTTAATTATCCAGACGTCTATTTTCAGTAGGTCGGGAGACATTGTCATATTGTCTGAATGTTGACACTTGAGTTGATGTTTGTGGTAACTTATTGTTTGTTATCTCTGGAGGACAGGGACTCAGAGTCATTGAACAATGATGTTTGCTAATATGCTGCTTACACATTGTACCAGGCCAGCTAGTTTGTTGACCTGCAAAACAGAGCAGGACAAACTATAGGCAGATTGATTAAATACTCAAAAATGCGACTTAAACTCATCCCACCTCCCCCCTTTCGTGTGGATACTGGCTTGAAAGGACAGTTGTGAACTACACTGCTCAAAAAAATAAAGGGGACACTTAAAAAACAGAATATAACTCCAAGTAAATCAAACGTCTGTGAAATCAAACTGTCCACTTAGGAAGCAACACTGATTGACAATCAATTTCACATGCTGTTGTGCAAATGGAACAGACAATAGATGGAAATTATTGGCAATTATCAAGACACCCTCAATAAAGGAGTGGTTTTGCAGGTGGGGACCACAGACCACATCTCAGTACCAATGCATTCTGGCTGATGTTTTGGTCACTTTTGAATGTTGTTTGTGCTTTCACACTCGTGGTAGCATGAGACAGACTCTACAACCCACAGAAGTTGCTCAGGTAGTGCAGCTCATCCAGAATGGCACATCAATGCGAGCTGTGGCAAGAAGGTTAGCTGTATCTGTCAGCGTAGGGTCCAGAGGCTGGAGGCGCTACCAGGAGACAGGCCAGTACACCAGGAGACGTGGAGGGGGCCGTAGGAGGGCAACAACCCAGCAGCAGGACCGCTACCTCCGCCTTTGTACAAGGAGGAACAGGAGGAGCACTGCTAGAGCCCTGCAAAATGACCTCCAGCAGGCCACAAATGTGCATGTGTCTGCGCAAACGGTTAGAAACCGGCTCCATGAGGGTGGTATGAGGGCCCGACGTCCACAGATGGGGGTTGTGCTCACAGTCCAACACCGTGCAGGACGCTTGGCATTTGCCACAGAACACCAGGATTGGCAAAGTGGCCACTGGCGCCCTGTGCTCTTCACAGATGAAAGCAGGTTCACACTGAGCACATGTGACAGACGTGACAGAGTCTGGAGACGCCGTGGAGAGCGATCTGCTGCCTGCAACATTCTTCAGAATGACCGGTTTGGCAGTGGGTCAGTAATGGTGTGGGGTGGCATTTCTTTGGAGGGCCGCACAGGCCTCCATGTGCTCGCCAGAGATAGCCTGACTGCCATTAGGTACCGAGATGAGATCCTCAGACCCCTTGTGAGACCATATGCTGGTGCGGTTGGCCCTGTGTTCCTCCTAATGCAGGACAATGCCAGACCTCATGTGGCTGGAGTGTGTCAGCAGTTCCTGCAAGATGAAGGCATTGAAGCTATGGAATGGCCTGCCCGTTCCCCAGACCTGAATCCGATTGAGCACATCTGGGACATCATGTCTCGCTCCATCCACCAACGTCACGTTGCACTACAGACTGTCCAGGAGTTGGCGGATGCTTTAGTCCAGGTCTGGAGGAGATCCCACAGGAGACCATCCGCAACCTCATCAGGAGCATGCCCAGGCGTTGTAGGGAGGTCATACAGGCACGTGGAGGCCACACACAATACTCAGCCTCATCAGGAGCATGCCCAGGTGTTGTAGGGAGGTCATACAGGCACGTGGAGGCCACACACAATACTGAGCCTCATCAGGAGCATGTCCAGGCATTGTAGGGAGGTCATACAGGCACGTGGAGGCCACACACAATACTCAGCCTCATCAGGAGCATGCCCAGGCGTTGTAGGGAGGTCATACAGGCACGTGGAGGCCACACACAATACTCAGCCTCATCAGGAGCATGCCCAGGCGTTGTAGGGAGGTCATACAGACACGTGGAGGCCACACACAATACTCAGCCTCATCAGGAGCATGCCCAGGCGTTGTAGGGAGGTCATACAGGCACGTGGAGGCCACACACAATACTCAGCCTCATCAGGAGCATGCCCAGGCGTTGTAGGGAGGTCATACAGGCACGTGGAGGTCATACACAATACTCAGCCTCATCAGGAGCATGCCCAGGCGTTGTAGGGAGGTCATACAGGCACGTGGAGGCCACACACAATACTCAGCCTCATCAGGAGCATGCCCAGGCGTTGTAGGGAGGTCATACAGGCACGTGGAGGCCACACACAATACTCAGCCTCATCAGGAGCATGCCCAGGCGTTGTAGGGAGGTCATACAGGCACGTGGAGGCCACACACAATACTCAGCCTCATCAGGAGCATGCCCAGGCGTTGTAGGGAGGTCATACAGACACGTGGAGGCCACACACAATACTCAGCCTCATCAGGAGCATGCCCAGGCGTTGTAGGGAGGTCATACAGGCACGTGGAGGCCACACACAATACTCAGCCTCATCAGGAGCATGCCCAGGCGTTGTAGGGAGGTCATACAGGCACGTGGAGGCCACACACAATACTCAGCCTCATCAGGAGCATGCCCAGGCGTTGTAGGGAGGTCATACAGGCACGTGGAGGCCACACACAATACTCAGCCTCATCAGGAGCATGCCCAGGCGTTGTAGGGAGGTCATACAGGCACGTGGAGGTCATACACAATACTCAGCCTCATCAGGAGCATGCCCAGGCGTTGTAGGGAGGTCATACAGGCACGTGGAGGCCACACACAATACTGAGCGTCATTTTGACTTGTTTTAAGGACATTACATCACAGTTGGATCAGCCTGTAGTGTGTTTTTCCACTTTAATTTTGGGGGTGACTCCACATCCAGGCCTCTATTGGTTAATAAATGTGATTTCCATTGATGATTTTTGTGTGATTTTGTTGTCAGCACATTCAGCTTTCTACAGAACAAAGTATTCAATGAGAAGATTTCATTCATTCAGATCTAGGAGGGGGGATTTCAGTGTTCTCTTTATTTTTTTGAGCAGTGTGTATAAGGGGGATATGCCTTTGAGTCAAAAATCCTTTACAAAACCACAGCCAGGAACACTATATGTGACAGCTCTACAGGACAGTATGGCTCCATCAAGAAAGACACAGATTTGGATTCTACAGGATGCCAGCTTAAGAGACCACTGTCCGGCTGGATGAATACAGATCTACTCCATTGACTATCACAGAACCCATGGATACACTTGGGGAAACCTGATTGAGACCCTCCGGTCGCTGGTCCCATGGAGATGTTTGGGGTAGCCAGGTTGGGACCCTCCGGTCACCTGAAACCAATGGATACTCTCAGAGAAAGCCAGGTTGGGACCATCTGGTCACCTGGTTCCATGGATATGTTCGGAGAAGGCAGGTTGGGACCCTCAGGTCTCCTGGCCACGTACCTCAATGGATTGTTAGCTTCCGAAGCTTGCCACTACCTTCTCTATGTGGGGGCCCGCCAAAAGCCGGGTGCCACTGGTGGGCGTAGTCAGCCCTGGAAGCCCTCGGAGTCGCAGACGCTCTATTCTCGGCGGGCCAGCGGAAGGGTGAGACTGTGTAATGTTGCACCATCTTGGGTATTTGCTGGGACTGTCCTATGTGTTTATTGTCCGCTTTGTGGGTCAATAAAGTCTTGCCACGCTGTGTTACTATCACCCTGTGTTGTCTGAGTAGTTTTCTGCCCACGGGAGACCCCAGGTCTTCACAGCTTCCTTGTCTTTATTTGTGTCAGTTCTCTCCTGTCATCCTCCATGTTGTGATGGTGTATTACCATATGTCCCAAATAAAACAGTTAATTCTCCCACAATATCTGAGTGCTGATGATTCTGCTGAAAGTGGAAACCTGCAGCAGTTTCTTCATTGTAGCAGCTATTGGACATTCAATAAACGTTTGGTCCAAGCAGGTTTTCAGCTTGTGGATCTACATTACACAACAATGTTTCCACTCAGTGACACAAACCAGATATTTTGATATTGGGACATAAAGTATACTAGTTGGAAGTTGAGAACCTTCTTGTGATCTAGTCATGATGAAGCTTTATTTCCTAGAGACTGGAGCGGCACGTTCAGATACTGGTGGAGCCGGCGTTTTCCATTCTTCTGTACAATGTTTGGCATAAGTCGTGAACGTTTTCTCCAGTTGTGATGAGGATAGACGAATGAGTTAATGTCTCAAATGATGGCTCCCAGGATCGTCCTCTTCACCACTTCATTATACAACAGAGATTTACCCAAGAAATGCAGAAAACTTTCCAAGACGTCGTCGAGCGCGGTCAATGAGCTCTGAAAAGCACCTGAGCTCCTAACTAATGAGCAAATTATTTGCAGAAGATTAGATGCCGTCTTCCGCCCCATTTCCTGCCAGTTAGTGATTCTTCATGGGTGAAGCTTGAGTAAAAGGTTTAGTAATTATTCAGTGCAGGGCGCAGGTGCCATCACATACATGATCTTTACGGATGCTCAGCCATGCCGCCCAAGTTAAGGTCAGGATCAGAGAATCAGGTGGACAGGATGAGTCTTATGAGGCTCCCAGGACAGATACAAGTGGGCACATGGTGTAACAACGCTACAGAAATGAGGCAGAAGTGGGAATAAGACATTAGTGATGCATGCCATGCCTTGTATCGTGTGAGATATGGGCATGGCTGAAGAGCTCACCACAGTTGTGCGAGTCCTATTATTGAGTGTACAAACTACTGGTGAACGTGTAGTGTCAGGACTGGTGCAGAGGAACGGTCTCATCAGAAACCAATGGGGCACATAAGCTAGGACCACAGTACTGACCAGCAATGACTCCATGCATGATCAAATTGTACCTGGTTGTTTCCACTAGCGTCACATCACACTTTGAAGTTCTAAAAGGTTTAGTAAATCAGCGTTTGCACAGATTGAAAGTTGTTCTCGTCATGTCTGATAGGTACAAAAAATGTTGTAGGTGTCACAAAAAATGTCAAGAAGAAGAAGAAGGATCTGAGTGTGAATACTGTCCAGGTGGCAGAGGTTGGTGCATTGGGTGAGGACCACAGCGGTGATGGGATGGCACAAAGCTTCTTATCGGAAGGAGATGTCTATCAGTGATTCGAGAGTCTTGAAATCTGCAGATACTTTGTTGTTCTGTTTTTTTTTTTTATCTGCCGACAAGAAATAATCCAGAGTCTGTTACATGACAGCCCAGTAAGCGCAGACAGGTGAATGCTGCAGCTCGTAGTGTCAGGATTGTGATCGGTGACATGACAGCCCAGTATCCGCAGACAGGTGAATGCTGCAGCTCGTAGTGTCAGGATTGTGATCGGTGACATGACAGCCCAGTATCCGCAGACAGGTGAATGCTGCAGCTCGCAGTGTCAGGATTGTGATCGGTGACATGACAGCCCAGTATCCGCAGACAGGTGAATGCTGCAGCTCGCAGTGTCAGGATTGTGATCGGTGACATGACAGCCCAGTATCCGCAGACAGGTGAATGCTGCAGCTCGTAGTGTCAGGATTGTGATCGGTGACATGACAGCCCAGTATCCGCAGACAGGTGAATGCTGCAGCTCGTAGTGTCAGGATTGTGATCGGTGACATGACAGCCCAGTATCCGCAGACAGGTGAATGCTGCAGCTCGCAGTGTCAGGATTGTGATCGGTGACATGACAGCCCAGTATCCGCAGACAGGTGAATGCTGCAGCTCGCAGTGTCAGGATTGTGATCGGTGACATGACAGCCCAGTATCCGCAGACAGGTGAATGCTGCAGCTCGCAGTGTCAGGATTGTGATCGGTGACATGACAGCCCAGTATCCGCAGACAGGTGAATGCTGCAGCTCGCAGTGTCAGGATTGTGATCGGTGACATGACAGCCCAGTATCCGCAGACAGGTGAATGCTGCAGCTCGCAGTGTCAGGATTGTGATCGGTGACATGACAGCCCAGTATCCACAGACAGGTGAATGCTGCAGCTCGCAGTGTCAGGATTGTGATCGGTGACATGACAGCCCAGTATCCGCAGACAGCCGAATGCTGCAGTTCGCAGTGTCAGGATTGTGATCGGTGACATGACAGCCCAGTATCCGCAGACAGCCGAATGCTGCAGTTCGCAGTGTCAGGATTGTGATCGGTGACATGACAGCCCAGTATCCGCAGACAGCCGAATGCTGCAGTTCGCAGTGTCAGGATTGTGATCGGTGACATGTTGTATCGTGCCGTTACTGCAAAGTCTTCAGCGCTTTATCTCCCGACGCTGACGCTTCTGTTCACCTTTTATTCCTTGTTTTTTAATTGAAAGGTTCATCATTCAGATAAAGTGCAGGATGATTAATGAGCTTGCCGAGTAATCTGGTGTCTCTGGGCTTGTTATCACTGGCTGACGGTGGCCGGTAAATGACCGCTGATCGGGCACTTGTTTGCTGATTGGCGGTTGTGTAATAGCCGTTTATGAAGGTCGACCGCACTTTTATATGATCAGTATTACATTGCTCTGTGGGTATATGCTGTCACTTTGAAGCTTAAAAATAATTTCACTCGACCAACGAGCATTTTGCCAAATTGTTCAGCAATTGGCGTCCTGTTTACACTGATGATAAATTGATAGCTGTAAAAGCACCGTTCACCTCCAGAGCTGCACTCACCACCTTCTGCTTTTCTGTTATCTCTAGGACAGCAATACTTTAGATCTCACCTCTGACCTTTGCTGGCTTTGGGTGCATTTACACTGGCTGATTATAGTAAATCTTAAGAAAGCTTGTTTCCTGACAATTGGTTAGTGTAAACCGGCTGCCAATCACCCGACAAACCAGCAAAAAACACCCATTAGTCGCATGAAAGGAGTTTTTTTTTAAGAATCTTCGTTCTCGGCAGCACATCTTTCTGTGTACGCAGGTTATATGCTGCCGAGAACAACGACCTTATAAACTCACAGGACGATCTATTACTGATTGTTCTGTAGAAGTGCGGTAACCTGTCCAAACACGATATTAAATGACCGTCTATCATCAAACATGCAGCCAATTGGTGGTCGTTTAATGGCCGCCATCAACTAGTGTGAACGAGCCCTTAGTGTGCTTTGATATCATGCCCCTCCAGTTTTCCATCATCAGCCATGTAATTTGCACCAAACCCTACAGATAATGGTCTGCAACCTGTGAAGGCAGAAACGCTCATCATGCGACTGAGCGCGCACGCTGGAAGTTGTAGTCCCCCAATAGCTGAAGAAGTGAAGTGGCGGCAGTATAATAGGGGAGCTGTGGTAAATCATGTTGGCATAGTATTGTATGCGGCTTTAGATGTGACTAGAGCATCAGTACTTATGTAAATGTGGAGTTATATCCGGCGACGTGAAGTCACCCTTTATATTCTCTGGTGACGTGAAGTCACCCTTTATATTCTCTGGTGACGTGAAGTCACCCTTTATATTCTCTGATGACGTGAAGTCACCCTTTATATTCTCTGATGACGTGAAGTCACCCTTTATATTCTCTGACGACGTGAAGTCACCCTTTATATTCTCTAGCGACGTGAAGTCACCCTTTATATTCTCTGGCGACGTGAAGTCACCCTTTATATTCTCTGGCGACGTGAAGTCACCCTTTATATTCTCTGGCGACGTGAAGTCACCCTTTATATTCTCTGGCGACGTGAAGTCACCCTTTATATTCTCTGGTGACGTGAAGTCACTCTTTATATTCTCTGGTGACGTGAAGTCACCCTTTACATTCTCTGGCGACGTGAAGTCACCCTTTATATTCTCTGACGACGTGAAGTCACCCTTTATATTCTCTGGTGACGTGAAGTCACCCTTTATATTCTCTGGTGACGTGAAGTCACCCTTTATATTCTCTGGCGACGTGAAGTCACCCTTTATATTCTCTAGCGACGTGAAGTCACCCTTTATATTCTCTGGCGACGTGAAGTCACCCTTTATATTCTCTGGCGACGTGAAGTCACCCTTTATATTCTCTGGCGACGTGAAGTCCCCCTTTATATTCTCTGGTGACGTGAAGTCACCCTTTATATTCTCTGGTGACGTGAAGTCACCCTTTATATTCTCTGGTGACGTGAAGTCACCCTTTATATTCTCTGGCGACGTGAAGTCACCCTTTATATTCTCTGATGACGTGAAGTCACCCTTTATATTCTCTGGCGACGTGAAGTCACCCTTTATATTCTCTGGCGACGTGAAGTCACCCTTTATATTCTCTGGTGACGTGAAGTCACCCTTTATATTCTCTGGTTTCCGCCATTGACTTGCGATTCTCCCGCTTTGACGTTCACATCTGATTTTCGCCTCCTCTTCACATATGAGCGATGTCTTTATTGAAGTGGATGCGGAGGGGACGGAGGGCGATTCATGACTGACTGTGCTGCAATTAAAAGCGGCTCCATCACTTTTATCTGAGCGGCGATGTGGGAGGATTATGGCGCGTCCGCGGAGAGCAGCGCCGAGCATTACATGGCTGATGAAATGGAGATTTTAGAATCATTTTCCTGGACAGAGGAATTAAGCCGAGATATTTTATAATGCAGATTTTTTTTTTTTAAGTGGATTTCTTTCTTTTCGGCTGAGCGGTAAAAAAAATCCTTCTGTGTTCTCCCAGCGTAACCCTTTCAGAGCCGCTGCCACGGGGAAATCTTTCAGAAAGTTATAATATTGGATGGGACAGGCTGCAAGAATGTCCCAAAATTATCGGATGCTCCATAAATATTGGATCCCTCTTTTGGCTTTTCCCATGTATCCCTGCTTTTTTGGATAAGTTGTCCAAGCAGAGATTGTGTTGTGCGAGCGCTGCCTGAGGATGAGCGTCTCCGTAATATACCGCCATGACATTCCTGTCTTTATCACCTCTAATATTTAACTTCGGCAGACGCGGCGGGAACATTAAAGCTGCGGGAACATTAAAGCTGCGGGTTCATCGGTTCACGTTGCCAAGGGAACAATTAGATTGAGAGAAGTGAGGAACGATAAATATTAATCTGATTATTGCAGGTGCGGCTCTGACCCGGATCCTGGTCCCCAGCGCTGACAAGGAGGCAGCAGGGACGAGCAGCGGCAGCGGTCGCTGACCAGGGTGCTGACATCCCTCATAAAAGCGAGAGGAGCTACAACCCCCAGTCTCCTCATAAGCCGCAGGCTTAACCACTTCATGGCTGGAGGGCTTTGTTCCTGAATCCATGCTCATGTCTGTCCGGGTTGGCTTGCTGTCGCTCCCATTCACACTTGTCATCCGTGTACAGTCCATTTTTCACTCCGCAGTAAAGGACCATTTCCAGTTTCCATCTTACAGAGTTGTGATGGATCCGCGGTGGTTTTCTGTGCCACATGTGATTCTAGTCTCGCACTGAACCGATTCCGGAGTGAAATCGCAGCCGAATACAGCGGAGAATAAACCGGCCTCATTGTGCAACATTGGTGCAGTGCAAGCTGATTTATTATGGCATTGCACTGGTCCGTTTTATACGCCAGTGTGAACGAGCCCTTAGGATGCCGTCCTTCACATTCTTGCAGTTTTCTCCTTCAAATATGTTTGTAACCAACTAGAGAAACTTCAGATTGATGTGTCGCAGTTCTCCAGTCTTCTCCCCATATCGATGCCCCTTCTCTTCATTAACACTAGGACTACTGGACTCGTGACCCCGCCTAGAACTACTGAAAGGAGTCATTTTGACTCCTTGCTTGTTTTCGTTTATTTTTAGAGTTTCATTTGTGGTTATTTATTAATAATTATATTTTTTGTAATGTATTATTATTGTGAGATCCAACAGTAATGCTTTTGATTGTTTTTTTTCTGCTTTTCTTATTTTTCTACAGAAAATAACAATAATTATAATAGACGTTTTTCAAACATTTTTTTTTATTCAAGTGCACACATATAAACAACAACTGAAGAACAAAAAGCAGAGAAAATGTAGGTGGAGGAGCATAAAAATGAAAATATGGCGCAGAATTCACCTTCTAAACATTTGGTGTTTCGCATTTTAGGCATTGCCCTTGATTTATGGCAGTACATTGCCCACACAAAGACTTACCACAAGTCTTACAATTTCCGACAGATCTATTTTTCTTGCACTTTTCTTTGATCTGGCAAAATTTTGTTTGAACCATCACTTCTGAGCATGTAGAAACTTGGGACGTGGAACCCTTTTCCCTATCTGTGACATAAGGACCACTCAACTCTCTCACAAGCGTTTGCAAAAATGCCTTGCGTGACATTTTTTGGTGGGTAATCTCCTTGAATATTATCCATGCATTTATACCCGCAAAGTCTAAGGCATTTTCAAATGCATGAACAGGCCATCTCCTTGTGCATGTTCGTGTGGTATATTTTCGTGCCATCTGATCTACTCCATATTTTGTTTCATTGTAAAACTTTACCGTTTCTGGAGTTTTTTTAGCGGAATCAGACGCAACAACAACATCTGGATGGACGGAACTCAAAATGACAACATTTTTGTTGGGCTTTCCTTGATATACTGTAAGTGTAAAATTGTCTTCATTTCTAAACACTTTAGTGTTGTACAATTCCTCTTTCATGGATTTTATTTCTTTAGGCACTTCTCGCCTTATCTTGTTCAGTGTTCCCACGATGGTTGTTCCTTTGCTTTTTAGCTGTTTAGCTAATTTTACTGAAGTAAAATAATTATCGCTTGTAACATTGCGACCTTTTTTCAAAAACGGGTCCAATAACTTCATTACCACATGGTCAGCTAAACGGTCCTCAGCACGGCGTGTGTCATCTTTGCCTAGATAAGGGAAGCCATTTGCCAGATATTTGCTCCTCTTATCAACAGCTAGCCAATATTTGTGGCCATATTTATCTGGTTTGGAAGGCATGTACTGCGTGAATGGACACCTAGTTTTGCTTGGGAAAAGTTGCTCATCCACCGTTATGTATGGGCCAGGTTTGTAACACGCAATACAATTTTCAATAAACCTGTCCCACACAGTAGAAAATAGAGCAAACTTGTCCGTTTGCAGTCTCTCCGATCGAGTAGATTTCTCATCAAATCTGAGAAACCTCATAATTTCAACAAAGCGGTCCCTAGACATTGTTGCTTTGCAAAACGGTATTCCCCAGTCATTACACCAAATACTGCTAATTGAGTGACGGTTCGTGCCAGATATTCCACGAGCATAGAATATCGCAATGAATGCATCTAGCTCCTCATCAGATAGAGTTTGTTCAGCATTACACAGTAATACAAGCAGGTAAAACACAAGGAAAATGTGAAAAGTTGACATGTAAATTGAACTACATCTATATGAACATATCATAGAATCATAGAATCATAGAATGGTAGAGTTGGAAGGGACCTCCTGGGTCATCTGGTCCAACCCCCTGCTCAAAGCAGGATTCACTAGATCATCTCAGACAGATGTCTGTCCAGCCTCTGTTTGAAGACGTCCATTGAAGGGGAACTCACCACCTCTCGTGGCCGCCTGTTCCACTCATTAATCACCCTAACTGTCAAAAAGTTTTTTCTAATATCTAATCTGTGTCTCCTCCCATTTAGTTTCATCCCATTGCTTCTAGTCTTTCCTTGTGCAAATGAGAATAAAGATGATCCTTCTACAATGTGACAGCCCTTGACATATTTGTAGACAGCTATTAAGTCTCCTCTCAGTCTTCTTTTTTGCAAGCTAAACATTCCCAAATCCTGCAACCGTTCCTCATAGGACATGGTTTGCAGACCAGTCACCATTCTGGTCGCTCTTCTCTGAACTTGCTCCAGTTTGTCGATGTCTTTTTTAAAATGTGGTGCCCAAAACTGTACACAGTATTCCAGATGAGGTCTGACCAAAGAGGAGTAAAGACCGATAATGACTTCACGTGATCTAGACTGTATGCTTCTGTTAATACATCCCAGAATTGTATTTGCCTTTTTTGCTGCTGCATCACACTGTTGACTCATGTTCAGTCTATGATCTATTAGTATACCTAAGTCTTTTTCACATGTACTGTTGCTTAGCTCTATTCCTCCCATTCTGTATATGCTTTTTTCATTTTTATTGCCCAGATGTAGTACTTTGCATTTTTCCCTGTTAAAAACCATTCTGTTGGTTGCTGCCCACTGCTCCAGTTTATTTAGGTCTTTTTGAATCCTCTCTCTCTCTTCTCTAGTATTAGCTATCCCTCCTAGCTTTGTGTCATCAGCAAATTTAATCAGTTTACCCTCAATTCCTTCATCTAAATCATTGATAAAGATGTTGAACAATACAGGTCCCAGGACGGAGCCCTGTGGTACCCCACTTGAGACATTCATCCAGCTGGATGTGAAGCCATTTACAACCACCCTTTGAGTCCGATCACTAAGCCAGTTATGAATCCACCTAACAGTTGCCTGGTCCATTGCATACTTGGTCATTTTTTCAATAAGGATGATGTGAGATACTTTGTCAAATGCTTTGCTGAAGTCAAGATATACTATATCTACAGCATTTCCCTGATCCACCCAGTCAGTGATTCTGTCATAGAAGGAAATTAAGTTAGTCTGACATGACTTGTTAGTTACAAACCCATGCTGACTCTGGTTAATCACTTCATTCTTATCCATGTACTTACATACATGTTGTTTAATAATTTGTTCAAAGATCTTTCCTGGTATAGAAGTCAGACTCACCGGCCTATAGTTCCCTGGGTCCACCTTCTTCCCCTTTTTGAAGATAGGAACAACATTTGCTCTTCTCCAGTCTTCTGGGACTTCTCCTGTTCTCCAAGAATTTTCAAAGATTATGGAGAGTGGTTCTAAAATTTCTTCTACAATCTCCTTCAGTACTCTGGGGTGTAATTCATCTGGACCTGGAGACTTGAACTCATTTATGTTAGCTAAATATTCCCTCACAATCTTTCTGTTTACTGATAACTTGGATTCCTCTATTCCTTTAAAAGGACAGTGAAGATCAGTTGATGTTACATTTTCTTTCTGAGAGAAAACAGATGCAAAATAGGAATTAAAAAGTTTGGCCTTCTCAACATCCTCTCTTACCATTTCTCCATTTTCATCCTGTAAAAATCCTATAGCATCTTTGACTTTTCTTTTACTTTTGACATACCCCCAAAATCCTTTTTTATTGCTTTTGACATCTCTTGCAAGCCTTAATTCATTGTCAGCTTTAGCTAACCTGATACGTGCCCTGCAGGATCTGCAGACTGCATTATAATCTTCTTTAGATATGCCTCCCTCTTTCCATTTAATAAACATTTCTTTCTTTCTTTTTAGCATGTGTTTAAGTTCTGTGTTCATCCATCCTGGTTTCCTTAAATGCTTCCCATTCTTCCTACTTTTCGGGATTGTTAACGATTGTGCTTTGAGAATCTCATTTTTAAAAATTTCCCATCCTTCCTGGACATTTTTGTCCTTAAGGACATCCAGCCATTGGATCCCTCCTATTCTCTTTCTGAGTCTCTTAAAATCTGCCTTTCTAAAATCTAACCTTGAAGTTTGAGTCTTCACATGTCTTCCTCCTCTAGTTATCCAAAATTCTATAATAGCATGATCGCTGCCTCCTAGGGTCCCAGCCACCTTTACCTCCTCAACCATTTCCTCCCTGTTTATAAGGATTAGATCCAAAGTAGCAGATCCCCTTGTTTTCTCCCCTACCTTTTGGAAGATAAAGTTGTCAGCAAGAGAGGATAAGAATTTGCTTGACCTGTTAGTTTTACTTGAGAGAGATTCCCAACAAATGTCTGGATAGTTGAAATCTCCCATGACCACTACATCATATTTTTTGGAGAACTTGGTCATTTGATACATAAAGAGTTCATCCATATCTTCAGCTTGCCCAGGTGGCCTGTAGTAAATGCCTACAATGGTGTCCTTTCTGTTGTTCTCTCCTTGTATTCTTACCCAAACAGTTTCCACAGAACTCCCAGTCTCTGAAGCTTCAATCTCTGTGCAGATATACGCTTTTCTAACATACAATGCGACACCTCCTCCTCGTTTATCAAGTCTGTTTCTTGCAAATAAGTTGTATCCTTTTAGCCTTTTATTCCAATCATGTGTATCGTCCCACCAAGTTTCAGTGATTCCAATGACATCATATTCCTTTTCCTGCGTTAGTAGTTCCAATTCTCCTTGTTTGTTGCCCATGCTTTGTGCATTTGTATAAAAACATTTTAGTTTGTGATTGGTTTCTCTTCCTCCCATATTTTTATTATTTAAATTGTTTTGTCTTTGTTCTTCTTTTCCACTTCCAGTAGCAGAGATCTCAATAGTATTTGTCAGCTGTATGGCTTTTTCTGGCCTTTTGCTTCCCTTCCCACATTGTTCTGGTATAAAGCTCTTCTGATGAGTGTAGCAAGGCGACTTCCAAATACATGTTTTCCAGTCTTCGTAAGGTGCACCCCATCTCTAGCAAGTAGTCCATCGTATAGGTAATTCATTCCGTGATCCAGAAATCCAAATCCTTGTTGACGGCACCATCGACGTAGCCAGTTGTTCACCTGTAGAATCTTATTCCACCTCATTGTTCCATGGCCATCCACTGGGAGGATGGATGAGAAGACCACCTGCGCTCCCAATTCTTTCACTTTCTTGCCTAATTCTTCAAAGTCACTGCAGATGGTTTCCAGGTCCTTTCTTGCGGTGTCATTTGTCCCCACATGTATTAGCAGGAATGGGTAGTGATCTGTAGGTCTGAAGAGTCTTGATATCCTGTCAGACACATGTATAATTTTTGCTCCTGGAAGACAGCACATTTCTCTTGAGGTTATGTCTGGTCTGCAGATAGCGGCCTCTGTTCCTCTTAACAGGGAATCCCCCATAACCACCACTCTCCGTTTTTTCTTCACAACATTCTTCTTTCTCCATCCAGGAGGATTCTGAGGGCTTACAAGGTTATTCATTGCTGGCAAAGTCTTATCTTGCTGTATTTCTTCATGGTTCTCCTGTGTGAGAGCCTGGTACTGGTTCCTGAGCAGTATGGGTGCTGACTGCCTCTCGATCCTCCTGCTTCTGTGGGTCACATGCTTCCATTCCTCTGTTTCGTCAGGTGCAGAGAGAATTTCTTCTCTTTCTGAATCATGAAGAGATAATTCTGCTCTGTCTAAGAACTCTTCACCTTCCTTAATGATTTTCAAGGTAGTTAACATCAGGGTAAATAAGACAGAGTGAAAAAATGATGCACAAAACTTTATAGCAACATTTAGTGACAAAAGGACCTCAAAATATAGTAGGGAGTCAAAATGACTCCCTTCAGTAGTTCTTGGTAAATTTTGAAAAAAACACGCAAATTTTTCACCAAAATTATTTATTCTCACAAAATCTTTTTTCACATCATATTTGAGGAAAAGTCACCGAGTTTCAAGCCGGAATTCTGAAAAATGTAGTCACAGAAGAGAAATAAAAAACGAAAGGAGTCAAAATGACTCCATCAGTAGTTCTAGTGTTAATGTCCCTCCTGTAATTGAGGCTTCTCTCCTCAGTCTATGTGCAGCAGTTCCCGGACAATCCTTGGTTTCTCACTGAATAAGCAGAGCTGCAGGGTAAAGCATGGTGGAGGGGCAGAGAAACAACCTGAGCTACTGAAGGTGGATTTCAGACAACCTCAGACTCTAATAGACAATGCAGCTGAGCTGGAGTCACTCACCATCGCTGTGCCTTAATCGAACAGAGATGAAATAAAAGCAGTGGACAGCACAGAGGAGAAGTGTCAGCTCTTGGGCCAAGGACTTGATCATCTGTAACCTCTGCATTAAAGCTCGCTGTCCCCTCAGATCTACCTAGTTCTGCAATCTTATTATTAAGCGCCATTAATTCAGGGTCTGTACCTGTGAGGAGGGTTCACATACTTATATCACATATATAAAATACAAGTTTAATAAACTAACAGGCTGGTCCCGGGGGGAGAGGACCCTGCCCCCACAGGAACCCCAAACTCCGGACTCAGGTGGAAAATAGATGTTGTTTTCTTCACATTTTGTTGGGTTGAACGACGTCCTAATTGTCTATTGTGAAGCAGAAGAAGCAATTGACACAATTCAGATTTCATTCCAAACTCTGAATCAACATTTCCAGTAATTTTCATCCATTGTGATCAGATCCTGAGATTCTCGCTGCCAGAACTGCGGAGAAAACACAAAGGGAAGTCATGTAGCAATGTATATCTCATATAGGAGCATTGTAGCATCTAGGACAGAGCTGACAGTACTACCCAGAACCTGCAGCATCTAAGACAGGGCTGTCAGTCCTACCCAGAACCTGCAGCATCTAGGACAGGGCTGTCAGTCCTACCCAGAACCTGCAGCATCTAAGACAGGGCAGTCAGTACTACCCAGAACCTGCAGCATCTAAGACAGGGCTGTCAGTCCTACCCAGAACCTGCAGCATCTAAGACAGGGCTGTCAGTCCTACCCAGAACCTGCAGCATCTAAGACAGGGCTGTCAGTCCTACCCAGAACCTGCAGCACCTAGGACAGGGCTGTCAGTACTACCCAGAACCTGCAGCATCTAAGACAGGGCTGTCAGTCCTACCCAGAACCTGCAGCATCTAAGACAGGGCTGTCAGTCCTACCCAGAACCTGCAGCATCTAAGACAGGGCTGTCAGTCCTACCCAGAACCTGCAGCATCTAAGACAGGGCTGTCAGTCCTACCCAGAACCTGCAGCATCTAAGACAGGGCTGTCAGTCCTACCCAGAACCTGCAGCATCTAAGACAGAGCTGTCAGTCCTACCTAGAACCTGCAGCATCTAAGACAGGGCTGTCAGTACTACCCAGAACCTGCAGCATCTAAGACAGGGCTGTCAGTCCTACCCAGAACCTGCAGCATCTAAGACAGGGCTGTCAGTCCTACCCAGAACCTGCAGCATCTAAGACAGGGCTGTCAGTCCTACCCAGAACCTGCAGCATCTAAGACAGAACTGTCAGTACTACCCAGAACCTGCAGCATCTAAGACAGGGCTGTCAGTACTACCCAGAACCTGCAGCATCTAAGACAGGGCTGTCAGTACTACCCAGAACCTGCAGCATCTAAGACAGGGCTGTCAGTACTACCCAGAACCTGCAGCATCTAAGACAGGGCTGTCAGTCCTACCCAGAACCTGCAGCATCTAGGACAGGGCTGTCAGTACTACCCAGAACCTGCAGCATCTAGGACAGGGCTGTCATTACTGCCCAGAACCTGCAGCATCTAGGACAGAGCTGCCAGTACTACCCAGAACCTGCAGCATCTAAGACAGGGCTGTCAGTCCTACCCAGAACCTGCAGCATCTAGGACAGGGCTGTCATTACTGCCCAGAACCTGCAGCATCTAAGACAGGGCTGTCAGTACTACCCAGAACCTGCAGCATCTAAGACAGGGCTGTCAGTACTACCCAGAACCTGCAGCATCTAAGACAGGGCTGTCAGTCCTACCCAGAACCTGCAGCATCTAAGACAGCGCTGTCAGTCCTACCCAGAACCTGCAGCATCTAGGACAGGGCTGTCATTACTGCCCAGAACCTGCAGCATCTAAGACAGGGCTGTCAGTACTACCCAGAACCTGCAGCATCTAAGACAGGGCTGTCAGTACTACCCAGAACCTGCAGCATCTAGGACAGAGCTGTCATTACTGCCCAGAACCTGCAGCATCTAAGACAGGGCTGTCAGTACTACCCAGAACCTGCAGCATCTAAGACAGGGCTGTCAGTACTACCCAGAACCTGCAGCATCTAGGACAGGGCTGTCATTACTGCCCAGAACCTGCAGCATCTAGGACAGGGCTGTCATTACTGCCCAGAACCTGCAGCATCTAAGACAGGGCTGTCAGTACTACCCAGAACCTGCAGCATCTAAGACAGGGCTGTCAGTCCTACCCAGAACCTGCAGCATCTAGGACAGGGCTGTCATTACTGCCCAGAACCTGCAGCATCTAAGACAGGGCTGTCAGTACTACCCAGAACCTGCAGCATCTAAGACAGGGCTGTCAGTACTACCCAGAACCTGCAGCATCTAAGACAGGGCTGTCAATCCTACCCAGAACCTGCAGCATCTAAGACAGGGCTGTCAGTCCTACCCAGAACCTGCAGCATCTAAGACAGGGCTGTCAGTCCTACCCAGAACCTGCAACATCTAGAACAGGGCTGTCAGTCCTACCCAGAACCTGCAGCATCTAGGACAGGGCTGTCATTACTGCCCAGAACCTGCAGCATCTAAGACAGGGCTGTCAGTACTACCCAGAACCTGCAGCATCTAAGACAGGGCTGTCAGTACTACCCAGAACCTGCAGCATCTAAGACAGGGCTGTCAGTCCTACCCAGAACCTGCAGCATCTAAGACAGGGCTGTCAGTCCTACCCAGAACCTGCAGCATCTAAGACAGGGCTGTCAGTCCTACCCAGAACCTGCAGCATCTAAGACAGAGCTGTCAGTACTACCCAGAACCTGCAGCATCTAAGACAGGGCTGTCAGTCCTAACCAGAACCTGCAGCATCTAAGACAGAGCTGTCAGTACTACCCAGAACCTGCAGCATCTAAGACAGAGCTGTCAGTCCTACCCAGAACCTGCAGCATCTAAGACAGGGCTGTCAGTCCTACCCAGAACCTGCAGCATCTAAGACAGAGCTGTCAGTCCTACCCAGAACCTGCAGCATCTAAGACAAGGCTGTCAGTCCTACCCAGAACCTGCAGCATCTAAGACAGGGCTGTCAGTCCTACCCAGAACCTGCAGCATCTAGGACAGGGCTGTCAGTACAACCCAGAACCTGCAGCATCTAAGACAGAGCTGACAGTACTACCCAGAAGCTGCAGCATCTAAGACAGGGCTGTCAGTCCTACCCAGAACCTGCAGCATCTAAGACAGGGCTGTCAGTCCTACCCAGAACCTGCAGCATCTAAGACAGGGCTGTCAGTCCTACCCAGAACCTGCAGCATCTAGGACAGGGCTGTCAGTCCTACCCAGAACCTGCAGCATCTAAGACAGAGCTGACAGTACTACCCAGAACCTGCAGCATCTAAGACAGGGCTGTCAGTCCTACCCAGAACCTGCAGCATCTAAGACAGGGCTGTCAGTCCTACCCAGAACCTGCAGCATCTAAGACAGGGCTGTCAGTCCTACCCAGAACCTGCAGCATCTAGGACAGGGCTGTCAGTACTACCCAGAACCTACAGCATCTAAGACAGAGCTATCAGTACTACCCAGAACCTGCAGCATCTAGGACAGGGCTGTCAGTACTACCCAGAACCTGCAGCATCTAAGACAGGGCTCTCGGTCCTACCCAGAACCTGCAACATCTAGAACAGGGCTGTCAGTTCTACCCAGAACCTGCAGCATCTAAGACAGGGCTGTCAGTACTACCCAGAACCTGCAACATCTAGAACAGGGCTGTCAGTCCTACCCAGAACCTGCAGCATCTAAGACAGGGCTGTCAGTCCTACCCAGAACCTGCAGCATCTAAGACAGGGCTGTCAGTCCTACCCAGAACCTGCAGCATCTAAGACAGGGCTGTCAGTACTACCCAGAACCTGCAGCATCTAAGACAGGGCTGTCAGTACTAACCAGAACCTGCAGCATCTAAGACAGGGCTGTCAGTCCTACCCAGAACCTGCAGCATCTAAGACAGGGCTGTCAGTCCTACCCAGAACCTGCAGCATCTAGGACAGGGCTGTCAGTCCTACCCAGAACCTGCAGCATCTAAGACAGAGCTGTCAGTACTACCCAGAACCTGCAGCATCTAGGACAGGGCTGTCAGTACTACCCAGAACCTGCAGCATCTAAGACAGAGCTGTCAGTACTACCCAGAACCTGCAGCATCTAAGACAGGGCTGTCAGTACTACCCAGAACCTGCAGCATCTAAGACAGGGCTGTCAGTACTACCCAGAACCTGCAGCATCTAAGACAGGGCTGTCAGTACTACCCAGAACCTGCAACATCTAGAACAGGGCTGTCAGTCCTACCCAGAACCTGCAGCATCTAAGACAGGGCTGTCAGTCCTACCCAGAACCTGCAACATCTAGAACAGGGCTGTCAGTCCTACCGAGAACCTGCAGCATCTAAGACAGGGCTGTCAGTCCTACCCAGAACCTGCAGCATCTAAGACAGGGCTGTCAGTCCTACCCAGAACCTGCAGCATCTAAGACAGGGCTGTCAGTACTACCCAGAACCTGCAGCATCTAAGACAGGGCTGTCAGTCCTACCCAGAACCTGCAGCATCTAAGACAGGGCTGTCAGTACTACCCAGAACCTGCAGCATCTAAGACAGGGCTGTCAGTACTACCCAGAACCTGCAGCATCTAAGACAGAGCTGTCAGTACTACCCAGAACCTGCAGCATCTAAGACAGGGCTGTCAGTCCTACCCAGACCCTGCAGCATCTAAGATAGGGCTGTCAGTACTACCCAGAACCTGCAGCATCTAAGACAGGGCTGTCAGTCCTACCCAGAACCTGCAGCATCTAAGACAGGGCTGTCAGCACTACCCAGAACCTGCAGCATCTAAGACAGGGCTGTCAGTCCTACCCAGAACCTGCAGCATCTAAGACAGGGCTGTCAGTACTACCCAGAACCTGCAGCATCTCAGACAGGGCTGTCAGTCCTACCCAGAACCTGCAGCATCTAAGACAGGGCTGTCAGTCCTACCCAGAACCTGCAGCATCTAAGACAGGGCTGTCAGTACTACCCAGAACCTGCAGCATCTAAGACAGGGCTGTCAGTCCTACCCAGAACCTGCAACATCTAGAACAGGGCTGTCAGTCCTACCCAGAACCTGCAGCATCTAAGACAGGGCTGTCAGTCCTACCCAGAACCTGCAGCATCTAAGACAGGGCTGTCAGTCCTACCCAGAAACTGCAGCATCTAAGACAGGGCTGTCAGTCCTACCCAGAACCTGCAGCATCTAAGACAGGGCTGTCAGTACTACCCAGAACCTGCAGCATCTAAGACAGGGCTGTCAGTCCTACCCAGAACCTGCAGCATCTAAGACAGGGCTGTCAGTACTACCCAGTACCTGCAGCATCTAAGACAGGGCTGTCAGTACTACCCAGAACCTGCAGCATCTAAGACAGGGCTGTCAGTACTACCCAGAACCTGCAGCATCTAAGACAGGGCTGTCAGTCCTACCCAGAACCTGCAGCATCTAAGACAGGGCTGTCAGTACTACCCAGAACCTGCAGCGTCTAAGACAGGGCTGTCAGTCCTACCCAGAACCTGCAGCATCTAAGACAGGGCTGTCAGTACTACCCAGAACCTGCAGCATCTAAGACAGGGCTGTCAGTCCTACCCAGAACCTGCAGCATCTAAGACAGGGCTGTCAGCACTACCCAGAACCTGCAGCATCTAGGACAGGGCTGTCAGTCCTACCCAGAACCTGCAGCATCTAAGACAGAGCTGTCAGTACTACCCAGAACCTGCAGCATCTAAGACAGAGCTGCCAGTACTACCCAGAACCTGCAACATCTAGGACAGAGCTGCCAGTACTACCCAGAACCTGCAACATCTAGGACAGGGCTCTCAGTCCTACCCAGAACCTGCAGCATCTAAGACAGGGCTGTCAGTACTACCCAGAACCTGCAGCATCTAAGACAGAGCTGTCAGTACTACCCAGAACCTGCAGCATCTAAGATAGGGCTGTCAGTACTACCCAGAACCTGCAACATCTAGAACAGGGCTGTCAGTACTACCCAGAACCTGCAGCATCTAAGACAGGTCTGTCAGTACTATCCAGAACCTGCAGCATCTAGGACAGAACTGTCAGTCCTACCCAGAACCTGCAGCATCTAAGACAGGGCTGTCAGTACTACCCAGAACCTGCAGCATCTAAGACAGGGCTGTCAGTACTACCCAGAACCTGCAGCATCTAAGACAGGGCTGTCAGTCCTACCCAGAACCTGCAGCATCTAAGACAGGGCTGTCAGTCCTACCCAGAACCTGCAGCATCTAAGACAGGGCTGTCAGTACTACCCAGAACCTGCAGCATCTAAGACAGGGCTGTCAGTCCTACCCAGAACCTGCAGCATCTAAGACAGGGCTGTCAGTACTACCCAGAACCTGCAGCATCTAAGACAGAGTTGTCAGTACTACCCAGAACCTGCAGCATCTAAGACAGGGCTGTCAGTACTACCCAGAACCTGCAGCATCTATGACAGAGCTGTCAGTCCTACCAGAACCTGCAGCATCTAAGACAGGGCTGTCAATCCTACCCAGAACCTGCAGCATCTAAGACAGGGCTGTCAGTACTACCCAGAACCTGCAGCATCTAAGACAGGGCTGTCAGTACTACCCAGAACCTGCAGCATCTAAGACAGGGCTGTCAGTACTACCCATAACCTGCAGCATCTAAGACAGGGCTGTCAGTACTACCCAGAACCTGCAGCATCTAGGACAGAGCTGTCAGTCCTACCCAGAACCTGCAGCATCTAAGACAGGGCTGTCAGTCCTACCCAGAACCTGCAGCATCTAAGACAGGGCTGTCAGTCCTACCCAGAACCTGCAGCATCTAAGACAGGGCTGTCAGTCCTACCCAGAACCTGCAGCATCTAAGACAGGGCTGTCAGTACTACCCAGAACCTGCAGCATCTAAGACAGGGCTGTCAGTCCTACCCAGAACCTGCAGCATCTAAGACAGAGCTATCAGTACTACCCAGAACCTGCAGCATCTAAGACAGAGCTATCAGTACTTCCCAGAACCTGCAGCATCTAAGACAGAGCTATCAGTACTACCCAGAACCTGCAGCATCTAAGACAGGGCTGTCAGTCCTACCCAGAACCTGCAGCATCTAAGACAGAGCTATCAGTACTACCCAGAACCTGCAGCATCTAAGACAGGGCTGTCAGTCCTACCCAGAACCTGCAACATCTAGAACAGGGCTGTCAGTCCTACCCAGATCCTGCAGCATCTAGGACAGGGCTGTCAGTCCTACCCAGAACCTGCAGCATCTAAGACAGGGCTGTCAGTACTACCCAGAACCTGCAGCATCTCAGACAGGGCTGTCAGTCCTACCCAGAACCTGCAGCATCTAAGACAGGGCTGTCAGTCCTACCCAGAACCTGCAGCATCTAAGACAGGGCTGTCAGTACTACCCAGAACCTGCAGCATCTAAGACAGAGCTGTCAGTACTACCCAGAACCTGCAGCATCTAGGACAGAGCTGACAGTACTACCCATAACCTGCAGCATCTCAGACAGGGCTGTCAGTCCTACCCAGAACCTGCAGCATCTAAGACAGGGCTGTCAGTCCTACCCAGAACCTGCAGCATCTAAGACAGGGCTGTCAGTACTACCCAGAACCTGCAGCATCTAAGACAGAGCTGTCAGTACTACCCAGAACCTGCAACATCATGGGCAAAGTTGTCAGTACTACCCAGAACCTGCAACATCTAGGACAGAGCTGCCAGTACAACCCAGAACCTGCAGCATCTAAGACAGAGCTGTCAGTACTACCCAGAACCTGCAACATCTAGGACAGAGCTGCCAGTACTACCCAGAACCTGCAACATCTAGGATAGAGCTGTCAGTACTACCCAGAACCTGCAGCATCTAGGACAGAGCTGCCAGTACTACCCAGAACCTGCAGCATCTAGGACAGAGCTGCCAGTACTACCCAGAACCTGCAGCATCTAGGACAGAGCTGTCAGTACTACCCAGAACATTCAGCATCTAGGACAGAGCTGTCAGTACTACCCAGAACCTGCAGCATCTAGGACAGAGCTATCAGTACTACCCAGAACCTGCAGCATCTAAGACAGAGCTGTCAGTACTACCCAGAACCTGCAACATCTAGGACAGAGCTGCCAGTACTACCCAGAACCTGCAGCATCTAGGACAGAGCTGCCAGTACTACCCAGAACCTGCAACATCTAGGATAGAGCTGTCAGTACTACCCAGAACCTGCAGCATCTAGGACAGAGCTGCCAGTACTACCCAGAACCTGCAGCATCTAGGACAGAGCTGCCAGTACTACCCAGAACCTGCAGCATCTAGGACAGAGCTGTCAGTACTACCCAGAACCTTCAGCATCTAGGACAGAGCTGTCAGTACTACCCAGAACCTGCAGCATCTAAGACAGAGCTGTCAGTACTACCCAGAACCTGCAACATCTAGGACAGAGCTGTCAGTCCTACCCAGAACCTGCAACATCTAGGACAGGGCTGTCAGTCCTACCCAGAACCTGCAACATCTAGGATAGAGCTGTCAGTACTACCCAGAACCTGCAGCATCTAGGACAGAGCTGCCAGTACTACCCAGAACCTGCAGCATCTAGGACAGAGCTGCCAGTACTACCCAGAACCTGCAGCATCTAGGACAGAGCTGTCAGTACTACCCAGAACCTGCAGCATCTAGGACAGGGCTGTCAGTCCTAACCTCAATCCTCAGTAGCTCAGGCCCATGAAAATGTAAGTACTGCCTTTAGTTGTAATCCACAACATGTAATGTTAGGTTCTTTATAAGGACAATTATTCAGTGACTTATAGAAACCTTACTAATTGGTCACATAATTTTTGACAACTTGCTACTTCCAGCTGAATTATGAATGCACCTTTGAATGTGACTGGAGTTAAAGTCATGATGGAACAGCACCATTATGAATGCAGCTCTGGATGTGACTGGAGTGTCAGATACTGGGATCAAGGTCAGCACAAGGGACATAAAGTCTCTTCCACCTTTCCACAATGTAATTTGCGGGTTACATTTAGCATTTGCAGCCGAGTTTCTGGCAGTTTGGGGTTCGGAGCTTGTTCCCTTATAGGAATCGGCAGTGGCAGATTGTATAGATTCCTGGGAGATCTATAGGTTACAGGTCACATGATCTCGATCCTCTGCCTGTAATGAATCCCGCCGGAGTCTGCACACCTGGTGGCTCAGACAGGATACACGGCTGCAGAGCCCGGACCACTCGCCCCTCGCTGCTGAGCATTGTACTCACTGTTCACCTCCAGTAAATGGGCTTAGATGAAATTACCAGGCGAAAAACTTCCTCCCCTGGAAATCTCATCCCCGAACTTACAACCCCCATTGGAAATAACACGTAGAAGACTCAAAACCAGCGCAGATATTTCTCTGCACATGTCCGATGTGTGAAGTCAGACTGAAACAAAAGGATTTTCTTTTTCTTTATGTCATTTAATCACCATTTTCAAGATTTCATCTTCTTCATAGTGAGAGAGGTCTAATCCTGCTTGACCTAATATACCTTTCACAGCTGACAGCTTGCTACAATTGTATCCAGTCTGGACAGGAACTCCAGGACTGATACATTGTAACAAACAGTACAGGAGAGAGATTTGTGTTAGTGATTTTGGACACTGGATACAATTGTAGCAGACCCTCAGCTATGATCCAATCTGTATGTTCAGTCATTGCATATCAACAAGACAGGGCCGTAACTACAACCGGGGCAGCCGGGGCACTGCCCCAGGGCCCCAACCACCAAAGGGGCCCCAAACTGATGGTAAAAAATTTTCCAAACATATTCACTGAATATTTAACTTCTAAAACTTGCATCATAAACAACAAAATCTATTAAAGGTCTTACGGAACGTGGTGAAGCCTGTGTGTTGTATACATTGTAGCAGGCTTCACCACGTTCCGCACAACCTCTAGTGATTGAAATGTTGAGGGGTCCCACTATGAAGTTTTGCCCCGGGGCCCCGAAGTTTATAGTTACTGCACTGCAACAAGATGCAAAGTGATTCCGATTCACAGAACAGGACAACCCCCCGCGGGTTTGAGGTAGCATCAGACTAAGGCCACGGCCCCACTATCAGTATTCGGTCAGTATTCGGTCAGCATTTGTTCTCAGGAGTTGGAGCCAAAACCAGGTGAGGAACAATCAAAGAAAAGGTATGATAGAAACAAGTCATCAATTCTGCATTTATCACCCACTCCTGGTTTTGACTCCCCAAAAATACTGACCAGATACTGATAGTGGAGCCAAGGTCTAAGATTTAGTAGCAGAATTGTGATTGCAGCTTCAGATGTGACTGGAGTAAGAAATGATGTAACTGCAGAATTATGATTTGTGCTCTGAATGTCACTGGCGGACATAGCGCTGATTAATGCCGCTGATGATTCATATTTGTACTTTTCCTAATGTTATTTGTAAGTTTCAGCAGTGAAATGTTGACATTTGCAGTTGTTTCAGATACAGATCCGGTGAGGAGATGCGGCAGTGATCGGGGACATGTCGGCGGCAGTGATCGGGGACATGTCGGCGGCAGTGATCGGGGACATGTCGGCGGCAGTGATCGGGGACATGTCGGCGGCAGTGATCGGGGACATGTCGGCGGCAGTGATCGGGGACATGTCGGCGGCAGTGATCGGGGACATGTCGGCGGCAGTGATCGGGGATATGACGGCGGCAGTGATCGGGGACATGTCGGCGGCAGTCATCGGGGACATGTCGGCGGCAGTCATCGGGGACATGTCGGCGGCCGTTCCATTCTGAGGAGCGATTGGATCTTTCCAGGTGATGATCAGAGTCCATGGAGCCGTCGGACCCTGGTGTCTCTTCCGTCCGCCCTGATCACTTGTCGTTGAGCAGGGGGAGCCCATCCATCTCTGTACCTGGCGGCTTCGCCTGGCTGGATCTGCTGGTATTTGGAGCAGCACCTGAACTTCTGATGAATCGTCTATCACTGCTGCAGAGCGGCCATAGAGGTAAGGTTCAGCGGAGAACGACACATTTCCACAGCTCAGGGGTTTCTTCCCCTATAATTTCGATAATAATGGTAGAAATACGGCGTCTCGTCATGTCCCCGAGCCTCGTTATTACCCATCATGTGAAAATGTCAGGGAGCAGATAAAGCACTCGGAGGAGCCGTCCTGGCATCTGCAGCCGAGCGATCACTCATCCCCGTCGCTGCCACTTTAATGTTCTGTCATCGGAGCCGCTAACATTTGGAAGTCGATTGTGTTCTTAATACTTTTATGGGAGTTTAAAGTTCTCTGCCGCCCATCTGTGGAAGCTCAATCACCGCAGAGTCTTTTCCCATCTCCTCACCTTGACGACTCGTCCAGATAATTCCTGTAGTTCGGAGACTTTCTAGACTTTGTTTTTGGATTTCTCACTTCTTCAAGACCTCTAATTGCTGTCAGTGCTTGGGAACATTCTTGTTCAGGTAGAGAGGCTGAAAAATCCATCCTGTGCCTCATCCCAATCACACAGCAGAGGACTCGTTACAGTGTATCAGTGCAGGTCAGAGCTATCAGCTGTCCATCCAGGACTGGAGAAAGGTTGGAATTGCTGCTGGTCAGGGGAACCACAGAGGTGACGTGGCAGCGGCTTCATACAGTCTGAACAGAAGGTTAAACTAAGAACCTCATGCTCAGATTTGTAGATTTTTGCCCAGCGGCATTAGATCAGCGTCTGATTTTTGGATGTGCCCTCCAGGACTTTTTGTACAGTTTTGGCGGAATCGCTGCTGGTTTTATGGAGGATTGTTTCTAGTGATACAATGTAACAATCATCAGAACTGAGTGTGGACAGAACCTGGATCGTGTCTCCATCCACTGCCAGAGAACACCTCGCTATCACTGCGGACAGAAGAGGGGTCTCCTGAGGTCCGGTCCCCGGGGTCCGGCTGCCACGTACCAGAGCCATGGAAATATCACTGGAGGAGAGCAGCCATAGTCATTATCTTCTGTCTGAAGTCGATGTCATCATCCAGGAAAGTGTTACCAGAACAAGACATCCTGACTGCCAAATCCGACTGCAGCCATACAGAGAGCGCCTAGCAGGACGGCGAATAGTCAGTGAACACGTGAGCGATAACAGGTTAATTGTGCTCAGATGTGGCGTATACCAGAGCCTTCCGGTGTGCGGTGACCACACGATCTAATTGCCCGACTAGTAGATTGATACATCATACACACTGGGTTTGGTGCGCTGACTAGTACGCCCGGGCGCTTATATAGTCATCCGGTGGAAAAGCTGGCCCCCCAGGATCCACGCCAATAGGCCAGGTAAGTTTGAAAGCCCGAGGTGTATAGTGACCCAGGGGTGCCTTATTTCACTGGGATTGGGACCCCCACCTGAAGCTCTGCACTTTGCACTAGCACTTCAACTTTTCACACTTATTTAAGTGTATTTTAAATTCCCGGCGGTGGTCCGATCAATTTTCCACTGAATGCAGTATTTATTTTATTTATTTCTGTACATTTGTCCGTCACAAGGACTTCTGGGGGGTACAGTTCCCTCTATGGGTTTCCTCCTGAACAGTCTAGGGGGAGGAGGGGAGTGTGTGGCCATCAGGTTCCGCTCTCCCCTGCACAACCCCCGGCTCCGCTCCTTCGGGAGAGGACCCCGGTTTCACTTGGGTGAATGCCGGGAGGACAATTTGAGTTTTCCCTGAGCCTCGGCAAAGAGGAGCCATTTGTCCCAGTTCCTCACTGTGGCCTTTTGGCTCAGAGGGATAGGGAATGGTTTATGGGACCCTTCTCCTTCCGGAGGGGGCTGTGATAAACCACATCCTTGTGCATTGTTATATTATGCGGCAATGTTCACATTTTTCAGAGCACTTGGGTGAAGAGCGCACGAGCTAGGGCTTTAAAAAGAGAAAAATGTACAATTACCTGTGACATCAATGGAGCGGCCTTGTTCACACAGCCTGGTTCATTGTTATACTGAGCAATGCATCAGTACCAGACAGAGGAAGATGGCGGCTTGGACCCAGCGCTGGAGGCTGGATGAAAGGGTAGGGACTTGGCACGTAATAAACCCTGTGGCTGAGGTCTATGAAGAGGGATGGGGAATGTCTGAGAGATACCAGAGGGCCCCTGTGTAAGACGTGGGCCCGTGGTCCTCTGTCGCTCAGTGTAGAGCAGCCCCTCCAATATCTACCATTAGCTCGGTCCCTTACATGCAATCAGAGGAGGAAGCTGCTTATCATGTGGCAGTGGCCCCTTACCTTCTGGGCCCTTGAGCAGCTGCCATTTCCCACCTGGAGGCGAGCATTGTTTCTACAGATATTCTGGAGGTCCCCGGATCACATGAGGAACCCCAGCGTCTGATCAGTTCTGATAGTTTCATTCCCGACCCTTAGAAGATGAGGAGCGAGCGGAGTCTCTGGGAAGGGAGGATGCGAGTGCACATTACCCGCTGCAGCGCAGAGGAAAGGTCTCGCTCACAAAGATGCGCTCTCCGCCTCAGGTATATTCTCCACCAGCACAATAGATAATAATTGAGCAGTAAGTAGTAAATGATATGTATGCAGCGAGTGCCAGAGGAGTGACACCGGGGGGCGGCGCGACCTGGCGCAGCAAGAGTGAAGGTCTGCGAATAATGGCGAATCACAGTAACAGGAAGAGGCTGCATTGTGTAAAGGGAGAGTCAGCACAATCACCCCTATTATCTCCACGTTTTCTCATTTACCAGCTGCGAGCAGAATGCCGCGCCACTTATACAGCGATAACTCCCCCGACACTCGCTGTATCCTCTGCACGTCATTTCAGGGGGTTATGTTAGGGAAAATTCAGAGATTAAAGATGTTGATTCTATCCCCGACTCCTGAAGTGCGGCTCCACCTGAAATAGTCACTTCACCTCTCACAGATGCATGTAATCTCCATTATTTCACTAGAATAGGAGATAAGGTGCAATACCTGAAAGCCGCCACTAAACAATGCATGGCGCTGTGCCAGTGCCGCTCATTGTTTACATCTGCCCTCCACCAAAGAAGATAACTAAAGCTGATCGGTGACGGAGCCGAGTTCGCACCCCACCAACCTCAGATTCATAAATATCATAGCCCTGGACAACCCCTTTAACTTGGTGCTTAATTTATGTATGCTGATTGTGAAGACACGGGGTCTTCCGTGGGCGTAACGCTACTCACACAGCACAGGGTGAGGGTAACACAGTGTGGCAATACATTAGTGAACCACAAAGCAGACAATAAACACATAGGACAGTCCCAGCAAATACCCAAGATGGTGCAACATTACACAGTCTCACCCTTCCTTCTCCGCCTGCCTGGGATAGAGCAACTGCGACTTTGGGACGGGACTTCCAGGGCCAACTACCTCAACCAGTGGCACCCCGCTTCTGGCGGGTCCCCACAGAGAAAAGGTAGCGGCAAGCTTAGGAAGCTAGCAGTCCATCGAGGTACAAGACCAGGAGACCCGAGGGTCCAACCCTGGCCTCTCCGAGAGTTTCCATGGGGCCAGAAGACCAGTGGGTCCAAATCTCACTTCTCCGACTGTCTCCATGAATTCCAGGCGACCGGTGGGTCCCTTCTGGCAACCCCAAACAACATATCCATGGGGCCAGGTGACTTCATCGTCCCAACCTGGTCTCCCCAAACGTATCCATGGGCTCTCTGATGGTCAATGGAGCAGATCCATATCTTTCCAGTCAGGGCCGTACCCTTAGGCCGGAATCATGTAGAATCCAAATCTGTGTCTCTTTGGGTAAAGACATACTGCCAAACTGATGGTGTGACTGAGTCTGTGTGTCCTCTTGCTTCTCCTTGATTCTCTGTACCAAGTCTGACTCATACAGAAGCATATCTCCTTTTTATGTACACATCCACAGGTCATGGGGGAAAAGGGTAGACTCATGTCTCATTGTTTGAGCATTTAATGAATTTGCTTAGTTTGTCCTCCTGTCTTGTGAGTCAATAAGCCACAGGGTCCACAAATATTAATCAACATAATTAGCAAACATTCATTGTTCCAGAATCAAAGAGGAGACAACATTCAGGGTTATAGAAATACTGGTCTGTGTTTATCAACTAAAGAAGAACACAGGTTAAAAAGTCAGCATAATCACAATAGTGTATTTCTCTTGCCTTAACCAATCTAATCGTCTGGCTTATTAAGATTTTAAGCTGTATCGTCACACTGATCTTACTGCAATCACATCTACAGCTGCGTTTAGTTACAAGAGGTCTTCACAACTCTGATGATGACTATAACTCTACACCTACCCTCACACTGATGATGACTGTACCCTGCAAGGTTTGGTACTCACTCAGCTGCAGTTGAGATAGGCACAGGAAGGGGTTTCATAAAACACAGGGCTAGCTTCAGTTCCTGGAAGGCCGTCTCAGCTTCTGGAGACCACTTACCCATAGCCGACTTTGTCCCTTTAAGGAGGTCCACCAGAGGGGCGGCTATCATGGCGAAATTAAGAATGAACCGACTGTAGTAGTCAAAGATGCCCTGGAATGCTCTGACCTGCTTCTTCGAGAGAGGTTGTGGCCAACTCTGGAACGTATTAACTTTATTTATTTGGAGTTTTATGCCTACGATATAGCCTAAATATTTGGCTTCCTTCATGCCCATGACACATTTCTTCAGGTTTATGGAAAACCCGCTGTGAAGACATGGTTTCTTCCGTGGACATAATACTACTCAGACAACACAGGGTGAACAGTGTGGCAATACTTTATTGAACCACCAAATGGACAATAACATATAGAACAGTCCCTGCAAATACCCAAGATGGTGCAAAATTACACAGTCTCACCCTTCGCTGGCCCGCCGGGAATAGAGCAACTGTGACTTTGGGATTTCCAAGGCCATCTACCTCAACCTGTGGTCCCCCGCTTTGGGTGGACACCCACATAGAGGAGATAGTGGCAAGCTTAGGAAGCTGACAGTCCATTGAGGTCCAAGTCCAGGAAATCCGAGGCTCCCACCCTGGCTTCTCTGAACATATCCATGGGACCAGGTGACTGCATGGTCCCAACCTGGATTTCTCCGAGTGTATCCATGGATTCCAGGTGATGGTCCACCCCTGGCTAACCCAAACATATCCATGGGATCAGGTGACCGGAGGGTCACAATCCTGGTTTCTTTAAGCGTCTCCATAGGGTCCGGGATGGTCAATGTAGCAGATCTGTATCCTTCCAGCCAGGGCCGTGTTCCCTTAGGCTGGCATTCTGTAGCATCCAAATCTGTGTCCCTCTGGATGGAGCCATGCTATCAGAGTCTCTCTGATTCTCCTTCCAGCACGATAGAAATCCCTTTTTATATTCACATCTGTGGTTCAGGTCATTATTCACAGATCAGGGGGGAAGGTGCAGGGCTCATGTCTCTTTGTTTGAGGATTTAATAAATTTGCATAACTTATACTCCTCTGCTCTGCGAGTCAACAAGCCACCGGGTCCACACAATGGTTAATCAACATATTTAGCAAACATTCATTGTTCACAGACCAAGAGAATGCAACATTCAGACTTATGACAAAAGGCCATGTTTCTTGTTCCACTCGAAGAAAAAAAACACATAAATTCAAAAGTCAACATAAATATAATAGTGAAACACACAAGGACACAGTAAAACAAACATATAAAAATACTCTGTTGTAAAATAGTAACAGTAAACAGCAAGTGCTAGTAAAAAGGTGATAAAAAACAGGGTATTTAGTTGACACGTTTTGTGCAAAAAATGTATACTAAGCCGCTCTACCAACGTCAAGGTGACCCAGATCAGAGGAGTCCCTATCTGATGTATTTAAAAACTGATCATGTGTATGGTACCTATATGAGAAGATCTAATGCTCTGCAGCTACCTGTTAGATCTTCTCATATAAGTACCCTACACATGATTTCATGAGGTCAAGGGTAGTAATGTACCTGGCCGACCCCAACCTTTCAATCAGTTCATCTACCCTGGACATTGGGTAGGTGTAGAACTTCGAGACCTCGTTGAGCTTCCTTTAGTTATTGCAAAATCGACATTCTCCATCTGGTTTCAGAACTAAGACTATGGGACTGGACCAGCCACTCTTGGACTCTTCAATGACTCCCAGACTCAGCATCCGCTTCACCTCTTTCGAGATCACCTCTCGGCGGGCTTCGAGAATCCGATGCGGCTTCATGTTTACTCGGACATGAGGCTCCATAAGAACCTCATGCTCTATGATCCGAGTACACCCCGATAGTTCTGAGAATAGATCTCTGTACCGATGTAGCCACTCTCGTCACTGTTGCTTTTGGGCACGTTACAAAGACTCTGCCACCTTGACGTCTTCACCGATGGCTTCAGTCTTTGCCACCAAACACGGAGCTTCCACGGCCTCCCTATCTTCCCGTGGCTTAATCAGGTTGATGTGGTACACCCGGTAGAGCTTCCTTCTCCCTGGTTGGTAGACTTTATTGTTGATGTCGCCAACCGTTTCAACCATGTCATAGGGGCCCTGCCACTTGGCCAGGAATTTGCTTTCCACCGAAGGTACCAGAACCAGTACCCTATCCCCAGGGTTGAAGTATCCACCCTCGCCGACCTGTTGTAAACCCACGACTGCACCTCTTATGCTTTGAGGAGGTGTTCTTTCACAATGGGCATCACCTCGGCAATCCTCTCTTGCATCTGGGCCACACTTCCGATTACACTCCTTTAGGGTGTAGACTCTGCCTCCCAGGTCTCCTTCGCTACGTCCAGGTGTCCGTGGGGGTGTTGGCCATACAACAGCTCACAAGGGGAGATTCCGGTAGAGGCCTATGGGACTTCTCTGATGGAGAACAGAAGTTATGGTAGAAGACAGTCCCAGTCTTGGTCGTCCTTCTCTATGACCTTCTTCAACATGGCCTTCAAGGTTTTATTAAACCTCTCCACCAAGCCATCTGTTTGCAGATGGTAGACTGAGGTCTAGAATTGTGTGATTTGCAGGGTTTTGCACAACTCCCTCATCACTTTTGACATAAATGAAGTCCCTTGGTCCATTAGGATCTCCTTAGGCAACCCTGTCCTGGAAAAGATATGGAACAACTCCCGGACTATACACTTGGCAGAGGAGTTTTGTAGTGGTACAGCCTCCGGATACCGTGTAGCATAGTCTAGTACCACCAAGATATACTGATGTCCTCTGGCTGACTTGACCAGGGGTCCCACTAGATCAAATGGCACCTCGATGATAGGCCACGGCACTCAGGGACTACGTGTTATGTTCTGCAACTTAGAACTAAGGAATAGGAGGGAAAAGCTTTCCCTGCACTGAGACTCAGCTTTACCCTACGCTGGGGTGGGTGCCCTATTCTTTATGAATAGCCCCACCGAAACTCCTGCACTGAACTCAAACGAAGACCTGTAGCAAAGGGAAAGGGGTCCCTAAAAGATCTAAGGACTGGGAGCAAAAGCAGGAGACCTCCTAACAGAAAAGTTAGTTGCAGAAACGAAAATTAAAGGAAACAAAACTGGTGGAACAAGAAGTCCCAGGATAACAATAGTCCAAAGCAAGAAGAACTAAACCAGGCTACTTAGCCAGAGCACGAACGTTACAATACTGATGCCCAGCTGGGAATGGGGGCCAGGTGCTGAGTAATAAAGAGTGCAGAGATCACATGACCAAGAAACCCAGCACCAGAGGAAAAGACTAGAAGCCAGCAAACCAACAAGATGGCCGATAGTAAAACAACAGAGATTCTAACACTATGGAAGTGAGCCACCTGGGACGTCAACAGGCAGGTGGAACATGACCTACAATAATTTACGATTTCTCAGTGACAACTGGACCAATAGAACCTCTGGAGGATCCGTTACTGGATTTTCTCTACCCCCAGAAGACCACATGTGTATGGGCCATATCTAACACCCTCCGTCTGTACGGCCCTGGCACCAGTAAGTACCCGATATAGTAACTCCCCATTTATGGCAAAATACAGATATCGGGTGTCAGCCCCTGGTTCTTGAGCAACACCATTCAGAACAGTAACATTATGAAACGCCCCTTTTAGAGTTAAGACTCTGAGCTGGGCGGTTCCAAAGACCTCGGAAGGAAGTGTATAAACCTGTCCATGATGACCCTCTCCACCATCTGTACTGGGGAGGAAGATTTAGGTTGCAATCACTTTTGGACCAGGTGTAGGAGGTCAAATATTTGGGACTTGGGAGGTTTGTCATTGCAATAGGCCTAGCAGTACACCCATTGCGCCCTGACAATCAGAGTCACTCCTTAGCGCGCCAAGATCTCCGTTTTCAATTTGGCGTACTCTTGCGTCATGCAAGGCAAGGTCATAATAGGTCTTCTGTGGTTCCCCCATTAGATATGGCACCAGAACCTCCGCCCACTGCTCCGGAGGCAATTTCTCCCGTTCTGCCACCCTTTCAAAAACAGTCAGGTACGCCTGAACATCATCACCCGGGGTCATCTTTTGCAAGGATCTACTTACCATCTTCCTCACGTGTGAGTCATTACCTGGACTTTTGGGTGGGGCTGTTGCCCTGCCACAGATCGCCTTGGTTAGGAGTTCCATCTGCTGCCTGTGCTGCCACTGCTGCTGCTGCCTCTGCCATATCTGTTGCTGTTGGAGATTAGCCTGCACCAGTTGCTTTATCAGCTCCTCCATGTTTTTGGCTTTTGCTCCTGCAGTCGCTTTGACCCAGAACATGCGGTATCTCTGCGGCAGTCACACTGCCTTTCGGGTTTTGTGCCCGTATTCTCCACCAATTGTAAGGTTTTGTACTCAGTCAGCTGTGGTTGAGGTAGGCACAGGAAGAGGTTTCAAAAAAATGTTCAGACAGGTTTATTCAGACCTCATAAACCGCTCAGCTTAAGCAAACAACACAACAGCCTTTTCCGGCACAGAGTTAAAACAGAAAATAAACAGTCCATACAATATGGCGGGTTCGCCCGCTCAGGTCAATGTCTTTATTAAAACACACTGGAGTCACAGACACTGAATGATATACTTGCTCTCCATTTTATTTACCAAACCACACCCCCGGGGTGGGGATATGTGAGCAGCCATTCCCTACAATCTCTATGATTGCTTGTAAAACCCAGCCCTGATACACCCTATTAACCCTCTTAGCACTATACATCCTGGAGCATGCTTTCCTGGGCTTACATCACTAAAGCTACCAACCTCGATGATACATATCTCCCCTCAAGGATCTGTCCGGCGGCCATCTTACAAACCCTACACCTACCCTCACACTGATGATTTTAACCTTCACCTATCCTCACACTGATCATGACTATAACCCTATGTAATGCACACGCCCGGACTGACTGGCGTGTGCGTGTATATGTAGTGATTCCACTGGACCGTACCGGAGAGTGAATGCCTGGAGGGGCGTAATTAAGTATCCACCCAATCCGACCAAGGTCACACGACGGCATACGACGCCAGTGCACCAAGGAGGGACCGAGCAGAGGGACCAGGTGCTACTCCAGGTCAGACCCCGGACACGGCTGTTGACCCACACCGGGGAATACAGGAACAGGCAGGTTAGGCTGGCACAGAGACTGGTGGGTACAGGCAGACACGGCAGGTATGCAGACGGGTGGATGCTGGCAAGCACGACTAGTATGCAAACAGGGAGGTACTGGCAGGTACGGCCAGTATGCAGGCAGGTGGATGTTGGTAAGCACGACTGGTATGCAGGCAGGGAGGTACTGGCAGGTATGACAGGTTGGAGCACAGAGTGGATAGGACCTAGTACAGACTGGGACTCAGGAACAGAACCGCAGATGCGGTGGACAAACACAGCAGAGTGAGGCCGCCCGGAGCGGCGAGCGAGAGTAGAGCAGGACGAGGCCGCCAGAGCAGCGAGCAAAGGGTCAGAGCAGAGCGAGACTGCCGGAGCAGCGAGCAAAGGGTCAGAGCAGAGCGAGACTGCCGGAGCAGCGAGCAAAGGGTCAGAGCAGAGCGAGACTGCCAGAGCAGCGAGCAAAGGGTGAGAGCAGAGCGAGACTGCCGGAGCAGCGAGCAAAGGGTCAGAGCAGAGCGAGACTGCCGGAGCAGCGAGCAAAAGGTCGGAGCAGAGCGAGACTGCCGGAGCAGCGAGCAAAGGGTCAGAGCAGAGCGAGACTGCCGGAGCAGCGAGCAAAGGGTCAGAGCAGAGCGAGACTGCCGGAGCAGCGAGCAAAGGGTCAGAGCAGAGCGAGACTGCCGGAGCAGCGAGCCAAGGGTCAGAGCAGAGCGACACTGCCGGAGCAGCGAGCAAAGGGTCAGAGCAGAGCGAGACTGCCGGAGCAGTGAGCAAAGGGTCAGAGCAGAGTGAGACCGCCTGGAGTGGTGGGAAAAGGCAGAGCAGAGCGAGACCGTCTGGAGCGGTGAGCAAAGGCAGAGCAGGCAAGAACCGCCGGAGCGGTGAGCAAGGCAGAGCAGGCAAGAACCGCCGGAGCGGTGAGCAAGGCAGAGCAGAGGGGACAGGGCTCTGTACACACGGAACAGACAGGAAGGGAAAGGCAAAACCAGATACCCACAGGGTACTTGCAGTGAAGTAGCGAATGGACCACAAACTCACAAACGGAAGTACAGTGACAACGAGCAGGAGTTAGGTACGAGTTCAGACTCTGCAGAAAAAGGGAAGATATGGGAGTAGAGAGAAATGGGAAACAGGCTGGAAGATGGTTTAGGGCAGGAACAGACACTGGGAAAGGACACAGACAACAGATCTAGGTATGCGGCCCCTAGAGGGCGGAAGGAACAGGCTAAGAGCGTGTTCACATGGGCCTGGAATTACAGCCTCCAGGAAAGGCAGCTGGCTAGAGTACACAGACAGGACACAGTTCAGACACGGGAACTGATACCGCAAGGCAGGAAACATAGACAGGACCTGGCACATCAGTGACTAGAAGCCAACTGACAGAACAAGATGCTCAGGCAAGGATTCCAGGGAGGAGCTGGGTTAAATACCAGGTGACAGACAGCAATAGGCTGAGGAAGCATCAGGGGTGTGTCTGCAGCAGCTACAAGAAACAGGAAGTTCAGCGGGCGTCGCCCTAAGCAGACAGAGCAGAGCAAAGCAGACCATATGGAAAGAAGCCAAAGTGATAGTCTGGACTGGAAATCAAGTGCGCGCTCTTGCACAGTGGGAGATGGACCACTATGCAAAGACGCCACCAGGTCCGTTACAGTACCCCCCCCCTTACGCCCCCTCTTCTTCAGGCCTGCCAGAATCTTCCTCAGGGAATTCGAGGGCCAATCCTTCACTTCAAGGAGATTACTTCTGCTGTCCACAGAAAAAACTGGTCTCATCTGGGTAGCTAGGATGCTACCTCCTATCCAGCCATCCTCAGCAACAGACGAAACGGGTGGAGTACCATGAACAGCACACAAGGAAGTCTCTCTCCACATATTTTCAGGTGGCACCCCAGAGGGTACAGGAGACAACTGGAAGTCCTCCGCCGGGTTGTAGGGGGGCAGAGACTCGGGGGTAACCTCTTCTTCGGGGTACATCTTGTCAAGCTCACAGGATGAAATGGGCGAGGTATCAGGTACAAGGTGTAGAAACGTCACCGTCCCTTTGTTATCTGGTGGTACCCCGGAGGATTCAGGAAACAACTGGAGGTCCTCCGCCGGGTCGGAGGAGTGCAGAGACTCGGGGGTAACCTCTGCTTCGGAGTACACTAGGTCGGACTCACTGGACAAAGCGGCTGAGGTATCAGGTACCGAGTATAGGAAAGTCTCTGCCATTCACTACCAGGTAGCATCCCGAAGGGTTCTGGAGACAACTGGAGGTCCTAAGCCTGGTCGGAGGGGTGTAGAGACTCGGGGGTAACCTCTGCTTCGGAGTACACTAGGTCGGACTCACTGGACGAAGCGGGCGAGGTATCAGGTACAGAGTATAGGAAAGTCTCTGTCCATTCGCTACCAGGTAGCACCCCGAAGGGTTCAGGAGACAACTGGAGGTCCTCCGCCTGGTCGGAGGGGTGTAGAGACTCAGGGGTAACCTCTGCTTCGGAGTACACTAGGTTAGACTCACTGGACGAAGCGAGCGAGGTATCAAGTACCAGGTGTAGGGAAGTCTCTCTCCATTTGTCATCAAGTGGTATCCCGGAGGATTCAGGAGGCAACAGGGGGTCCTCCGCCAGGTTGTAGAGGTGCACGGACTCGGAGGTAATCACTGCTTCGGAGTACCCTTGGACAGGCTCACCGGTTAAAGTGGGTGAAGTATCAGATACCGGGTGCAGGAAGTCCTCCTGTGTGGATTCTGGGGGGCAGCAGTCTCTTCGGGCAGGAGAACTGGTGCGCTACCCACGCACATTACCCGTCGGGGCTGCTCCGGGATACTGGGAAGTGAAGCTTCAGCAGGGACTTCAAGGTTGGGGTCAGGAGGTCTTTGAGAGGACAAACCCTGGCGTGACGGCTTGCCTCTACGCCTAGCACGTCTGGACTGCCTCTTGAGGTTGGGAGAAGTATTCCGGAGAGCGTAGTCATCCTGTGTGGATTCTGGGTGGGCAGTAGTCTCTTCGGGCAGGAGGACTAGTGCGCTACCCACACACATTACCCATCGGGGCTGCTCCGGGATATTGGGAAGTGAAGCTTCAGCAGGGGCTTCCGGGTTAGGGTCATCGAAGACCATTAGAAAGGCCACCAGGAAGGCCTTCAGGTCCAGGACGATAAGATCCTGTGCGTCCCATAGGGGGGTGATCCATTTCAAGGCATCACCCGCTAGGTAAGACATCATGAATCCCACCTTAACCCGATCGGTGGGAAAATAAAGAGGGTAGAACTTGAAGTGTAGCAAGCATTGCTCCACAAATGCATGACTCAGTCTTGGATCCCCATAGTACCGTGGCGGATTCGCAGGAACGAGTGCAGATAGATCCATCTGGATGGGTGCGTAATTCGCCTGGAACTCAGCTGGTAGCAAAAAATAAAAAATAAATTTCTTCTAGATGCACGTATTCGCTGAAAAATGTCTCAGAGAGTGAAGGCCGTGGGGCTCAACGGGAACCATGGCCTGAGCCTGCTGTAATGCACACGCCCGGATTGAGTGGCGTGTGCGTGTATATGTAGTGATTCCACTGGACCTGACCGGAGAGTGAATGCCTGGAGGGGCGTAACTAAGTATCCAGCCGATCCGACCAAGGTCGCACGACGGCATACGACGCCAGTGCACCAAGGAGGGACCGAGCAGAGGGACCAGGTGCTACTCCAGGTCAGACCCCGGACACGGCTGTTGACCCACACCGGGGAATACAGGAACAGGCAGGTTAGGCTGGCACACAGACTGGTGGGTACAGGCAGACACGGCAGGTATGCACACGGGTGGATGCTGGCAAGCAGGACTGGTATGCAAACAGGGAGGTACTGGCAGGTACGGCCGGTATGCAGGCAGGTGGATGTTGGTAAGCACGACTGGTATGCAGGCAGGGAGGTACTGGCAGGTACGACAGGTTGGAGCACAGAGTGGATAGGACCCAGTACAGACTGGGACTCAGTAACAGAACCGCAGATGCGGTGGACAAACACAGCAGAGTGAAGCCGCCCGGAGCGGTGAGCGAGAGTAGAGCAGGACGAGGCCGTCGGAGCAGCGAGCAAAGGGTCAGAGCAGAGCGAGACTGCCGGAGCAGCGAGCAAAGGGTCAGAGCAGAGCGAGACTGCCGGAGTAGCGAGCAAAGGGTGAGAGCAGAGCGAGACTGCCGGAGCAGCGAGCAAAGGGTCAGAGCAGAGCGAGACTGCCGGAGCAGCGAGCAAAGGGTAGGAGCAGAGCGAGACTGCCAGAGCAGCGAGCAAAGGGTCAGAGCAGAGCGAGACTGTCGGAGCAGCGAGCAAAGGGTCAGAGCAGAGCGAGACTGCCGGAGCAGCAAGCAAAGGGTCAGAGCAAAGCGAGACTGCCGGAGCAACGTGCAAAGGGTCAGAGCAGAGCGAGACTGCCGGAGCAGCGAGCAAAGGGTCAGAGCAGAGCGAGACTGCCGGAACAGCGAGCAAAGGGTCAGAGCAGAGCGAGACTGCCGGAGCAGCGAGCAAAGGGTCAGAGCAGAGCGAGACCGCCTGGAGCGGTGAGCAAAGGCAGAGCAGAGCGAGACCGTCTGGAGCGGTGAGCAAAGGCAGAGCAGGCAAGAACCGCCGGAGCGGCGAGCAAGGCAGAGCAGAGGGGACAGGGCTCTGTACACACGGAACAGACAGGAAGGGAAAGGCAGAACCAGATACCCACAGGGTACTTGCAGTGAAGTAGCGAGTGGACCACAAACTCACAAACGGAAGTACAGTGACAACGAGCAGGAGTTAGGTACGAGTTCAGACTCTGCAGAAAAAGGGAAGATATGGGCGTAGAGAGAAACGGGAAACAGGCTGGAAGATGGTTTAGGGCAGGAACAGACACTGGGAAAGGACACAGACAACAGATCTAGGTATGCGGCCCCTAGAGGGTGGAAGGAACAGTCTAAGAGCGTGTTCACACGGGCCTGGAATTACAGCCTCCAGGAAAAGCAGCTGGCTAGAGTACACAGACAGGACACAGTTCAGACACGGGAACTGATACCGCAAGGCAGGAAACATAGACAGGACCTGGCACATCAGTGACTAGAAGCCAACTGACAGAACAAGATGCTCAGGCCTGGATTCCAAGGAGGAGCTGGTTTAAATACCAGGTGACAGACAGCAATAGGCTGATGACGCATTAGGGGTGTGTCTGCAGCAGCTACAAGAAACAGGAAGTTCGGCGGGCGTCGCCCTGAGCAGCCAGAGCAGAGCAAAGCAGACCATATGGAAAGAAGCCAGAGTGGCAGTCTGGACTGGAAATCAAGTGCGCGCTCTTGCAGAGTGGGAGATGGACCACTATGCAAGGACGCCGCCAGGTATCTTACACCCTACACCTATTTTCACACTGATGACTACAACCCTACACCTACCCTTACACTGATAATGACTATAACCCTACACCTACTCCCACACTGATGAATATAACCCTACACCTGTCCTCACACTGATGGTGATTATAACCCTACACCTACCATCACACTGATGATGACTATAACGCTACACCTACCCTTACATTGATGATGACTATAACCCTACACCTATCCTCACACTGATGGTGATTATAACCCTACACCTACCATCACACTGATGATGACTCTAACCCTACACCTACCCTTAAACTGATGATGACTATAACCCTACACCTACCCTTAAACTGATCATGACTATAACCATACACCTATCCTCACACTGATGGTGATTATAACCCTACACCTACCATCAGACTGATGATGACAATAACCCTACACCTACCATCACACTGATGATGACAATAACCCTACACCTACCATCACACTGATGACTATAACCCTACACCTACCCTCACATTGTGCCTGCAATTCTGCATTTACCCTTATGCCTTTTTCACACCACATTTTAGTTGTGTACTTGACATATCAGTTTGTACTGTAAAAATGTATTTAAATGGATACATTTATATATATTTATATATATATATATACTGTATATATATATATATATATATATATATATATAATGAGAAAAACTTGTCAAATTGGTATCCTCTTGACTTACATTTGTGCACATATTGGTTTCGATATAATTTTTAACACGAAGAAACAGACACAGTCCGCTGCGCCTTCTCATCCTTTAAACAAAACGGACCAGTTTGTTATAACATTGCAGTCTATGGAAGATGGATGCAAAAACTGGCATTTCTTTTTCATCTGTTTTTTTTTCATGTTTTTCCCCCAGAAAAAAAGTCACATGATTTCCTGACACCCCCATCTTCAATTTCATTTTAAAAAAGAATGGATGTAATATATTTGTTAAAAAAACAGATCTACGGTACTTTCTTTAAAATGCATCCATTGGTATCAGTTTTACAACGGTTCAAGATTTTTTGGTTTACAATATAAAAACGTAAACCTGTTAAAAGTTACAAAAACCGTGGTGTGAAGCGGGCCTTATACTGCAGTGAGGGAAGTGAGATGAAAGGGTCAGGCCCTCCGCTGATAACCCCTCTGCTTTACATTGCTTGGTTGTTTACTCATTTGCCGAGCTCCATGCTGCTCAATGGCACATAGAGTAATTACTTTTTAATGACTTTTTTGTATTCTATTGATTTTCAGAACTTTACAGACAGCCGCTCTGGAACAAATGTGAAGCTGAACTGTGCTAATTATTTCCAGAGACAATACAACATTTTATACTTGGAGAAACAAGAACAGAGACAAAGATGGGATGTAGTATAAGATTAATGACTATTAAATACTAAATGTCAATCATTAGAGGGAGCAGTATTATAATAGTTATATATTATATTCTTGTACATAGGGGGCAGTATTATAGTAGTTATATTCCTGTACATAGGAGCAGTATTATAGTAGTTATATTCTTGTACATAGGGGCAGTATTATAGTAGTTATATTCCTGTACATAGGAGCAGTATTATAGTAGTTATATTCTTGTACATAGGAGCAATATTATAGTAGTTATATTCTTGTAGATAGGGGCAGTATTATAGTAGTTATATTCTTGTACATAGGGGCAGTATTATAGTAGTTATATTCTTGTACATAGGGGGCAGTATTATAGTAGTTATATTCTTGTACATAGGGGCAGTATTATAGTAGTTATATTCTTGTACATAGGGACAGTATTATAGTAGTTATATTCTTGTACATAGGGGCAGTATTATAGTAGTTATATTCTTGTACATAGGGGGCAGTATTATAGTTGTTATATTACTGTACATAGGGGCAGTATTTTAGTAGTTATATTCTTGTACATAGGGGCAGTATTATAGTAGTTATATTCTTGTACATAGGGGCAGTATTATAGTAGTTATATTCTTGTACATAGGGGGCAGTATTATAGTAGTTATATTCTTGTACATAGGGGGCAGTATTATAGTAGTTATATTCTTGTACATAGGAGCAGTATTATAGTAGTTATATTCTTGTACATAGGGGCAGTATTATAGTAGTTATATTCTTGTACATAGGGGCAGTATTATAGTAGTTATATTCTTGTACATAGGGGGCAGTATTATAGTAGTTATATTCCTGTACATAGGAGCAGTATTATAGTAGTTATATTCTTGTACATAGGGGCAGTATTATAGTAGTTATATTCCTGTACATAGGAGCAGTATTATAGTAGTTATATTCTTGTACATAGGAGCAATAATATAGTAGTTATATTCTTGTAGATAGGGGCAGTATTATAGTAGTTATATTCTTGTACATAGGGGCAGTATTATAGTAGTTATATTCTTGTACATAGGGGGCAGTATTATAGTAGTTATATTCTTGTACATAGGGGCAGTATTATAGTAGTTATATTCTTGTACATAGGGACAGTATTATAGTAGTTATATTCTTGTACATAGGGGCAGTATTATAGTAGTTATATTCTTGTACATAGGGGGCAGTATTATAGTTGTTATATTACTGTACATAGGGGCAGTATTTTAGTAGTTATATTCTTGTACATAGGGGCAGTATTATAGTAGTTATATTCTTGTACATAGGGGCAGTATTATAGTAGTTATATTCTTGTACATAGGAGCAGTATTATAGTAGTTATATTCTTGTACATAGGGGGTAGTATTATAGTAGTTATATTCTTATACATAGGACCAGTATTATAGTAGTTATATTCTTGTACATAGGAGGCAGTATTATAGTAGTTATATTCCTGTACATAGGAGCAGTATTATAGTAGTTATATTCTTGTACATAGGGGGCAGTATTATAGTAGTTATATTCCTGTACATAGGAGCAGTATTATAGTAGTTATATTCCTCTACATAGGGGCAGTATTATAGTAGTTATATTCCTGTACATAGAAGCAGTATTATAGTAGTTATATTCCTGTACATAGGAGCAGTATTATAGTAGTTATATTCCTGTACATAGGGGCAGTATTATAGTAGTTATATTCCTATACATAGGAGCAGTATTATGGTAGTTATATTCTTGTACATAGGGCAGTATTATAGTAGTTATATTCTTGTATATAGTGGGCAGTATTATAGTAGATATATTCTTGTACATAGGAGCAGTATTATAGTAGTTATATTCTTGTACATAGGGAGCAGTATTATAGTAGTTATATTCTAGTACATAGGGGGCAGTATTATGGTAGTTATATTCTTGTACATAGGGGGCAGTATTATAGTAGTTATATTCTTGTACATAGGGGGCAGTATTATGGTAGTTATATTCCTGTATATAGGGGCAGTATTATACAGTAGTAGTTATATTCTTCTACATAGGGGGCAGTATTATGGTAGTTATTTTCTTGTACATAGGGACAGTATTATAGTAGTTATATTCTTGTATATAGGGGCAGTATTATAGTAGTTATATTCTTGTACATTGGGGGCATTATTATAATAGATATATTCTTGTACATAGGAGCAGTATTATAGTAGTTATATTCTTGTATATAGGGGCAGTATTATAGTAGTTATATTCTTGTACATTTGGGGCATTATTATAATAGTTATATTCTTGTACATAGGAGCAGTATTATAGTAATTACATTCTTGTACATAGGAGCAGTATTATAGTAGTTATATTCTTGTACATATGGGGCAGTATTATAGTAGTTATATTCTTGTACATAGGGGCAGTATTATAGTAGTTATATTCTTGTACACAGGGGCAGTATTATAGTAGTTATATTCTTGTACACAGGGGCAGTATTATAGTAGTTATATTCTTGTACATAGGAGCAGTATTATAGTAGTTATATTGTTGTATATACGGGGCAGTATTATAGTAGTTATATTCTTGTACACAGCAGCAGTATTATAGTAGTTATATTCTTGTACATAGGGGGCAGTATTATAGTAGTTATATTCTTGTACATAGGGGCAGTATTATAGTAGTTATATTCTTGTACACAGGGGCAGTATTATAGTAGTTATATTCTTGTACATAGGAGCAGTATTATAGTAGTTATATTGTTGTATATACGGGGCAGTATTATAGTAGTTATATTCTTGTACACAGCAGCAGTATTATAGTAGTTATATTCTTGTACATAAGGGGCAGTATTATAGTAGTTATATTCTTGTACATAGGGGCAGTATTATAGTAGTTATATTCTTGTACACAGGGGCAGTATTATAGTAGTTATATTCTTGTACATAGGAGCAGTATTATAGTAGTTATATTGTTGTATATACGGGGCAGTATTATAGTAGTTATATTCTTGTACACAGCAGCAGTATTATAGTAGTTATATTCTTGTACATAGGAGCAGTATTATAGTAGCTATATTCTTGTACATAGGGGCAGTATTATAGTAGTTATATTCTTGTGCATAGAAGCAGTATTATAGTAGTTATATTCTTGTACATAGGGGAAGTATTATAGTAGATATATTCTTGTACATAGGGGAAGTATTATAGATATATTCTTGTACATAGGGGCAGTATTATAGTAGTTATATTCTTGTACATAGGGGCAGTATTATTGTAGATATATTCTTGTACATAGGAGCAGTATTATAGTAGTGATATTCTTGTACATAGGGGAAGTATTATAGTAGATATATTCTTGTACATAGGGGCAGTATTATAGTAGACATAGTCTTGTACATAGGGGCAGTATTATAGTAGTTATATTCTTGTACATAGGGGCAGTATTATAGTAGTTATATTCTTGTACATAGGGAGCAGTATTATAGTAGTTATATTCTTGTACATAGGGGAATTATTATAGTAGTTATATTCTTGTACATAGGGGACAGTATTATAGTGGTTATATTCTTGTACATAGGGGCAGTATTATATTAGTTATATTCTTGTACATAGGGGGCAGTATTATAGTAGTTATATTCTTGTACATAGGGGCAGTATTATATTAGTTATATTCTTGTACATAGGGGAAGTATTATAGTAGTTATATTCTTGTACATAGGGAAAGTATTATAGTAGTTATATTCTTGTACATAGGGGGCAGTATTATAATAGTTATATTCTTGTACATAGGGGACAGTATTATAGTAGTTATATTCTTGTACATAGGGGCAGTATTATAGTAGTTATATTCTTGTACATAGGGGAAGTATTATAGTAGTTATATTCTTGTACATAGGGGAAGTATTATAGTAGTTATATTCTTGTACATAGGGGGCAGTATTATAGTAGTTATATTCTTGTACATAGGAGCAGTATTATAGTAGACATATTCTTGTACATAGGGGCAGTATTATAGTAGCTATATTCTTGTACATAGGGGAAGTATTATAGTAGTTATATTCTTGTGCATAGGGGCAGTATTATAGTAGTTATATTCTTGTACATAGGGGGCAGTATTATAGTAGTTATATTCTTGTACATAGGGGACAGTATTATAGTAGTTATATTCTTGTACATAGGGGCAGTATTATAGTAGTTATATTCTTGTACACAGGGGCAGTATTATAGTAGTTATATTCTTGTACATAGGGAGCAGTATTATAGTAATTATATTCTTGTACATAGGGGGCAGTATTATAGTAGTTATATTCTTGTACATAGGGGAAGTATTATAGTAGATATATTCTTGTACATAGGGGCAGTATTATAGTATTTATATTCTTGTACATAGGGGCAGTATTATAGTAGTTATATTCTTGTACATAGGAGCAGTATTATAGTAGATATATTCTTGTACATAGGGGAAGTATTATAGTAGTTATATTCTTGAACATAGGGGAAGTATTATAGTAGTTATATTCTTGTACATAGGGGCAGTATTATAGTAGTTATATTCTTGTACATAGGGGGCAGTATTATAGTAGTTATATTCTTGTACATAGGGGAAGTATTATAGTAGTTATATTCTTGTACATAGGGGCAGTATTGTAGTAGTTATATTCTTGTACATAGGGGCAGTATTATAGTAGCTATATTCTTGTACATAGGGGAAGTATTATAGTAGTTATATTCTTGTACATAGGGGCAGTATTATAGTAGTTATATTCTTGTACATAGGGGGCAGTATTATAGTAGTTATATTCTTGTACATAGGGGCAGTATTATAGTAGTTATATTCTTGTACATAGAGGCAGTATTATAGTAGTTATATTCTTGTACATAGGGGGCAGTATTATAGTAGTTATATTCTTGTACATAGGGAGCAGTATTATAGTAGTTATATTTTTGTACATAGGGGAAGTATTATAGTAGATATATTCTTGTACATAGGGGCAGTATTATAGTAGTTATATTCTTGTACATAGGGGCAGTATTATAGTAGTTATATTCTTGTACACAGGGGCAGTATTATAGTAGTTATATTCTTGTACATAGGAGCAGTATTATAGTAGTTATATTCTTGTACATAGGGGCAGTATTATAGTAGTTATATTCTTGTACACAGGGGCAGTATTATAGTAGTTATATTCTTGTACATAGGGGCAGTATTATAGTAGTTATATTCTTGTACATAGAGGCAGTATTATAGTAGTTATATTCTTGTACATAGGGGGCAGTATTATAGTAGTTATATTCTTGTACATAGGGAGCAGTATTATAGTAGTTATATTTTTGTACATAGGGGAAGTATTATAGTAGATATATTCTTGTACATAGGGGCAGTATTATAGTAGTTATATTCTTGTACATAGGGGCAGTATTATAGTAGTTATATTCTTGTACACAGGGGCAGTATTATAGTAGTTATATTCTTGTACACAGCAGCAGTATTATAGTAGTTATATTCTTGTACATAAGGGGCAGTATTATAGTAGTTATATTCTTGTACATAGGGGCAGTATTATAGTAGTTATATTCTTGTACACAGGGGCAGTATTATAGTAGTTATATTCTTGTACATAGGAGCAGTATTATAGTAGTTATATTGTTGTATATACGGGGCAGTATTATAGTAGTTATATTCTTGTACACAGCAGCAGTATTATAGTAGTTATATTCTTGTACATAGGAGCAGTATTATAGTAGCTATATTCTTGTACATAGGGGCAGTATTATAGTAGTTATATTCTTGTGCATAGAAGCAGTATTATAGTAGTTATATTCTTGTACATAGGGGAAGTATTATAGTAGATATATTCTTGTACATAGGGGAAGTATTATAGATATATTCTTGTACATAGGGGCAGTATTATAGTAGTTATATTCTTGTACATAGGGGCAGTATTATTGTAGATATATTCTTGTACATAGGAGCAGTATTATAGTAGTGATATTCTTGTACATAGGGGAAGTATTATAGTAGATATATTCTTGTACATAGGGGCAGTATTATAGTAGACATAGTCTTGTACATAGGGGCAGTATTATAGTAGTTATATTCTTGTACATAGGGGCAGTATTATAGTAGTTATATTCTTGTACATAGGGAGCAGTATTATAGTAGTTATATTCTTGTACATAGGGGAATTATTATAGTAGTTATATTCTTGTACATAGGGGACAGTATTATAGTGGTTATATTCTTGTACATAGGGGCAGTATTATATTAGTTATATTCTTGTACATAGGGGGCAGTATTATAGTAGTTATATTCTTGTACATAGGGGCAGTATTATATTAGTTATATTCTTGTACATAGGGGAAGTATTATAGTAGTTATATTCTTGTACATAGGGAAAGTATTATAGTAGTTATATTCTTGTACATAGGGGGCAGTATTATAATAGTTATATTCTTGTACATAGGGGACAGTATTATAGTAGTTATATTCTTGTACATAGGGGCAGTATTATAGTAGTTATATTCTTGTACATAGGGGAAGTATTATAGTAGTTATATTCTTGTACATAGGGGAAGTATTATAGTAGTTATATTCTTGTACATAGGGGGCAGTATTATAGTAGTTATATTCTTGTACATAGGAGCAGTATTATAGTAGACATATTCTTGTACATAGGGGCAGTATTATAGTAGCTATATTCTTGTACATAGGGGAAGTATTATAGTAGTTATATTCTTGTGCATAGGGGCAGTATTATAGTAGTTATATTCTTGTACATAGGGGGCAGTATTATAGTAGTTATATTCTTGTACATAGGGGACAGTATTATAGTAGTTATATTCTTGTACATAGGGGCAGTATTATAGTAGTTATATTCTTGTACACAGGGGCAGTATTATAGTAGTTATATTCTTGTACATAGGGAGCAGTATTATAGTAATTATATTCTTGTACATAGGGGGCAGTATTATAGTAGTTATATTCTTGTACATAGGGGAAGTATTATAGTAGATATATTCTTGTACATAGGGGCAGTATTATAGTATTTATATTCTTGTACATAGGGGCAGTATTATAGTAGTTATATTCTTGTACATAGGAGCAGTATTATAGTAGATATATTCTTGTACATAGGGGAAGTATTATAGTAGTTATATTCTTGTACATAGGGGAAGTATTATAGTAGTTATATTCTTGTACATAGGGGCAGTATTATAGTAGTTATATTCTTGTACATAGGGGGCAGTATTATAGTAGTTATATTCTTGTACATAGGGGAAGTATTATAGTAGTTATATTCTTGTACATAGGGGCAGTATTGTAGTAGTTATATTCTTGTACATAGGGGCAGTATTATAGTAGCTATATTCTTGTACATAGGGGAAGTATTATAGTAGTTATATTCTTGTACATAGGGGCAGTATTATAGTAGTTATATTCTTGTACATAGGGGGCAGTATTATAGTAGTTATATTCTTGTACATAGGGGCAGTATTATAGTAGTTATATTCTTGTACATAGAGGCAGTATTATAGTAGTTATATTCTTGTACATAGGGGGCAGTATTATAGTAGTTATATTCTTGTACATAGGGAGCAGTATTATAGTAGTTATATTTTTGTACATAGGGGAAGTATTATAGTAGATATATTCTTGTACATAGGGGCAGTATTATAGTAGTTATATTCTTGTACATAGGGGCAGTATTATAGTAGTTATATTCTTGTACATAGGGGAAGTATTATAGTAGTTATATTCTTGTACATAGGGGACAGTATTATAGTGGTTATATTCTTGTACATAGGGGCAGTATTATATTAGTTATATTCTTGTACATAGGGGGCAGTATTATAGTAGTTATATTCTTGTACATAGGGGCAGTATTATATTAGTTATATTCTTGTACATAGGGGAAGTATTATAGTAGTTATATTCTTGTACATAGGGAAAGTATTATAGTAGTTATATTCTTGTACATAGGGGGCAGTATTATAATAGTTATATTCTTGTACATAGGGGACAGTATTATAGTAGTTATATTCTTGTACATAGGGGCAGTATTATAGTAGTTATATTCTTGTACATAGGGGAAGTATTATAGTAGTTATATTCTTGTACATAGGGGAAGTATTATAGTAGTTATATTCTTGTACATAGGGGGCAGTATTATAGTAGTTATATTCTTGTACATAGGAGCAGTATTATAGTAGACATATTCTTGTACATAGGGGGCAGTATTATAGTAGTTATATTTTTGTACATAGGGGAAGTATTATAGTAGATATATTCTTGTACATAGGGGCAGTATTATAGTAGTTATATTCTTGTACATAGGGGCAGTATTATAGTAGTTATATTCTTGTACATAGGGGAAGTATTATAGTAGTTATATTCTTGTACATAGGGGACAGTATTATAGTGGTTATATTCTTGTACATAGGGGCAGTATTATATTAGTTATATTCTTGTACATAGGGGGCAGTATTATAGTAGTTATATTCTTGTACATAGGGGCAGTATTATATTAGTTATATTCTTGTACATAGGGGAAGTATTATAGTAGTTATATTCTTGTACATAGGGAAAGTATTATAGTAGTTATATTCTTGTACATAGGGGGCAGTATTATAATAGTTATATTCTTGTACATAGGGGACAGTATTATAGTAGTTATATTCTTGTACATAGGGGCAGTATTATAGTAGTTATATTCTTGTACATAGGGGAAGTATTATAGTAGTTATATTCTTGTACATAGGGGAAGTATTATAGTAGTTATATTCTTGTACATAGGGGGCAGTATTATAGTAGTTATATTCTTGTACATAGGAGCAGTATTATAGTAGACATATTCTTGTACATAGGGGCAGTATTATAGTAGCTATATTCTTGTACATAGGGGCAGTATTATAGTAGTTATATTCTTGTACATAGGGGGCAGTATTATAGTAGTTATATTCTTGTACATAGGGGAAGTATTATAGTAGTTATATTCTTGTACATAGGGGCAGTATTATAGTAGTTATATTCTTGTACATAGGGGCAGTATTATAGTAGCTATATTCTTGTACATAGGGGAAGTATTATAGTAGTTATATTCTTGTACATAGGGGCAGTATTATAGTAGTTATATTCTTGTACATAGGGGGCAGTATTATAGTAGTTATATTCTTGTACATAGGGGCAGTATTATAGTAGTTATATTCTTGTACATAGAGGCAGTATTATAGTAGTTATATTCTTGTACATAGGGGGCAGTATTATAGTAGTTATATTCTTGTACATAGGGAGCAGTATTATAGTAGTTATATTTTTGTACATAGGGGAAGTATTATAGTAGATATATTCTTGTACATAGGGGCAGTATTATAGTAGTTATATTCTTGTACATAGGGGCAGTATTATAGTAGTTATATTCTTGTACATAGGGGAAGTATTATAGTAGTTATATTCTTGTACATAGGGGACAGTATTATAGTGGTTATATTCTTGTACATAGGGGCAGTATTATATTAGTTATATTCTTGTACATAGGGGGCAGTATTATAGTAGTTATATTCTTGTACATAGGGGCAGTATTATATTAGTTATATTCTTGTACATAGGGGAAGTATTATAGTAGTTATATTCTTGTACATAGGGAAAGTATTATAGTAGTTATATTCTTGTACATAGGGGGCAGTATTATAATAGTTATATTCTTGTACATAGGGGACAGTATTATAGTAGTTATATTCTTGTACATAGGGGCAGTATTATAGTAGTTATATTCTTGTACATAGGGGAAGTATTATAGTAGTTATATTCTTGTACATAGGGGAAGTATTATAGTAGTTATATTCTTGTACATAGGGGGCAGTATTATAGTAGTTATATTCTTGTACATAGGAGCAGTATTATAGTAGACATATTCTTGTACATAGGGGCAGTATTATAGTAGCTATATTCTTGTACATAGGGGAAGTATTATAGTAGTTATATTCTTGTACATAGGGGCAGTATTATAGTAGTTATATTCTTGTACATAGGGGGCAGTATTATAGTAGTTATATTCTTGTACATAGGGGACAGTATTATAGTAGTTATATTCTTGTACATAGGGGCAGTATTATAGTAGTTATATTCTTGTACACAGGGGCAGTATTATAGTAGTTATATTCTTGTACATAGGGAGCAGTATTATAGTAATTATATTCTTGTACATAGGGGGCAGTATTATAGTAGTTATATTCTTGTACATAGGGGAAGTATTATAGTAGATATATTCTTGTACATAGGGGCAGTATTATAGTATTTATATTCTTGTACATAGGGGCAGTATTATAGTAGTTATATTCTTGTACATAGGAGCAGTATTATAGTAGATATATTCTTGTACATAGGGGAAGTATTATAGTAGTTATATTCTTGTACATAGGGGAAGTATTATAGTAGTTATATTCTTGTACATAGGGGCAGTATTATAGTAGTTATATTCTTGTACATAGGGGGCAGTATTATAGTAGTTATATTCTTGTACATAGGGGAAGTATTATAGTAGTTATATTCTTGTACATAGGGGCAGTATTATAGTAGTTATATTCTTGTACATAGGGGCAGTATTATAGTAGCTATATTCTTGTACATAGGGGAAGTATTATAGTAGTTATATTCTTGTACATAGGGGCAGTATTATAGTAGTTATATTCTTGTACATAGGGGGCAGTATTATAGTAGTTATATTCTTGTACATAGGGGCAGTATTATAGTAGTTATATTCTTGTACATAGAGGCAGTATTATAGTAGTTATATTCTTGTACATAGGGGGCAGTATTATAGTAGTTATATTCTTGTACATAGGGAGCAGTATTATAGTAGTTATATTTTTGTACATAGGGGAAGTATTATAGTAGATATATTCTTGTACATAGGGGCAGTATTATAGTAGTTATATTCTTGTACATAGGGGCAGTATTATAGTAGTTATATTCTTGTACATAGGGGGCAGTATTATAGTAGATATATTCTTGTACATAGGAGCAGTATTATAGTAGTTATATTCTTGTACATAGGGGCAGTATTATAGTAGTTATATTCTTGTACATAGGGGGCAGTATTATAGTAGATATATTCTTGTACATAGGAGCAGTATTATAGTAAGAAAATAGGAAAAAATCCTGCACTCTTATGTGGATAGATTATATGAAATCACCTTTTATTTCAGAAAAAGATTTATATCATTCAGTACTTGGAGATGAAAGCCATTCTGATGTGTTTGTAGTGCAGTATGCGCTCTTCGTCATTGTGTAGCTGGCGTTTCCTAGATCACACATATGTACATGTAACCGACCATGATATCTCAGTAAGAGAAATGGGGAAAAGAGACTCAGGTGAGAATTTAACTGTTGCAAGCACAGAGCAATTAAGGCATATATTATTATTATTATTATTATTATTATTATTATTATTAACAATGCAGTAAGACCATTTAGAGAATAATAGATAATTTATATATATCCCAATTGAAACATAATAGCAAAGAAGCAGAAAATACAACAATTTAAAAAAATGTAAAAATATCCCATCTATCCTGGAGGGCTAAATAGGAAACAATATCTATTCTTGCATTATTAGATGGGATATTTTTCTATTTTTTCCATTGTTGTATTTTCTGTTTATTCTCTATTATGTTGCAGTTTGGATATATATAAATTCTCTATGATTTCCTGCATTGCTAATAATAACATATAGTAATTTACAATCCAAACACTGGATATATTTTGAATGTGTCTGTCACTCGGATGTGCGTAGTAATATTTGACTTTTTCTACGTTTTTGATTAGTTTATATTTCAACAATAAAGTGTGAAATATTTTGAAATATTATAGTTTTTTTTTTTTTTTCTCCATTTCATATCAGAAATTCATTATATTCTAGTTGGAAAACATCACCAATAAATTTATAGGAATCTCCTAATGCATTTTTTAATGGTTTAAAAAAAAAAAAATTATGGCGCTTGTACGATTGTGCTTTTTTTTTTTATTTTGTAAGCGATTGCACAATGAGAGATGGCGTAATTTAGCTTGTTTCACAATGATCACTCTGCGGCTCCGAAAGAACAAGCAATTATTTCTTCAATTAACACGTGACGGTCTTTCTTCAGAAATTTATAGAAGTTCTTCTGTTATCTCATTGTGCAGCTCGTGAAAGTCTCGTATTATGTGTAATGAGAACCATTGCGTTATCTAAAACCTGCATATATTAAGGCTTTGTGGCTTTAAATGACCGTAAAGTCCACCTGTCCCTGATCATCATTACTCAAGGTTTTGGGAAAATGGAGTCTGGAAGAACTGAGGGTCTCAATGACGACCTCCTGAGGACCGTCTACTGGCACAATATCTGCCATTTTGCAATCATCCTCTTTGCGGTAGGTGTTTCTCTATTCGTACATTAGAGATGATCTAAAACCTTCTCCAGACCTTGATCGACAGCCACGTCGGCGGTACGCGGCCGCAGGGATTAAAGCCCTACCGATCTCTGGATTTCCACCATGCTGGTTACTCATGGCTGTAGACCTTACTCTGCAAAGTTCTCTCATTGAGATACTATTTGGACGCAAACTTTGAATAAGCTTCCGCTTGATTTTCATGGGAAAAGTTCACATGGTCACACATCCAAGTAGTACCTGCCAGTCCCAGCTGCTGCCACTAGTCCTCTGGGTGCGGCTGCTCATTCATTAACCTGTCAAGACAAGCATTTGATTGAGGGCCACACAGAATGGCATCAGGGGGCTGCATGTGGTTCCTGGGCCGCAAGCTGTACACCCCTGATGTAGACTAATTCAGAAATATATTATCAGTGAACTCCAAATATACAGAGATATTGTGAATAAATCAACATGGAACAAAACCAAAACAATTAGATACTCCTCGGGGGCGGGACTCGTTACACTTTTATAGCCGAGTTCACCATCTTTTAATTGCCCATCAGAGGCAGGAACCATTTTACACTCTTTTTAATTACCTTAAATGCACCTCTGGGATGGGACATTTTTACACATCAAGGGTGGGACATTTTTTAATTATTATAGATGAATGCACTCTTTTATATGCACCTCGGGGGCAGGTCCTTTTTACACTTATATATCAATTCACGCTTTTTAAATGCTTCTCCTGGGTGGGGAATCTTTACAGTATTATAGATGTGTTCACCTATTTTATATGTACCTCAGGGGTGGGGGCCTTCTTACACTTATGTGTATATAAGTTAATTTTTACAGTACAGGGTGTCCCTAAAGTCTGGACACATAGGCAAAAATACATATTTTTAAAATGTATTAACAACATTGTGTTCAATTGTAATATTAAATAACTTCTTCAATATGATTTCCATCATTTGCGATGCAAAGGTTGAGGCGCTTTGCAAAATCCACGTGAACTTGATGCAAAAATCCACATTGTCGTCATTATTAGCACATTCATTCTAATCAATGAGAATTCCTATGTGTCCAGACTTTAGAGACACCTTTTATTATAGATAATTGCATATCTGGTGTGGGACAATTTTACAATATTATAGATCAGTTCACCTATTGTAAATGAACCTCAGGGGCAGGTCCTTTTTTCACTATTATAAATCACCCATTGTAAATGAACCTCAGGGGCGGGTCCTTTTACACTATTATAGATCAGTTCATCCATTGTAAATGCACCTCAGGGCTGGGTTCTTTTTACACTATTATATATCACCCATTGTAAATGCATCTCAGGGGTGGGTCCTTTTTACACTACTATATATCACCCATTGTAAATGCACCTCAGGGGCGGGTCCTTTTTACACTATTATATATCACCCATTGTAAATGCATCTCAGGGGTGGGTCCTTTTTTCACTTATAGATCACCCATTGTAAATTCACCTCAGGGGCGGGTCCTTTTTATACTATTATTGATCACCCATCGTAGATGCACCTCAGGGGTGGGTCCTTTTTATACTATTACTGATCACCTATTGTAAATGCACCTCAGGGGCGGGTCCTTTTACACTATTATTAGTGTTGAGCGAGCATGCTCGACACTGCTCAGTACTCGCCCGAGCATCTCACTACTCGGGATGTTCGGCAAGCACCGAGCATTTCCGGGTTACTCGGGCGGGAGCTCGGGTCTTCGCCCTGCACGTTTGGCGCTCTTTACAGAGCCAATGAACATGCAGGGATTGCCAGCCAGTCACTATAATGCCACAGCCATGTTGTTTGTGGGTATTACAGTGATTGGCTGGCCGCACAGCGTCACCTCGAGTATTTAAAACTGGGCGCCGCCATCTTGGACACAGTCGCTCCGGATCAGACAGTGTAGGGTCAGTGCTGCTGAGTTAAGGAGAGATATATAGTGCGAAATAGGTAGTGTAGTGTCTCTAAAGCCTGCCAAATCAAACAAACAGTCCTTCTCAGGACTAATACCCAGATATCAGGCAGGCAGGCAAGCAGGCTGTATAGGAGACGCAGTGGTTATACCAGCAAACGCTGCTTTACAGTTCTGTGTGCTCCTGTTGGTCAAATTGCTAGACTTATCCCCCGGTCTCAGGGGCCAGGAAAAATCCTTTTTTTTTCATCTAAATCCTGTATTTTTTTTTTCCTCAGTCAGACTGTACACATACGCGTCTTATTAACCTTTTGGTATTTTTTTCCCCCCAAAAAAATAATTGAGTGTGTCTTTGACTGTTCAGACTCCAATATATCTGTTTAAAAGAGTCTGGTGTAGGCCACATAACTAGAACTGTGGTTTTGCAGTTCCACGAGTCAAATCTCTGTATTATCCTGCTTTTGGCATTTTTTCCGTAAAAAAAAACTGTAATAGTGTCTCCCTGACTGTTCAGACACCAATATATCTGTTTAAAAGAGTCTGGTGTAGGCCAGAGAAATAGAACTGTGGTTTTGCAGTTCCACGGGTCAAATCTCTGTATTATCCAGCTTTTGGCATTTTTTCCGTAAAAAAAAAACTATAATAGTGTCTCCCTGACTGTTCAGACACAAATATATCTGTTTAAAAGAGTCTGGTATAGGCCAGAGAAATAGAACTGTGGTTTTGCAGTTCCATGGGTCAAATCTCTGTATTATCCAGCTTTTGGCATTTTTTGCTGTAAAAAAAAACTGTAATAGTGTCTCCCTGACTGTTCAGACACCAATATATCTGTTTAAAAGAGTCTGGTGTAGGCCAGAGAAATAGAACTGTGGTTTTGCAGTTCCACGGGTCAAATTTCTGTATTATCCTGCTTTTGGCATTTTTTCCGTAAAAAAAAACAGTAATAGTGTCTCCCTGACTGTTCAGACACCAATATATCTGTTTAAAAGAGTCTGGTGTAGGCCAGAGAAATAGAACTGTGGTTTTGCAGTTCCATGGGTCAAATCTCTGTATTATCCTGCTTTTGGCATTTTTTCCATAAAAAAAACAGTAATAGTGTCTCCCTGACTGTTCAGACACCAATATATCTGTTTAAAAGAGTCTGGTGTAGGCCAGAGAAATAGAACTGTGGTTTTGCAGTTCCACGGGTCAAATCTCTGTATTATCCTGCTTTTGGCATTTTTTCCGTAAAAAAAAACTGTAATAGTGTCTCCCTGACTGTTCAGACACAAATATATCTGTTTAAAAGAGTCTGGTGTAGGCCAGAGAAATAGAACTGTGGTTTTGCAGTTCCACGGGTCAAATTTCTGTATTATCCTGCTTTTGGCATTTTTTCCGTAAAAAAAAACAGTAATAGTGTCTCCCTGACTGTTCAGACACCAATATATCTGTTTAAAAGAGTCTGGTGTAGGCCAGAGAAATAGAACTGTGGTTTTGCAGTTCCATGGGTCAAATCTCTGTATTATCCTGCTTTTGGCATTTTTTCCGTAAAAAAAAACTATAATAGTGTCTCCCTGACTGTTCAGACACAAATATATCTGTTTAAAAGAGTCTGGTGTAGGCCAGAGAAATAGAACTGTGGTTTTGCAGTTCCATGGGTCAAATCTCTGTATTATCCTGCTTTTGGCATTTTTTGCCGTAAAAAAAAACTGTAATAGTGTCTCCCTGACTGTTCAGACACCAACATATCTGTTTAAAAGAGTCTGGTGCAGGCCAGAGAAATAGAACTGTGGTTTTGCAGTTCCACGGTCAGATCTCTGTATTATCCTGCTTTTGGCATTTTTTCTGTAAAAAAAAACTGTAATAGTGTTTCCCTGACTGTTCAGACACCAATATATCTGTTTAAAAAAGTCTGGTGTAGGCCAGAAAAATAGAACTGTGGTTTTGCAGTTCCACGGGTCAAATCTCTGTATTATCCTGCTTTTGGCATTTTTTCCGTAAAAAAAAACTGTAATAGTGTCTCCCTGACTGTTCAGACACCAATATATCTGTTTAAAATAGTCTGGTGTAGGCCAGAGAAATAGAACTGTGGTTTTGCAGTTCCACGGGTCAAATCTCTGTATTATCCTGCTTTTGGCATTTTTTCCGTAAAAAAAAAACTGTAATAGTGTCTCCCTGACTGTTCAGACACCAATATATCTGTTTAAAAGAGTCTGCTGTAGGCCAGAGAAATAGAACTGTGGTTTTCCTCTTCCACGGTTCTAATCTCCTTTTTATTACCTTTTTTCAATTGATAGTGCGAGTGTAAGCTATTTTACTTCATTTACAATGGGCAAGGCGCGTGGCAAGGGACGTGGAGCTGGACGTTCTGGTGATGGTGCGTGTAGAGGACGGGGCTGTGGCCAAGGTGAAAATGTGCCACAACCAACAGCCACATCTTCTCGCTCCCACTTCTTGACCAAATTACTAGGGAAGCACACTACAACACCAGTATTGCGAACTGATTAGTGTGAACAGGTTATTAATTGGATAGCAGATAATACTTCCAGTTACCTGGGCACCACCACCTCCGGTCTGTCTTCCACATGGTCAAGTGTTAGTAGCCGTGAGTCTCGAAAGCATACTCCTCCTCACCCTGATGCTCCTTCCTCCCACCATGCCGAGTGTCGTCAGACAGCAACTGATCCCACAGTTGGACACTCTGAAGAGCTGTTCACTGGTCCATTTCCATATTTGTGCCCCTCGCCTGCTCCGCTTGAAGTGGTTGAAGAGGAGATCCCATGTAGCGATGGCCAAATATTTGAACAGCAACGGCCACAGGAAGGCGACGCTGGCAATTTGTCACAAGAGGTGGACGATGACGAGACACAATTGCCACGAAGTGAGGAGGATGATCGTGGTGCGCAAGTGGAAGAGGAGGAGGTGGTGGATGATCTAGTAACTGACTCAACGTGGCAGGAGGACATGCAGATCGAGGCCAGCAGCATACAGGGTGAGGGAGGCAGAGTACCCCAACAGGCAGGAAGAAGCAGTGTGGTGGCCGCACACAGAAGGCAGGCAACAATTTCCCGTAGCACCAACACGAGGGACGTTGCCAGTACAACTTGTAGGTCTTCCAGAGTCTGGAATTTTTTAAAGACTCTGCTGATAACCCCAAAAAGGACATTTGTACCACCTGCTATGCCAGCATCAGCAGGGGTGACAAAACTACCAGCCTGACCACCACCAGCATGATCAGGCACATGTCAGCAAAGCACCCGACTTTGTGGGGCGAACCCCAGGGTCCACGACCAGTGTCAGCGGGTGTCACCACTGCTTCTTCCGCTGTTGTGCATGTAATAGACCCCCATGTTATGCGTGCAAGGCAATCCCCTGTCCATACTGCATGCAAAGATGCCCCCTCCTCTCAGTCTTCACTTGTTATGGCAGTTTCTCAAGAAACAGCATCTACGTCCACGTCCCACCGCAGCGTTCAATTGTCCATATCCCAGACCTTTGAACGACAGCGGAAATTCGCAGCTAATGGCCCACAGGCCAGAGTCCTAAATTCGCACATTTCACGACTGCTTGCGTTGGAAATGCTGCCTTTTAGGCTGGTGGAGACGGAATCCTTCCGCAACCTTATGGCGGTGGCCGTTCCTCGGTACTTGGTCCCCAGCCGACACTATTTTGCCCGGTGTGCCATCCCCGCACTACACAAGCACGTGTCCCAAAACATCTGCCGTGCCCTCAACAACGCAGTTACTGGGAGAGTCCACCTGACAACGGACACGTGGACAAGTGCTCGTGGCCAGGGACGGTACATCTCCCTGACGGCACACTGGGTAAACATAGTGGAAGCCGGGACCCAGTCGGACCTTGGGACGGAACACATCCTCCCCCCACCGAGGATTGCGGGCCCTATGTCAGTCAGAGTTGCCCCCACAGTGTACAGCTCCTGCACATCATCCTCCTCCTCATGTTCAGCCTCCATCTCAGATATCACCACATCAGTTACAAGCTGGAAGCACTGCAGTACTGCCTCAGCCAAGCGGCAACAGGCTGTGCTGAAACTCATAAGCTTAGGTGATAAACCTCACACTGCTTGTGAGTTGTGGACAGCTGTGAAAGAGCAGGCAGATCTGTGGCTGAGACCGCTGAACCTACATCCAGGCATGGTCGTGTGTGACAATGGCCGTAACCTGGTGGCGGTTCTGAGGCGAGGCGAGATCACACACGTACCATGCCTGGCTCATGCGCTTAACTTAGCGGTTCAGCGGTTTCTTAAATCGTACCCCGAGTTGCCAGATCTGCTCGTCAAAGTACGCCGCCTGTCAGCTCATTTTCGGAAGTCGGCTACACCTTCGGCCGCCCTTGCTGTGTTGCAGCAGCGTTTGCAGCTTCCCTCACACCGACTGGTGTGTGATGTCCCCACACGTTGGAACTCTACCCTCCACATGTTGCAAAGGATTTGTGAGCAGAAGAGAGCAGTTGTGGAGTACCAGCTGCAACAAGACCGTCGATATTCAGGTCAGACTCCACACATAAGACCTCAGGAGTGGACCTGGATATCTGACATATGTACCACCCTGACAAACTTTGAGGAGTCCACCAAGATGGTGAGTGGCGATGACGCCATCATTAGCGTCAGCATCCCACTTGTCTGTCTTTTGCAACGCTCTCTGCAGAGAATTAAAGAGGAGGCATTGCAGCCAGAGTATGATGAGATGGATCAAGAAGCCGTAATGGGCGATTACACACAGTCCAGCCTCATCTCATCCCAACGTGCATTGGGGGACAATGAGGGAGAGGAGGAGGAGGAGGAAGAACAGGAGCTGGTATCATGCGCTGTAGACGGTAGTACCTGTACAACTGTCATACAGGCGGTTCAGCGTGGGTGGCCTGAGGACAGGGGGGAGGAGGAGGAGGAGGAGAACATGGTCAGTCGTCATCTTGGTGAGGACACGAAAGTATTGCCCGTTACCAGTCTGGCACGCATGGCTGACTTTATGTTACGCTGCCTTACTGGTTGGTGACACTTTTAGACCCCTGCTACAAGGAGAACTTTCACTCTCTTATTCCTGAGGTGGAGAGGTCTACAAAAATGTGGCAGTACCAGAAGGCCCTTGCTGCAGAACTGTTAAAAAAATTCCCATCTGAACACGCTAGCGGCAGAGGTCACAGTTCGTTGACCAACCAAGGCGTACAGGAGAGAGAGATGCAACTCCAATCCAGCAGAGGCAGGGGAACACTGTCAACATTCTGGGACAGTTTTCTGAGACTCGCCCAGCTTACAGGCCCTGAGGCGCGAGGTACTCTCACAAGGAGTGGAAAGTTTCAAAAGATGGTGAGGGAGTACATTGCCGACCGTACCAGCGTCCTCCGTGATTCCTCTGTGCCTTTTAATTATTGGGTATCTAAGCTGGACACTTGGAATGAACTCGCTCTGTACGCCTTGGAGGTCCTGGCCTGCCCTGCCGCTAGCGTGTTATCGGAGCGTGTTTTTAGTGCCGCTGGGGGAATTATAACTGATAAGCGCACTCGCCTGTCAACTGACAATGCTGACAAGCTGACCCTTATCAAAATGAACAAGGGCTGGATTGGGCCAGACTTCTCATCACCACCAAATGACAACAGAGTAACAAAGTCAAATCCACTGTGTTATTTTGGGAGGTGTATTCCCATGCACGGCTTCACACCCACACATGGGTATACGCTTCCTCATTTCGGCTGTTTTTTGCTCTTCTCCTTATCCTCAGCCTCCACCACCACTATACCACCAGGGTGACCGTGGTCCGTGTTGCCAGCATTGCAAGTTCCTCCGTCCTAATTTTTGGCAGCTTTTGCTTGGAAGGCATAGGCAAAGACTATGGGAGACCCACTCCCCAATAATGGGAATAATGTTTTTAATATGCTGTACTGCATGGCTGTTGTAAGGAGCATTAAAACCGTCTTGTTAAGCTACTGCGACCTCCACGTCTCTTCCAAGGGGCATTAAAACCGTCTTGTTAAGCTACTGCGACCTCCACCATTCTTCCAAGGGGCATTAAAACCGTCTTGTTAAGCTACTGCGACCTCCACCATTCTTCCAAGGGGCATTAAAACCGTCTTGTTAAGGTACTGCGACCTCCACGTCTCATCCAAGGGGTATTCAAACCGTCTTGTTAAGCTACTGCGACCTCCACCATTCTTCCAAGGGGCATTAAAACCGTCTTGTTATGCTACTGCGACCTCCACCACTTTTCCAAGGGGCATTAAAACTGTCTTGTTAAGCTACTGCGACCTCCACGTCTCTTCCAAGGGGCATTAAAAACGTCTTGTTAAACCACTCTGAACTCCACAGCTCTTCCAAGGGGCATTGAAATGTTGTTTTTAATTAACTCTAACCTCCACGACTCTTCCAACGGGCATTGCATTTCCTCCTAATTTTAGTCAGCTTTTGCTTTTCAATGCATAGGCGAACACTAAGGGAGACCCACTCCCCAATAATGGGTAGAAGGTTTTTAGTACGCTGTAGTTCACGTCTGTTTCAAGGGGCATTGCAGTGCCTCATAATTTTTGAAAAGCCTTCCATTCACTGCTTAGGCCAACAGTGCACAGGAGACCTAGTTGCTATAAATGGAAAAAACGGTTTAGTTAAGACCCTCTGAACTCCATGTCACTTCCAAGGGGCATTGGAGTGCCTCAAAATTTTTGGTAGGCATTGCACTCACTGTATGCCCTATAACTGTGTAGCCGAACCGCTCCTTTTGGTACAGAAACATATCGTACAAGACATGTGTGGCTGACTGGCCTGATATTGATGTGATTGGTCCCTGTTCCTCCTGCTCTTTCTCCTTTGCCACTACCTCATCCATCATTTATCACCTGAAGCTTTGTTTTAACGGGAGTCATAGAACTGGGATAGTAGTAGGAAAACATCCAGCAATCCTCGGAGGAGGTAGGATATGCGCCAAAACGCTGACCACCTCAGGCCTAGCCGCTACTACATACATGCACTTGCATTCCAAGAAAACAAAGCAGACGCTAACTTCTATCATCATCATCATGCTCCTCACCTTGGCACTCTCAACTCCCCTGATGGATAAGCCAGGGCCCACCGGAGGAGTCTGGTTCTCTGGTGGGCTTGTCCAATGCTGCCCTAAAGCAGGCCAGGCTAAGAAAAGTGTGTGGGGGGATGTTCCAAGGAGAAATAGTCGCGACTGGGGACCGTTTATGGACACCCGGCCGCCCCCAGGCGGCTGGGGACCGTGTGTGGACACCCGGCCGTGGGGCGGCTGGGGACCGAGTATGGACACCCGGCCGCCCCCTGGCGGCTGTGGACCGAGTGTGGACACCCGGCCGCCGGGCGGCTGGGGACTGAGTATGGATGCCAGGCTGCTGACGCAGCCATGACATGGTGGCCGGCGTCTGCCTCCACATGCCTAAAAGGCCCAATTTCAAGTGCAAGCAAGGAAGCAGTATGGTATTGCAGCCTGGGGGTGGGTGGGTGGCAGGCTGCATACTTGCTCTTGCATTGCAAGGAATGGGGGAGATACAATTGAACACTGACCTGGGACAAGGACTTGCACAGGGATAGTTGCAAGTCTGCATCTTCTGATGCGGCAAGGATCACTTATGAAGGGCACACTTTTAGGCAGTGACCTGGGTGTCAGAGATGCTTCCAGGGGTCTTCCCCATGCTCTTCCCATGTCTTTTCAGCACTGTATGCATGTGTCACACAGCACATGGCCAGATAAGGTTGTAAAATGTTAAAATGACATTTCCCGGTGAATGCATTTGTCATGGTTGAAAGCAATACAAAAGTGCAAAAACGCATAAAAAATGCTACTTGTGAACATAGCCCAAGGTGTGGAGGAGTATTTTTGTTTTTGGTTATTTATTTTACCTTATACACAAGTCTTTACCCTGGAAAGGAAATTACTTAACATATTTCACAGGAAAACCATTTCAGTTTCGTTTTTGAACTTTTAATTGTGAGCCCGTAAAAGTAGCTTAATACCTCTGACCACATTGTTGACAGCAGTGACCTGGGGGTCAGAAATGCTTCCTGGGGCGATCCCCATAGACTAACATTGGGCTCGTTGCTCGGGTCGAGCACCCGAGTATCACGGTGAGCTCGACCCGAGCTTCGAGCACCCGAGCATTTTAGCTCGCTCAACACTAACTATTATAGATCACCCATTGTAAATGCACCTCAGGGGCGGGTCCTTTTTACACTATTATAGATCAGTTCATCCATTGTACATGCACCTCAGGGACGGGTCCTTTTTACACTATTATAGATCAGTTCATCCATTGTAAATGCATCTCAGGGGTGGGTCCTTTTTACACTATTATAGATCAGTTCATCCATTGTACATGCACCTCAGGAGCGGGTCATTTTTTCACTATTATAGATCATCCATTGTAAATGCACCTCAGGGGCAGGTCCTTTCTTCACTATGATAGATCACCCATTGGAAATGCACCTAAGGGGCAGGTCCTTTTTCACTATTATAAATCACCCATTGTAAATGCACCTCAGGGGCTGGTCCTTTTTTCACTATTATAGGTCACCCATTGTAAATGCACCTCAGGGGCGGGTCCTTTCTTCACTATTATAGATCACCCATTGGAAATGCACCTCAGGGGCTGGTCCTTTTTACACTATTATAGATCACCTATTGTAAATGCACCTCAGGGGCAGGTCCTTTCTTCACTATTATAGATCACCAATTGGAAATGCACCTCAGGGGCTGGTCCTTTTTACACTATTATAGATCACCTATTGTAAATGCACCTCAGGGGCGGGTCCTTTCTTCACTATTATAGATCACCCATTGGAAATGCACCTCAGGGGCTGGTCCTTTTTACACTATTATAGATCACCTATTGTAAATGCACCTCAGGGGCAGGTCCTTTCTTCACTATTATAGATCACCCATTGGAAATGCACCTCAGGGGCTGGTCCTTTTTTTCACAATTATAAATCACCCATTGTAAATGCACCTCAGGGGCAGGTCCTTTTTTCACTATTATAAATCACTCATTGTAAATGCACCTCAGGAGCAGGTCCTTTTTTCACTATTATAAATCACCCATTGTAAATGCACCTCAGGGGCGGGACCTTTTTTACACTATTATAGATCAGTTCACCCATTGTAAATGCACCTCGGGGGCAGGTCCTTTCTTCACTATTATAGATCACCCATTGGAAATGCACCTCAGGGGCGGGTCCTTTTTTGACTATTATAAATCACCCATTGTAAATGCACCTCAGGAGCAGGTCCTTTTTTCACTATTATAAATCACCCATTGTAAATGCACCTCAGGGGCAGGTCCTTTTTTCACTATTATAAATCACCCATTGTAAATGAACCTCAGGGGCACGTCCTTTTTACACTATTATAGATCAGTTCATCCATTGTATATGCACCTCAGGGGCGGGTCCTTTTACACTATTATAGATCAGTTCATCCATTGTACATGCACCTCAGGGGCGGGTCATTATTTCACTATTATAGATCAACTATTGTAAATGCACCTCAGGGGCAGGTTCTTTCGTCACTATTATAGATCACCCATTGGAAATGCACTTCAGGGGCGGGTCCTTTTTTCACTATTATAGATCACCCACTGTAAATGCACCTCAGGGGCGGGTCCTTTTTTCACTATTATAAATCGCCCATTGTAAATGCACCTCAGGGGCTGGTCCTTTTTACACTATTATAGATCACCCATTGTAGATGCACCTCAGGGGCAGGTCCTTTCATCACTATTATAGATCACCCATTGTAAATGCACCTATGGGGCGGGTCCTTTTTACACTATTATAGATCACACATTGTAAATGCACCTCAGGGGAGGGTCCTTTTTACACTATTATTGATCACCCATTGTAAATGCACCTCAGGGGCTGGTCCTTTTTTCACTATTATAGATCACCCATTGTATATGCACCTATGGGGCGGGTCCTTTATACACTATTATAGATCACCCATTGTACATGCACCTCAGGGGTGGGTCCTTTTTACACTATTATAGATCACCATTGTAAATGCACCTCAGGGGTGGGTCCTTTTTACACTTATAGATCACCCATTGTAAATGCACCTCAGGGGCGGGTCCTTTTTACACTATTATAGATCACCCATTGTAAATGCACCTATGGGGCGGGTCCTTTTTACACTATTATAGATCACCCATTGTAAATGCACCTATGGGGCGGGTCCTTTCTTCACTATTATAGATCACCCATTGGAAATGCACCTAAGGGGCAGGTCCTTTTTCACTATTATAAATCACCCATTGTAAATGCACCTCAGGGGCTGGTCCTTTTTTCACTATTATAGGTCACCCATTGTAAATGCACCTATGGGGCGGGTCCTTTCTTCACTATTATAGATCACCCATTGGAAATGCACCTCAGGGGCTGGTCCTTTTTACACTATTATAGATCACCTATTGTAAATGCACCTCAGGGGCAGGTCCTTTTTTCACAATTATAAATCACCCATTGTAAATGCACCTCAGGGGCAGGTCCTTTTTTCACTATTATAAATCACCCATTGTAAATGCACCTCAGGGGCGGGACCTTTTTTACACTATTATAGATCAGTTCACCCATTGTAAATGCACCTCGGGGGCAGGTCCTTTCTTCACTATTATAGATCACCCATTGGAAATGCACCTCAGGGGCGGGTCCTTTTTTGACTATTATAAATCACCCATTGTAAATGCACCTCAGGAGCAGGTCCTTTTTTCACTATTATAAATCACCCATTGTAAATGCACCTCAGGGGCAGGTCCTTTTTTCACTATTATAAATCACCCATTGTAAATGAACCTCAGGGGCACGTCCTTTTTACACTATTATAGATCAGTTCATCCATTGTATATGCACCTCAGGGGCGGGTCCTTTTACACTATTATAGATCAGTTCATCCATTGTACATGCACCTCAGGGGCGGGTCATTATTTCACTATTATAGATCAACTATTGTAAATGCACCTCAGGGGCAGGTTCTTTCGTCACTATTATAGATCACCCATTGGAAATGCACTTCAGGGGCGGGTCCTTTTTTCACTATTATAGATCACCCACTGTAAATGCACCTCAGGGGCGGGTCCTTTTTTCACTATTATAAATCGCCCATTGTAAATGCACCTCAGGGGCTGGTCCTTTTTACACTATTATAGATCACCCATTGTAGATGCACCTCAGGGGCAGGTCCTTTCATCACTATTATAGATCACCCATTGTAAATGCACCTATGGGGCGGGTCCTTTTTACACTATTATAGATCACACATTGTAAATGCACCTCAGGGGAGGGTCCTTTTTACACTATTATTGATCACCCATTGTAAATGCACCTCAGGGGCTGGTCCTTTTTTCACTATTATAGATCACCCATTGTATATGCACCTATGGGGCGGGTCCTTTATACACTATTATAGATCACCCATTGTACATGCACCTCAGGGGTGGGTCCTTTTTACACTATTATAGATCACCATTGTAAATGCACCTCAGGGGTGGGTCCTTTTTACACTTATAGATCACCCATTGTAAATGCACCTCAGGGGCGGGTCCTTTTTACACTATTATAGATCACCCATTGTAAATGCACCTATGGGGCGGGTCCTTTTTACACTATTATAGATCACCCATTGTAAATGCACCTATGGGGCGGGTCCTTTCTTCACTATTATAGATCACCCATTGGAAATGCACCTAAGGGGCAGGTCCTTTTTCACTATTATAAATCACCCATTGTAAATGCACCTCAGGGGCTGGTCCTTTTTTCACTATTATAGGTCACCCATTGTAAATGCACCTATGGGGCGGGTCCTTTCTTCACTATTATAGATCACCCATTGGAAATGCACCTCAGGGGCTGGTCCTTTTTACACTATTATAGATCACCTATTGTAAATGCACCTCAGGGGCAGGTCCTTTTTTCACAATTATAAATCACCCATTGTAAATGCACCTCAGGGGCAGGTCCTTTTTTCACTATTATAAATCACCCATTGTAAATGCACCTCAGGGGCGGGACCTTTTTTACACTATTATAGATCAGTTCACCCATTGTAAATGCACCTCGGGGGCAGGTCCTTTCTTCACTATTATAGATCACCCATTGGAAATGCACCTCAGGGGCGGGTCCTTTTTACACTATTATAGATAACCCATTGTAAATGCACCTATGGGGCGGTTCCTTTTTACACTATTATAGATCATCCATTGTAAATGCACCTCAGGGGCTGGTCCTTTTTTCACTATTATAGGTCACCCATTGGAAATGCACCTCAGGGGCGGGTCCTTTCTTCACTATTATAGATCACCCATTGGAAATGCACCTCAGGGGCTGGTCCTTTTTACACTATTATAGATCACCTATTGTAAATGCACCTCAGGGGCAGGTCCTTTCTTCACTATTATAGATCACCCATTGGAAATGCACCTCAGGGGCTGGTCCTTTTTTTCACAATTATAAATCACCCATTGTAAATGCACCTCAGGGGCAGGTCCTTTTTTCACTATTATAAATCACTCATTGTAAATGCACCTCAGGAGCAGGTCCTTTTTTCACTATTATAAATCACCCATTGTAAATGCACCTCAGGGGCGGGACCTTTTTTACACTATTATAGATCAGTTCACCCATTGTAAATGCACCTCGGGGGCAGGTCCTTTCTTCACTATTATAGATCACCCATTGGAAATGCACCTCAGGGGCGGGTCCTTTTTTGACTATTATAAATCACCCATTGTAAATGCACCTCAGGGGCAGGTCCTTTTTTCACTATTATAAATCACCCATTGTAAATGAACCTCAGGGGCGCGTCCTTTTTACACTATTATAAATCAGTTCATCCATTGTATATGCACCTCAGGGGCGGGTCCTTTTACACTATTATAGATCAGTTCATCCATTGTACATGCACCTCAGGGGCGGGTCATTTTTTCACTATTATAGATCACCTATTGTAAATGCACCTCAGGGGCAGGTTCTTTCGTCACTATTATAGATCACCCATTGGAAATGCACTTCAGGGGCGGGTCCTTTTTTCACTATTATAGATCACCCACTGTAAATGCACCTCAGGGGCGGGTCCTTTTTTCACTATTATAAATCGCCCATTGTAAATGCACCTCAGGGGCTGGTCCTTTTTACACTATTATAGATCACCCATTGTAGATGCACCTCAGGGGCAGGTCCTTTCATCACTATTATAGATCACCCATTGTAAATGCACCTATGGGGCGGGTCCTTTTTACACTACTATAGATCACACATTGTAAATGCACCTCAGGGGAGGGTCCTTTTTACACTGTTATTGATCACCCATTGTAAATGCACCTCAGGGGCTGGTCCTTTTTTCACTATTATAGATCACCCATTGTATATGCACCTATGGGGCGGGTCCTTTATACACTATTATAGATCACCCATTGTACATGCACCTCAGGGGTGGGTCCTTTATACACTATTATAGATCACCATTGTAAATGCACCTCAGGGGTGGGTCCTTTTTACACTTATAGATCACCCATTGTAAATGCACCTCAGGGGCGGGTCCTTTTTACACTATGATAGATCACCCATTGTAAATGCACCTATAGGGCGGGTCCTTTTTACACTATTATAGATCACCCATTGTAAATGCACCTATGGGGCGGGTCCTTTCTTCACTATTATAGATCACCCATTGGAAATGCACCTAAGGGGCAGGTCCTTTTTCACTATTATAAATCACCCATTGTAAATGCACCTCAGGGGCTGGTCCTTTTTTCACTATTATAGGTCACCCATTGTAAATGCACCTCAGGGGCGGGTCCTTTCTTCACTATTATAGATCACCCATTGGAAATGCACCTCAGGGGCTGGTCCTTTTTACACTATTATAGATCACCTATTGTAAATGCACCTCAGGGGCAGGTCCTTTTTTCACAATTATAAATCACCCATTGTAAATGCACCTCAGGGGCAGGTCCTTTTTTCACTATTATAAATCACCCATTGTAAATGCACCTCAGGGGCGGGACCTTTTTTACACTATTATAGATCAGTTCACCCATTGTAAATGCACCTCGGGGGCAGGTCCTTTCTTCACTATTATAGATCACCCATTGGAAATGCACCTCAGGGGCGGGTCCTTTTTACACTATTATAGATAACCCATTGTAAATGCACCTATGGGGCGGTTCCTTTTTACACTATTATAGATCATCCATTGTAAATGCACCGATGGGGCGGGTCCTTTCTTCACTATTATAGATCACCCATTGGAAATGCACCTAAGGGGCAGGTCCTTTTTCACTATTATAAATCACCCATTGTAAATGCACCTCAGGGGCAGGTCCTTTCTTCACTATTATAGATCACCCATTGTAAATGCACCTCAGGGGCGGGTCCTTTTTACACTATTATAGATCACCCATTGTAAATGCACCTATGGGGCGGGTCCTTTTTTTCACAATTATAAATCACCCATTGTAAATGCACCTCAGGGGCAGGTCCTTTTTTCACTATTATAAATCACTCATTGTAAATGCACCTCAGGAGCAGGTCCTTTTTTCACTATTATAAATCACCCATTGTAAATGCACCTCAGGGGCGGGACCTTTTTTACACTATTATAGATCAGTTCATCCATTGTAAATGCACCTCGGGGGCAGGTCCTTTCTTCACTATTATAGATCACCCATTGGAAATGCACCTCAGGGGCGGGTCCTTTTTTGACTATTATAAATCACCCATTGTAAATGCACCTCAGGGGCAGGTCCTTTTTTCACTATTATAAATCACCCATTGTAAATGAACCTCAGGGGCGCGTCCTTTTTACACTATTATAAATCAGTTCATCCATTGTATATGCACCTCAGGGGCGGGTCCTTTTACCCTATTATAGATCAGTTCATCCATTGTACATGCACCTCAGGGGCGGGTCATTTTTTCACTATTATAGATCACCTATTGTAAATGCACCTCAGGGGCAGGTTCTTTCGTCACTATTATAGATCACCCATTGGAAATGCACTTCAGGGGCGGGTCCTTTTTTCACTATTATAGATCACCCACTGTAAATGCACCTCAGGGGCGGGTCCTTTTTTCACTATTATAAATCGCCCATTGTAAATGCACCTCAGGGGCTGGTCCTTTTTACACTATTATAGATCACCCATTGTAGATGCACCTCAGGGGCAGGTCCTTTCATCACTATTATAGATCACCCATTGTAAATGCACCTATGGGGCGGGTCCTTTTTACACTACTATAGATCACACATTGTAAATGCACCTCAGGGGAGGGTCCTTTTTACACTATTATTGATCACCCATTGTAAATGCACCTCAGGGGCTGGTCCTTTTTTCACTATTATAGATCACCCATTGTATATGCACCTATGGGGCGGGTCCTTTATACACTATTATAGATCACCCATTGTACATGTGTAACGGGTCCGGGAGGCGGAACCTCTGAGCTACTATACAAGGGGGCGGCCCTTGTAAGGGAGCGGGTGGCAGTCTCTGGATGAACGGACAGGGAGATACGGCAAGTGATCAGGGCAGTCTCTGGGTAAGGGGTAGGTACGACCTGTGATGGCAGAGCCTCCGGGTAGGCTAGCAGGCAGATGGTAGATGGGTGCTCCCAGGTGAGCAAGCGAGAGTCTCTGGAATAGCAGGTGGTCACGGCACGTGACAACGGAGCCTCCGGGCTGGCAGGCAGGCAGGTAACGGAGAAGCGCTCCCAGGTGAGCGGGCAAGAGTCTCTGGAATAGCTGGTGGTCACCGCACGTGACAACGGGACCTCCGGGCTGGCAAGCAGGCAGGTAACGGAGATGCGCTCCCAGGTGAGCGGGCAAGAGTCTCTGAGATAGCTGGTGGTCACAGCACGTGACAACGGAGCCTCCGGGCTGGCAAGCAGGCAGGTAGCGGAGAAGCGCTCCCAGGTGAGCGGGCAAGCTGGTCCATAGACAGACTGACCGGAGTTGTAAGGCAGACCGTCGGACCTCAGGCAAGCAGGCAGGTAGCTGATGTGCGCTCCCAGGTGAGCGGACAAGTTGGTCCTTAGACAGACTGACCGGAGTTGTAAGGCAGACCGTCGGACCTCAGGCAGGCAGGCAGGTAACAAGTATTCAGGCAGGAATCAGGCAGGTAACTAGCAGGAAACTGGCAGGAAACTGGCAGGTAACTGGCAGGTAACTGGCAACGGGACCTGAGGGCTGAAGCACAGGTGAGACACAGGTGCAAACAACATTGCTCGGGCACCTCCATTTTGGAGGAGGTGCCTTATATATGATGAAGTCCTCCGGCCATTGGCCGGGGACTCTTTAGGGCGGCGCGCGCGGCCCCTTTAAGAGGAGGGGAGCGCGCGCGCGCGCGCGCCCTAAGCACAGGGGCCGGGAAGGAGCGCGCGCTGAGAGCAGAGCAGGAGGAGGACGCCGGGACGGAGCGCGCGCTGACAGCAGAGCGGGGGAAGGAAGCCGGGCACGGAGCAGAGCGGTGAGGGGAGCAGCGTCCCTGCCTAGCAGAGGGCAGGGACGCCAGCGCTACAGTACCCCCCCCTTTAGGCCCCCCCTTTTTTAGGCCAGACAGAAATTTAGCTAGGATGAGAGGGGCATGGATGTTCTCCCGGGGCTCCCACGTTCTCTCCTCAGGACCAAACCCCCTCCAATCTACCAGAAAAAAGGTCTTTCCTCTTACCCTTTTGCTGGCAAGAATGTTCTCTACCTCAAACTTGTCCTCAGCAGAAACCAGAGCAGGAGGCGTACCTGTAGACTTAGAAAAAGAGTTAAGTACCACAGGTTTGAGGAGAGATACATGGAAGGAGTTAGGGATCCGTAAGTTGGCCGGGAGTTTCAATTTATAGGCTACCGGGTTGATCTGACCGATGACCACCAGTGGGCCGATGAACCGAGACCCTAACTTATAGGAAGGGATCTTGAGTCGGACATATTTGGACGAGAGCCAGACTTTATCCCCAGGACGGAATTGAGGAGGGTCCATCGCTAAATGCTGCCAGGGGGCAGCAGGTACTGGCAGAGGAAGAAGGCGGCCGGCCGACAGGTGTCTCGGAACTTTGTTGCGGGCGCAGGACACACAGGCAGAAACAAAGTCCATAACATCCTTGTGCAGGTTAGGCCACCAGTAGTGTCGGGTAATAAGCTGGAGGGTCTTTTTCCGACCGGCGTGGTTAGCTAGTTTAGACGAATGACCCCAGTGTAGGATTCTCTCCCGATCAGGTACCGATACGAACGTCTTACCAGGAGGGAGACAATTTAGACTCACGGGAGCCACCTGCATTACTCTGGCGGGATCGATGGGGCAGTCACATGGTCTATGAGGTGGTGATGTCTCTGCCTCCTCCTTAACAAAGACATCAGCACTAGACCAATAAGGAATCGGAAGTCCAGGTAGATTAGCTGGGATAGGAGAGGGACGGACGGAATGGACGGGAACCAGGCAGGTTTTATGACAGGCCTGTCCCCAGTGAAGGACCTCTCCGGTTTGCCAGTCAAGCACGGGTGCATGTCTCTGGAGCCAAGGCAGACCTAGCAAGAGGGCGTGAGGGAGACCAGGCAGAACGTGAAAGGAGATACTCTCTGAATGCAGCATTCCCACCTGCAGAGTAATGGATTCGGTGATGAATTGGATGGGGCGAGGTAAGAGGCCCCCATCCACGGCAACAACAGACAAGGGTACAGCCAGAGGTTTGGTGGGGATGCGGAATTTCTCCACCAGGGACTGTGAAATAAGATTTCCGGCTGCTCCAGAGTCAAGTTGGGCTAGTTCGGAATAACGATTCTCCCCGCAGATGATTGAGACTGACAACAGCAGGGATGGAGAGGATTTATTTTTGTCTAGATCGACCCCTCTGAGTGAACCTAGATACAGGCGTTCTCCCGACCTCTCCGGGCAGGCACGGATCAGATGCTCCTTACTGCCACAGTAGAAGCAGCTCCCCTCGGCACGGCGGAAATCCTGACGGGATTTGACCATCTTGGTCTGGTCGACCTGCATAGGCTCAGGAGAGTGTACCTGGGGAGAAACGGAAGGAATGACGGGTTCCTGGAAAGTAGGAGCTAGACGTGGAATCCTTCTCTCACGGGTGACCTCTTTGGCACGCTCCTGGAACCGTAGGTCAATCCGGGTGGCAAGGGTTATTAGATCATCGAGAGTGGTAGGAATGTCCCGACCAGCAAGTTCATCTTTAATACGGCCGGACAGACCCTCCCAGAAGACGGATACCAGGGCTTCGTTATCCCAGGCCAGCTCCGAGGCAAGGGTACGGAACCGTATGGCATATTGGCCCACGGTGAGGCTTCCCTGACGGAGGCGAAGCAGAGAAGATGCGGATGAGGTCCTCCGTCCGGGTTCGTCGAAGGCTTTCCGGAACGCCATGAGAAAGGCAGGCAAGTCGGACACCAGGGGATCTCCTCTCTCCCATAGAGGATTTAGCCAGGCCAGGGCCTCCCCGGTGAGATGGGACATGATAAAGGCAATTTTGGCTCGGTCGGAGTTAAACTGGTGGGATAATAGTTCAAAATGCAGGGTGCACTGATTTATGAAGCCCCGAGCCAGGACGGAGTCGCCTCCGAAGCGAGGAGGTGCAGAGAGCCGGGGTCCGGAAAAGGATACCATGGTACTGGCGGAGGTTGTTGGTGGATCAGACAGAGTGTTCAGGCGAGTATTAACATTCCGCAGGTGACCCAGGATGGTCTCCTGTTGGGACCTCTGACGGGACAGTTCAAGACAGAGGTCCGAGAGCGAGGGAGCTTGGGTGCCACCGGGTTCCATGGCCCGAGCAAACTGTAACGGGTCCGGGAGGCGGAACCTCTGAGCTACTATACAAGGGGGCGGCCCTTGTAAGGGAGCGGGTGGCAGTCTCTGGATGAACGGACAGGGAGATACGGCAAGTGATCAGGGCAGTCTCTGGGTAAGGGGTAGGTACGACCTGTGATGGCAGAGCCTCCGGGTAGGCTAGCAGGCAGATGGTAGATGGGTGCTCCCAGGTGAGCAAGCGAGAGTCTCTGGAATAGCAGGTGGTCACGGCACGTGACAACGGAGCCTCCGGGCTGGCAGGCAGGCAGGTAACGGAGAAGCGCTCCCAGGTGAGCGGGCAAGAGTCTCTGGAATAGCTGGTGGTCACCGCACGTGACAACGGGACCTCCGGGCTGGCAAGCAGGCAGGTAACGGAGATGCGCTCCCAGGTGAGCGGGCAAGAGTCTCTGAGATAGCTGGTGGTCACAGCACGTGACAACGGAGCCTCCGGGCTGGCAAGCAGGCAGGTAGCGGAGAAGCGCTCCCAGGTGAGCGGGCAAGCTGGTCCATAGACAGACTGACCGGAGTTGTAAGGCAGACCGTCGGACCTCAGGCAAGCAGGCAGGTAGCTGATGTGCGCTCCCAGGTGAGCGGACAAGTTGGTCCTTAGACAGACTGACCGGAGTTGTAAGGCAGACCGTCGGACCTCAGGCAGGCAGGCAGGTAACAAGTATTCAGGCAGGAATCAGGCAGGTAACTAGCAGGAAACTGGCAGGAAACTGGCAGGTAACTGGCAGGTAACTGGCAACGGGACCTGAGGGCTGAAGCACAGGTGAGACACAGGTGCAAACAACATTGCTCGGGCACCTCCATTTTGGAGGAGGTGCCTTATATATGATGAAGTCCTCCGGCCATTGGCCGGGGACTCTTTAGGGCGGCGCGCGCGGCCCCTTTAAGAGGAGGGGAGCGCGCGCGCGCGCGCCCTAAGCACAGGGGCCGGGAAGGAGCGCGCGCTGAGAGCAGAGCAGGAGGAGGACGCCGGGACGGAGCGCGCGCTGACAGCAGAGCGGGGGAAGGAAGCCGGGCACGGAGCAGAGCGGTGAGGGGAGCAGCGTCCCTGCCTAGCAGAGGGCAGGGACGCCAGCGCTACAACATGCACCTCAGGGGTGGGTCCTTTATACACTATTATAGATCACCATTGTAAATGCACCTCAGGGGTGGGTCCTTTTTACACTTATAGATCACCCATTGTAAATGCACCTCAGGGGCGGGTCCTTTTTACACTATTATAGATCACCCATTGTAAATGCACCTATGGGGCGGGTCCTTTTTACACTATTATAGATCATCCATTATAAATGCACCTATGGGGCGGGTCCTTTCTTCACTATTATAGATCACCCATTGGAAATGCACCTAAGGGGCAGGTCCTTTTTCACTATTATAAATCACCCATTGTAAATGCACCTCAGGGGCTGGTCCTTTTTTCACTATTATAGGTCACCCATTGTAAATGCACCTCAGGGGCGGGTCCTTTCTTCACTATTATAGATCACCCATTGGAAATGCACCTCAGGGGCTGGTCCTTTTTACACTATTATAGATCACCTATTGTAAATGCACCTCAGGGGCAGGTCCTTTTTTCACAATTATAAATCACCCATTGTAAATGCACCTCAGGGGCAGGTCCTTTTTTCACTATTATAAATCACCCATTGTAAATGCACCTCAGGGGCGGGACCTTTTTTACACTATTATAGATCAGTTCACCCATTGTAAATGCACCTCGGGGGCAGGTCCTTTCTTCACTATTATAGATCACCCATTGGAAATGCACCTCAGGGGCGGGTCCTTTTTACACTATTATAGATAACCCATTGTAAATGCACCTATGGGGCGGTTCCTTTTTACACTATTATAGATCATCCATTGTAAATGCACCTATGGGGCGGGTCCTTTCTTCACTATTATAGATCACCCATTGGAAATGCACCTAAGGGGCAGGTCCTTTTTCACTATTATAAATCACCCATTGTAAATGCACCTATGGGGCGGGTCCTTTTTACACTATTATAGATCACCCATTGTAAATGCACCTATGGGGCGGGTCCTTTTTACACTATTATAGATCACCCATTGTAAATGCACCTATGGGGCGGGTCCTTTCTTCACTATTATAGATCACCCATTGGAAATGCACCTAAGGGGCAGGTCCTTTTTCACTATTATAAATCACCCATTGTAAATGCACCTCAGGGGCTGGTCCTTTTTTCACTATTATAGGTCACCCATTGTAAATGCACCTCAGGGGCGGGTCCTTTCTTCACTATTATAGATCACCCATTGGAAATGCACCTCAGGGGCTGGTCCTTTTTACACTATTATAGATCACCTACTGTAAATGCACCTCAGGGGCAGGTCCTTTCTTCACTATTATAGATCACCCATTGGAAATGCACCTCAGGGGCTGGTCCTTTTTTCACAATTATAAATCACCCATTGTAAATGCACCTCAGGGGCAGGTCCTTTTTTCACTATTATAAATCACCCATTGTAAATGCACCTCAGGGGCGGGACCTTTTTTACACTATTATAGATCAGTTCACCCATTGTAAATGCACCTCGGGGGCAGGTCCTTTCTTCACTATTATAGATCACCCATTGGAAATGCACCTCAGGGGCGGGTCCTTTTTTGACTATTATAAATCACCCATTGTAAATGCACCTCAGGAGCAGGTCCTTTTTTCACTATTATAAATCACCCATTGTAAATGCACCTCAGGGGCAGGTCCTTTTTTCACTATTATAAATCACCCATTGTAAATGAACCTCAGGGGCGGGTCCTTTTTACACTATTATAGATCAGTTCATCCATTGTATATGCACCTCAGGGGTGGGTCCTTTTACACTATTATAGATCAGTTCATCCACTGTACATGCACCTCAGGGGCGGGTCATTTTTTCACTATTATAGATCACCTATTGTAAATGCACCTCAGGGGCAGGTTCTTTCGTCACTATTATAGATCACCCATTGGAAATGCACTTCAGGGGCGGGTCCTTTTTTCACTATTATAGATCACCCACTGTAAATGCACCTCAGGGGCGGGTCCTTTTTTCACTATTATAAATCACCCATTGTAAATGCACCTCAGGGGCTGGTCCTTTTTACACTATTATAGATCACCCATTGTAGATGCACCTCAGGGACGGGTCCTTTCATCACTATTATAGATCACTCATTGTAAATGCACCTATGGGGCGGGTCCTTTTTACACTATTATAGATCACACATTGTAAATGCACCTCAGGGGAGGGTTCTTTTTACACTATTATTGATCACCCATTGTAAATGCACCTCAGGGGCTGGTCCTTTTTTCACTATTATAGATCACCCATTGTATATGCACCTATGGGGCGGGTCCTTTATACACTATTATAGATCACCCATTGTACATGCACCTCAGGGGTGGGTCCTTTTTACACGATTATAGATCACCCATTGTAAATGCACCTCAGGGGTGGGTCCTTTTTACACTTATAGATCACCCATTGTAAATGCACCTCAGGGGCGGGTCCTTTTTACACTATTATAGATCACCCATTGTAAATGCACCTATGGGGCGGGTCCTTTTTACACTATTATAGATCACCCATTGTAAATGCACCTATGGGGCGGGTCCTTTTTACACTATTATAGATCACCCATTGTACATGTACCTCAGGGGCGGGTCATTTTTACACTATTATAGATTACCCATTGTACATGCACCTCAGGGGCGGGTCATTTTTTACACTATTATAGATTACCCATTGTAGATGCACCTCAGGGGCGGGTCCTTTTTACACTATTATAGATCACCCATTGTACATACACCTCAGGGACGGGTCATTTTTGCACTATTATAGATCACCCATTGTAAATGCACCTCAGGGACGGGTCCTTTTTTACACTATAATAGATCACCCATTGTAAATGCACCTCAGGGGTTGGTCCTTTTTTCACTATTATAGGTCACCCATTGTAAATGCACCTCAGGGGCGGGTCCTTTTTTCACTATTATAGGTCACCCATTGTAAATGCACCTCAGGAGCGGGTCCTTTTGCACTATTATAGGTCACCCATTGTAAATGCACCTCAGGGGCGGGTCCTTTTTATACTATTATAGGTCACCCATTGTAAATGCACCTCAGGGTCGGGACCTTTTTTCACTGTTATAGATCACCCATTGTAAATGCACTTCAGGGGCGGGTCCTTTTTTCACTATTATAGATCAGTTCAACCATTGTAAATGCACCTCAGGGGCGGGTCCTTTTTACACTATTATAGATCAGTTCACCCATTGTACATGCACCTCAGGGGGCATGTTTTCACTATTATAGATCACCTAATGTAAATGCACTTCAGGGTCGGGTCCTTTTTTCACTATTATAGATCAGTTCACCCATTGTAAAGGCATCTCAGGGGGGGGCATTTTTTCACTATTATAGATCACCTAATGTAAATGCACTTCAGGGGCAGGTCCTTTTTTCACTATTATAGATCAGTTCATCCATTGTACATGCACCTCAGGGGTGGGTCCTTTTTACACTATTATAGATCAGTTCACCCATTGTACATGCACCTCGGGGGGGGCATTTTTTCACTATTATAAATCACCCATGGTAAATGCACTTCAGGGGCGGGTCCTTTTTTCACTATTATAAATCACCCATTGTAAATGCATCTCAGAGGCGGGTCATTTTTTTCACTATTATAAATCACCCATTGTAAATGCACCTCAGGGGCGGGTCCTTTTTACACTATTATAGATCACCCATTGTAAAAGCATCTCAGGGGTGGGTTCTTTTTACACTATTATAAATCAGTTCACCCATTGTACATGCACCTCAGTGGTGGGTCCTTTTTTTACACTTACAGATCACCTATTGTAAATGCACCTCAGGGGCGGGTCCTTTTTTTACACTATTATAGATCACCCATTGTAAAAGCACCTCAGGGGCGGGTCCTTTTTTTACACTATTATAGATCACCCATTGTAAAAGCACCTCAGGGGCGGGTCCTTTTTACACTATTATAGATCAGTTCACCCATTGTACATGCACCTCAGGGGGAGGCCATTTTTTCACTATTATAGATCACCTATTGTAAATGCACTTCAGGGCGGGTCCTTTTTTTCACTATTATAAATCACCTATTGTAAATGCACCTCAGGGGCGGGTCATTTTTTTTCACTATTATAATACACCCATTGTAAATGCACCTCAGCGGCGGGTCCTTTTTTCACTAGTATGGATCACCCATTGTAAAAGCACCTCAGGCGTGGGTCCTTTTTACACTATTATAGATCACCTATTGTAAATGCACTTCAGGGCGGGTCCTTTTTTTCACTATTATAGATCACCTATTGTAAATGCACTTCAGGGCGGGTCCTTTTTTTCACTATTATAAATCACCTATTGTAAATGCACCTCAGGGGCGGGTCATTTTTTTTCACTATTATAATACACCCATTGTAAATGCACCTCAGTGGCGGGTCCTTTTTTCACTAGTATGGACCACCCATTGTAAATGCACCTCAGGGGAGGGTCCTTTTACACTATTCTATATCAGTTCACCCATTTTACATGCACCTCAGGGGCGGGTCTTTTTTTACACTATTATATATCACCCATTGTAAATGCACCTCAGGGGCGAGTCCTTTTTACACTATTATAGATCAGTTCACCCATTGTAAATGCACCTCAGGGGCGAGTCCTTTTTACACTATTATAGATCAGTTCACCCATTGTAGATGCATCTCAGGGGTGGGTCCTTTTACACTATTATAGATCACCCATTGTAAATGCACCTCAGGGGTGGGTCCTTTTTACACTATTATAGATCAGTTCACCTATTGTACATGCATCTCAGGGGTGGGACATCTTTACAGTATTTTAGGTGAGTTCATGTTTTTAGAGGCACCTCAGAGGTGGGACCTGCATACAATGTTACAGAAAGTGTTCACTCAGTGAAGATGGACAGGGCAAGAATATAGGTTCCGCTGAGTTGTCTTTAGCAGACACTTCAGAGCGAGGTCCCCAAGTATTGTCACGGGTGAGTTCATCCATCCTATAGGGGGTGCTATTAGCTATTACATAACCATGGTGGAGTCGCTGAGCTCTGTATAAAGGCTCCTTAGATCCCTTGTAAAGTATTAATAGTCCCGGCCGTGCTGTACGGAGCGGCTCTAATTGTGCTTTTAATACGCTGTAAGTAACAGTAACATTTTCTCCAGCTTCGGTTTACGAGGAAAACAATTACAGACAGCGCGGCTTTTATAAACAGCGCCGATCATTAGCCGGGAGGACTCGCTATATTTTACGGCTATGCAAACCCTAAATGCTTTTAAATGATTTGATTTAACCCCTGTGGTGCGGAGCAAGGTAACGAGCGGGGGAGAGGAAAGGTGGGAACAGTCACTAAATTCACTGCCGCAAACACCACAGCCGCGCTATCGGAGGAAGCGAGAAATCTGGAGAAAGTTCTGTTCAGTGACTTCTTATGTCTTTGTCGGGGACTTTGCATGGCGGCCACCATTGGGGCTTCTCACCCAACTTTCCTGCAGTAATCCGTCTTGATGGGCTATGAGGAAAACCAGGCAGCTTTGTAGTTTAGGACTGCATAGATGCGGGAGCGATACTGGCCAGTGAAGGTCCGGTCACATTTCCACCTTGTGCCCCTTCCAGCTGTGCACCGGGGGGCTCTTGTAGGTTATGTTCTTGTCACCATGTTGGTGTTCGGCGCTGAGTTTAGATTGTGATCGGGACCCAGTAAAATAAATAAACCAGACCACCGTCACAGCGGTCTTAGAAGGGATTGTGGTTGCGTGTCCCTTTAAGAAAACTTCACCTGCCCCCAAGGAGAAAGTTGCAGAAGTTTTGCTCCATAATAACCAGAAAGCAGCGGCAGAAAGTGTTTTATTACGAGCCGCTTTACGCCACAGTCGGTGTTGCAGAAATATTCAAAGCTAAAGAGAGCTGACTTTGTTCTACGCACTAAATTGAACACCACGGGGGTCTAATTACTCATCTTTACGTCCCCAGACGTCCCCTCCAGTCTAATAAAGTCGGCAGAACATTCACATTTATAACAAAGTGAGAGATAAGTGAGGTAAGAAGCCACTCAGGGCCTGCGGGGGGACGAGCGCCGCTCAATGGAGGATTGCAGGGAGTCCGAGCACAAAACCTGCTCTCTGAAATTAATATATATATTTTACCTGAAAGAACAGGAATAAAATCAACGAGGACGGAGCGTGAGATTCAGCCTCTGGGGCTCCCGGGACGCCGGCATCTGGCAGAGCGAGAACAGCAAAGAGCCAGTCACCAAGATGAACGGCGGACCCTCGTAGAGGCGGCCTCGCTGCTAATGCCCCATATACTGCGCAGGAGGCCTTAAAGGGACAGGCCCCTCGTATGCAAATCACCGTCTAATGACATTCTGCAACTTTCTAGCATAGCCATTTTCCTTTTTTTTTTTTTTTCATTTTCGTTTTTTTCCAAGAGCCATAACTTTTTTTATATTTCCTTCAATTGAGCCTCATGAGGGCTTACTTTTTTTGCGGGACAAGTTGTACTTTTAAATGACACCGTTGATTATACCATATAGTGTACTGGAAAACAGGACAAAAAAAATTTCAAGTGCGATGAAATTGCAAAAAAAAAAAAGTGCAATTCCACAATTTTTTTTTTTTTAGTTTTTATTTACCATGTTCACTATATGGTAAAACTGACCCGGCAATATGATTCTCCATGTCAGTATGAGCTCGCAGACACCAAACATGTATAGCTTCATTTTTAAGTGGTGAAAAAAGATTTGTATGAAAAAAGTATTTTGTCGCCATTTTCCGAGACCCGTAGCGTCTCCATTTTTCAGGATCTGGGGCCGGGTGAGAGCTTATTTTTTTGGGCACCGAGCTGACGTTTTAATTGTTACCATTTTGGGGTAGATACGATGTTTTCATCATCTCTTATTGCATTTTATTGCGAAGTTGTGGCAGCCAAAAAAAAATGTAATTCTGGCATTTTGATTTTTTTTCGTCACGCCGTTTACCGATCGGATTAATTCTTCCCATGTTTTGTTAGCTCGGGTGATTGGGAACGTGGTGATACCAAATATGTGTATTTTTTTTATTTTTTAAAATTTTTATTTTCAATGGGGCAAAATGGGGGCGATTTTAACTTTTGTGTTTTTTTTTTTTTTCATATTTTTAAAAACTTTTTTTTTTTTTTTTCACTTTTTGCTGTATTTAATAGTCACCCCCTAGGAGACTTGGAGCTGTGATTGTCCAATCACCTGTGCTACGCATGGCAGGGCTTCAGCATTGCCATGGATAGTGCAAATCACTATCTCCTATGAATGCTGGCCATGAGCCGACGTTCACAGGAGTATCATATTGACAGGGACTGTGTAGACACCTGGCTGTCATGACAACCCATCTGTGCCCCCCGATCACGTGACAGGGGTCCCCATTGCTGGATTTGTGATGCGCTTTCAGCCAGCGTCTGTTAAATTCCGCTGTCAGAGATTGACAGCCGTATTTAACTAGTTCACAGCCACGGGTAGAGCTCAGATCTACCACTTGACATGGTATTTCTTGCATCTGAGAACTTGTTACAATTGTATCCAGTCCAGACAACCGGCTGTGCTCACAGCTGTCCTCTCGTTACAATGTATCAGTAGTTATACAGGTGCATTGACAATTCCAGTGGCATGTGGGGAATTAAATGTCAACGTAAAGTTTTCTACATCACGAGAAAACTTGTGGCATCTAAGCCTCTGTGGCCCATTTCATGGTGGCGATTAGACTGGAGGATTATCTAGACCGGATACAATTGTAACAAAACCTCAGCTGTGAAGTATTAGGTCAGGAAGGGTTAGACTCCCAACAACGATTGATTCACTTCACTGACAACCAGCAGAGAGAGGATAAAAAAAAGAATTCAATCATTAAGTCTGGTAAAAAGTTTCAGAACTTCGGAATATTTCCAGAAATTGTGACAAATCTTTTCGGGAGTTTGTAATGTAAATAAATGAACAATCGCGAGACGCCTCATTTACCTGCCGGGGACGTTCATGGAGACAAATGTACAACGTTACTGTTGTGTTGTCGTTGAGCGCACATCTTCTGGCCCTCATGCGGGTCACAGATCCGCCACACTCCGTGTTTGCTGCTTTTTCTATTATTTTTGCTCCCACCTAAGAAGCTGCATTGATTCCAGGGAGGGACTCGGTTTCTGGTGGTCTGGTCTCTATATGATGTGGTAATATTGATGCCCCCCGGAGCAGCGCTCACTCACTCACTCTGTTATTTTACAGATGTTTTTATCACTTGGATAAAGGAAAATAATGAAAAATAAAAGAGAAAATCTTCTAGTAAAGGTAAGAGGGGGAAAACTGTGACCCTGGTCTGGCATTTGGGGTCTAAATAACATATATAAAGAGGTGTAAGACAACCTATAAATCCCAGCATATTCTAACAGACTAAGAGCCAAAGGTTAGAGATAAAGACGTCAGGAGAAATGTCTGTAGTGGAGGAGGCCATTCAGGAGTGAAACACCTCTAGGGAAAACACAGAAAGAGATTCAAGATATAAAAGATTATAGGAAGAGTCTGTGAAGGTAGTGATATTCTGTCTGCAGCCACCACTAGGGGGAGCTCCCTGTATACAGAGATACATGACAAGATTCTGTCTGCAGCCACCACAAGGGGGAGCTCCCTGTATACAGAGATACATGATAAGATTCTGTCTGCAGCCACCACTAGGGGGAGCTCCCTGTATACAGGGATACATGATAAGATCCTGTCTGCAGACACCACTAGGGGGAGCTCCCTGTATACAGAGACACATGATAAGATCCAGTCTGCAGCCACCACTAGGGGAAGCTCCCTGTATACAGAGATACATGATAAGATCCTGTCTGCAGCCACCACTAGGGGGAGCTCCCTGTATACAGAGACACATGATAAGATCCTGTCTGCAGCCACCACTAGGAGGAGCTCCCTGTATACAGAGATACATGATAAGATCCTGTCTGCAGCCACCACTAGGGGGAGCTACCTGTATACAGAGATACATGATAAGATCCTGTCTGCAGCCACCACTAGGGGGAGCTCCCTGTATACAGAGATACGATACATGATAAGATCCTGTCTGCAGCCACCACTAGGGGGAGCTCCCTGAATACAGAGATACATGATAAGATTCTGTCTGCAGTCACCACTAGGGGGAGCTCCCTGTATACAGTGACACATGATAAGATCCTGTCTGCAGCCACCACTAGGGGGAGCTCCCTGTATACAGATACACATGATAAGATCCTGTCTGCAGCCACCACTAGGGGGAGCTCCCTGTATACAGAGACACATGATAAGATCCTGTCTGCAGCCACCACTAGGGGGAGCTCCCTGTATACAGAGATACATGATAAGATCCTGTCTGCAGCCACCACTAGGGGGAGCTCCCTGTATACAGTGACACATGATAACATCCTGTCTGCAGCCGCCACTAGGGGGAGCTCCCTGTATACAGAGATACATGATAAGATCCTGTCTGCAGCCACCACTAGGGGGAGCTCCCTGTATACAGAGATACATGATAAGATTCTGTCTGCAGCCACCACTAGGGGGAGCTCCCTGTATACAGAGATACATGATAAGATTCTGTCTGCAGTCACCACTAGGGGGAGCTCCCTGTATACAGAGATACATGATAAGATTCTGTCTTCAGCCACCACAAGGGGGAGCTCCCTGTATACAGAGATACATGATAAGATTCTGTCTGCAGCCACCACTAGGGGGAGCTCCCTGTATACAGGGATACATGATAAGATCCTGTCTGCAGACACCACTAGGGGGAGCTCCCTGTATACAGAGACACATGATAAGATCCAGTCTGCAGCCACCACTAGGGGAAGCTCCCTGTATACAGAGATACATGATAAGATCCTGTCTGCAGCCACCACTAGGGGGAGCTCCCTGTATACAGAGACACATGATAAGATCCTGTCTGCAGCCACCACTAGGGGGAGCTCCCTGTATACAGAGATACATGATAAGATCCTGTCTGCAGCCACCACTAGGGGGAGCTACCTGTATACAGAGATACATGATAAGATCCTGTCTGCAGCCACCACTAGGGGGAGCTCCCTGTATACAGAGATACGATACATGATAAGATCCTGTCTGCAGCCACCACTAGGGGGAGCTCCCTGAATACAGAGATACATGATAAGATTCTGTCTGCAGTCACCACTAGGGGGAGCTCCCTGTATACAGTGACACATGATAAGATCCTGTCTGCAGCCACCACTAGGGGGAGCTCCCTGTATACAGATACACATGATAAGATCCTGTCTGCAGCCACCACTAGGGGGAGCTCCCTGTATACAGAGACACATGATAAGATCCTGTCTGCAGCCACCACTAGGGGGAGCTCCCTGTATACAGAGATACATGATAAGATCCTGTCTGCAGCCACCACTAGGGGGAGCTCCCTGTATACAGTGACACATGATAACATCCTGTCTGCAGCCACCACTAGGGGGAGCTCCCTGTATACAGAGATACATGATAAGATCCTGTCTGCAGCCACCACTAGGGGGTGCTCCCTGTATACAGAGATACATGATAAGATCCTGTCTGCAGCCACCACTAGGGGGAGCTCCCTGTATATAGAGATACATGATAAGATCCTGTCTGCAGCCGCCACTAGGGGGAGCTCCCTGTATACAGAGATACATGATAAGATCCTGTCTGCAGCCACCACTTGGGGGAGCTCCCTGTATACAGATATACATGATAAGATCCTGTCTGCAGCCACCACTAGGGGGAGCTCCCTGTATACAGAGATACGTGATCAGATTCTGTCTGCAGCCACCACTAGGGGGAGCTCCCTGTATACAGGGATACAGGATAAGATCCTGTCTGCAGCCACCACTAGCGGGAGCTCCCTGTATACAGATATACATGATAAGATCCTGTCTGCAGCCACCACTAGGGGGAGCTCCCTGTATACAGAGATACATGATAAGATCCTGTCTGCAGCCACCACTAGGGGGAGTTCCATGTATATAGAGATACCTGATAAGATTCTGTCTGCAGTCACCACTAGGGGGAGCTCCCTGTATACAGAGATACATGATAAGATTCTGTCTGCAGCCACCACTAGGGGGAGCTCCCTGTATACAGAGATACATGATAAGATTCTGTCTGCAGTCACCACTAGGGGGAGCTCCCTGTATACAGAGATATGTGATCAGATCCTGTCTGCAGTCACCACTAGGGGGAGCTCCCTGTAGACAGAGACACATGATAAGATCCTGTCTGCAGCCACCACTAGGGGGAGCTCCCTGTATATAGAGATACATGATAAGATCCTGTCTGCAGCCACCACTAGGGGGAGCTCCCTGTATACAGAGATACATGATAAGATCCTGTCTGCAGCCACCACTAGGGGGAGCTCTCTGTATACAGAGATACATGATAAGATCCTGTCTGCAGTCACCACTAGTGTGAGCTCCCTGTATACAGAGATACATGATAAGATCCTGTCTGCAGTCACCACTAGGGGGAGCTCCCTGTATACAGAGATACATGATAAGATCCTGTCTGCAGCCACCACTAGGGGGAGCTCCCTGTATACAGAGGTACATGATAAGATCCTGTCTGCAGCCACCTGATTATATCTGTAGAAGAAAGCTGCCATGTTTGTAGTATTCTGGACGATCCCTTTGAGGATGTGTCCTGTGAGATGTCCATGTTTCTGGCGGTGGCGTGTTACGTGTTTATAGTCGCTCTTCCCATGCTTCTCCGTCTGTGGGTTATTCCTCCGTTCTTCCTGTAATGTTCCGCGCCATCACTGCCTCCTCTGTGCTCGCTCGTCGCTCTTCTCCCGGCCGCTTTTATTAATGAGCTTATTCCACTAATGACGAATCAGTGGCTGTTAATGGTGAGAATTACTGGTAGTAAAACAATTAGTTGGAGCTGTTACATTTCATTGCCCTTCAGACGCCTCTCGCCGCTGCTCGTTTAAGGTGAGTGTTACGGCGCTGACTGCTCCATTGTTTCCTGGGCCCGGAGCTGACGACACATTGTAACGGCGCAGTAATTAGCTGTTTGCCTTAAAGTGCGGGATGAAAGTGTCGCTGGGTTGTTTTACTTGTGATAATATTGTTTTACATGGCGCAGGATACACCGTCTACCTCGCCGCGCAGTCACCTGACAACCTCATCGCTGGTCGCGGCGGCCGAGCCTGGGAACAATTATCCCAGTGAGAAGCGGGCGAGAGGCTCGTACAGGTGAAGTGTCTCGTTTTACACTTTCTGTAACTTGTCGGGGAGAATTTCAGAAACAAAAGACTAATTGTTTGTCTGAATGTTTTATACGGTGGATGGTGAGCGCCGCTGATTTATCACCAGAGCCAGAAGTGGTATTACTGCGGTCAGAGCTGTTCCCAGGAATCCCGTAACGTTGGGAGGGAGGCAGGAGGGTTGAGGGGTCCACAGACCCTAAAGCTTCGACTCCCCCGTACATAGCACAGGAGGAATAGACTGTACTGCAGTCTGCACATGTAGGCGACATCCTGCAGCAAAATCTGCCCCAAATCCTCGTGGCTTGTCCTCTACACATTGCACGTAAGATGCGATGTTCTGCACATGTCTGCTGGTCAATTTCCAAAATCAGGAGAGAAAATGTGGAAAATCTCTTCTAATTAGCGGCTACAGCGCAAATCTGCAGCGATTGCACTAAACGTGAGAAAAATGCTCCAAGGGAAAATCCATGTAAAAATACCTCAGTTTTTGACATTTTTTTGTGTTTTCTGACGAGTTCTGTCTCTGCTTCACCTGATTCCGAAGTAGAATCGGCTCAAGAATTGATATGTTGCATCTTTTTACGTGAAGGAAAAAAAACGTTATTGATAAAGTCCCGTGCAGATTACATGTGTTTTTTATCTGGAGATTTTATTTATCTCATTCAAGTCAAGGGGGAAAAATCTATAAAAAAACCTGCATATTTACCGTCAGGGAAATCGCAAAGTTGTGGATTTTAAACCTGCACCGCAGGTCGGTCTATGCTGCGCAGAAAGTCAGCACCTGGGGCGGGAGAATCCTATAAAACCCATCCACTTTCCTGTTAAATGCTGCATTTTCTCACCCCGAGAACTTAGCCGAGGGCCGGGGACACAAGAGCGTATTTTATCTCATCTGAGAGAATTGGGCTAATTATACTGATCACGCTCAGGTCAGAGAGTGACCAGAGTGTGACCAGAGTGTGATCAGAGCATGATCAGAATGTGACCAGAGTGTGAACAAAATGTGTGACCAGAGTGGGATCATAGTGTGACCCGAGTGTGACCCGAATGTGACCCGAGTGTGACCAGAGTGTGACCAGAGTGTGAACAAAATGTGTGACCAGAGTGGGATCATAGTGTGACCCGAGTGTGACCAGAGTGGGATCATAGTGGGATCATAGTGTGACCCAAGCATGACGAGAGTGTGACCAGAGTGGGATCATAGTGGGAACATAGTGTGACCCAAGCATGACGAGAGTGTGACCAGAGTGGGATCATAGTGGGATCATAGTGTGACCCAAGCATGACGAGAGTGTGACCAGTGTGGGATCATAGTGGGATCATAGTGTGACCCAAGCATGACGAGAGTGTGACCAGAGTGGGATCATAGTGGGATCATAGTGTGACCCAAGCATGACGAGAGTGTGACCAGAGTGGGATCATAGTGGGAACATAGTGTGACCCAAGCATGACGAGAGTGTGACCAGAGTGGGATCATAGTGGGATCATAGTGTGACCCAAGCATGACGAGAGTGTGACCAGAGTGTGATCATAGTGGGATCATATTGTGACCCAAGCATGACGAGAGTGTGACCAGAGTGGGATCATAGTGGGATCATAGTGTGACCCAAGCATGACGAGAGTGTGACCAGAGTGGGATCATAGTGGGATCATAGTGTGACCCAAGCATGACGAGAGTGTGACCAGAGTGGGATCATAGTGGGATCATAGTGTGACCCAAGCATGACGAGAGTGTGACCAGAGTGGGATCATAGTGGGATCATAGTGTGACCCAAGCATGACGAGAGTGTGACCAGAGTGGGATCATAGTGGGATCATAGTGTGACCCAAGCATGACGAGAGTGTGACCAGAGTGGGATCATAGTGGGATCATAGTGTGACCCAAGCATGACGAGAGTGTGACCAGAGTGGGATCATAGTGGGAACATAGTGTGACCAGAGTGTGACCACTCACTTTTTTGATGGACCCTTTGACCCGCATGATGGGTGTGATCTGATTTATGGATGCCTATTGTGCATTCTGTGATTTTTTGCTTCTGACAGACTCAGTACAAGGAAAGAATCGGACGAGCGCGGCCCCATAGAATGACGTTGGTCACGACAAGCGCGGCCCCATAGAATGACGTTGCTCACGACGAGCGCGGCCCCATAGAATGACGTTGCTCACGACGAGCGCGGCCCCATAGAATGACGTTGGTCACGATGAGCGCGGCCCCATAGAATGACGTTGGTCACGACGAGCGCGGCCCCACAGAATGACGTTGCTCACGACGAGCGCGGCCCCATAGAATGACGTTGCTCACGACGAGCGCGGCCCCATAGAATGACGTTGGTCACGACAAGCGCGGCCCCATAGAATGACGTTGCTCACGACGAGCGCGGCCCCATAGAATGACGTTGCTCACGACGAGCGCGGCCCCATAGAATGACGTTGGTCACGACGAGCGCGGCCCCATAGAATGACGTTGGTCACGACGAGCGCGGTCCCATAGAATGACGTTGGTCACGACGAGCGTGGCCCCATAGAATGACGTTGGTCACAAGCGTGGCCCCATAGAATGACGTTGCTCACGACGAGCGTGGCCCCATAGAATGACGTTGCTCATGACGAGCGCGGCCCCATAGAATGACGTTGGTCGCGACGAGCGCGGCCCCATAGAATGACGTTGCTCACGACGAGCGCGGCCCCATAGAATGACGTTGCTCACGACGAGCGCGGCCCCACAGAATGACGTTGGTCACGACGAGCGCAGCCCCATAGAATGACGTTGGTCACGACGAGCGCGGCCCCATAGAATGACGTTGGTCGCGACGAGCGCGGCCCCATAGAATGACGTTGCTCACGACGAGCGCGGCCCCACAGAATGACGTTGGTCACGACGAGCGCGGCCCCATAGAATGACGTTGGTCGCGACGAGCGCGGCCCCATAGAATGACGTTGGTCACGACGAGCGCGGCCCCACAGAATGACGTTGCTCACGACGAGCGCGGCCCCACAGAATGACGTTGGTCACGACGAGCGCGGCCCCATAGAATGACGTTGGTCACGACGAGCGCGGCCCCATAGAATGACGTTGGTCGCGACAAGCGCGGCCCCATAGAATGATGTTGCTCACGACGAGCGCGGCCCCATAGAATGACGTTGGTCACGACGAGCGCGGCCCCACAGAATGACGTTGCTCACGACGAGCGCGGCCCCATAGAATGACGTTGCTCACGACGAGCGCGGCCCCACAGAATGACGTTGGTCACGACGAGCGCGGCCCCATAGAATGACGTTGCTCACGACAAGCGCGGTCCCATAGAATGACGTTGCTCACGACGAGCGCGGCCCCATAGAATGACGTTGGTCACGACGAGCGCGGCCCCATAGAATGACGTGGGTCACGACGAGCGCGGCCCCATAGAATGACGTGGGTCACGACGAGCGCGGCCCCACAGAATGACGTTGGTCACGACGAGCGCGGCCCCATAGAATGACGTTGCTCACGACAAGCGCGGTCCCATAGAATGACGTTGCTCACGACGAGCGCGGCCCCATAGAATGACGTTGGTCACGACGAGCGCGGCCCCATAGAATGACGTGGGTCACGACGAGCGCGGCCCCATAGAATGACGTGGATCAGAGTGCCATCCGATCTCGTCGTGTCCTGAGTGTGATTTCCCATTGAAGTGAATGGGACGATTATTCCGGCAGCAGTTGAAGCTTTTCTCCATGTGGAGTTTAGAGCAGAATCTTCCCGAACTCCTCGTCGGATATCTCCGTGTGAACAGGTCCCAGATTTCCCTTGTGAATAAGTTAATGTAGAAAAAATGCCCAAATACAAAAACTTTCCAACATCATTTGGTTGATGAGGATTTTTCAGTCACTGTGTGAACATAGCCTTATTTTGTTATGTGCTGTGGCTAAGACTGATAGCACTGAATGGCTGAGATGGGATCACCCCTCTAAGTATACCGCTGCTTGTGGCCCCTAATATTTACTTTTGGGACTGAAGAAGTGATGCGGGGGCAGGGCTGCGACAACCGCCCATCACGATAAATGACACTGTCTAATCAGTGAGTAATGACGCCGGCGTTGTCAGGACCAGGAGGAAGCGGGCGATGCTGCATCCGAGGTGGAGTTGCCCTTTAAGGTGCCGTCCGCTACGCTCCTCCACCACCTCTTGCAGATGCTGCAGGTCTGAGCCCACGGCGCCCTCCACTGGCGGATATCCTGCGCTGCTGACCTTGCTGCATCATCCGCCTCCGTCCTATATTTACACGACTTCAGCAGTATGGAAAGTTTACTTCTCGGCCAATGATGGCGTCCTGGCGTTGTGTCTCATGTAGTCACAAAACCACTGAAGGAAAAGAAGCGCTCTGTCTGCGCAGTCAGGGGGCTTCACTAAACCACGGGGTGTTATTAGAAACAGAACTGAACCAGAAGAAGGTTACGGAGACCCCCGAGATCTCCAGATACGATGGAGGAGAAGTCTGAGGAATTGATGTTGGCGGCTTCTGGAAAAGCTTTGAGTCAGCAAAGAAGAACGAACGTCTGAAGAGACGAGAACAATACGAGTCTGTTCTGCGCAAATTGGAACCAGCGACGCCGGCAAAATAAAACAATGTTCTCCGACTCGCAATGAATAAAATATTTCCCATTTCCAATTACACGTTGACCCTCCGGATCGCAGCCGTCTACAGTGCGGGGGGATCCCAATTACATGGAGGAATGTGCTGCAGGCGATCAGTCCGGGGGGGGCGCTCTGCAGAGCATTCCACATATCTCATGTCCACCTGTCTTCTGTATAGAACAGGAGATAATAGCAGCGGGGGGCGCCGGGTTACCCCCCCATTCCCATCTGCCCCTCATCCATTATGCAGGGTGTGATTATCAGGAGGGCGCCCCCAGAGGTGACAGCTGTCAGTAATCTGAGCGCTTTCATGTCCGGATCCCGAGGTGGAAACAATGCACTTCATAGATATGGGAGGACAGTGTGAACGGAAACCTCTGGCAGAGAGACCGCGATCACCTGCGCCCCCTGAGCTGACCCCTCTCCACAAAAAACCCACCGTATTGTCTGAAGGAACGTTCTGCAACTCCATGATGTGCTCTACGTTCCAAGTCCTCATCGTTGTGAGCATTTCTGCTTGCGGTGAATGGAACCATTGTTCTTTACGTCTAGAGGCTGAAGACCCTCCCTGACTTAAAGGGGTTGTCTGGGATCTTTACACTGATGGCTGATCCATGGGATGGGTCATCAATTTCTGGTCAGTGTAGGTGGGACATCCTGCGTCCCCCGCCGATCAGCTGTTCCTGGGCTGGCCATGACCGAATGTGATCAGTTGTGGAGTGGAACTACACAGCTCCATCAACTGCTTAGTGGCCACGGCCAGTACTGCACATCTGCCTCTTAGATCAATAGGGGGCGGATGGACTATACCAGGCCGCGGCCATCGAACAGTTGTCGGAGTTGTGTCGTTCTGCTCTGCAACTGATCACATCTGGCCGGTGGGAACAGCTGATCGGAATCCTAGGAATCAGATATTGATGACCTATCCAAGGATATACCATCAGTATAAAAGCCCTGGACAACCCCTTTAATATTTCTAACAGTTGAGCTTTGTTACAACTCCAGACTGATACATTGTAACGTAAAGAATGCTCTACATTGTAACGTAAAGATTGCTCTGTGAGTTGATACATTGTAACGTAAAGAATGCTCTGTGAGCTGATACATTGTAACGTAAAGAATGCTCTGTGAGCTGATACATTGTAACGTAAAGAATGCTCTATGAGCTGATACATTGTAACGTAAAGAATGCTCTGTGAGCTGATACATTGTAATGTAAAGAATGCTCTGTGAGCTGATACATTGTAACGTAAAGAATGCTCTGTGAGCTGATACATTGTAACAATCAGGACAGGAGAGAGATTGGTTCTGATGTGAGTTAATCCAGACTGGTTACAACTGTAACAAACCCTCTGCGAGAAGCACCAGCTCTATGCCCATTGTCGGTAGTGATAATATTGCGTTTTTTATTTACTGACAACAAGCACAGATCTCAAAAATGGTGAGAAATGAAAACTCTGCTTGTAGGGGAGAGATGTGGTGACCCTTCTTCATGTTCACAGCTCGGCCCCTGCAGACACATGGACTCTGCAGCCTCGACCGCTCTCATTTCTGGGGTTTGTTCTGCTCCATATGGATGAAGGTGACTTATGTCCGGACTCACTGATAAGTCTCAGTAAGATCTACAGTGAGAGAACGATTGTGAGGAGGCCAAGAAAGAGTCAGCTTGATGTATGGGATTCTAGGGCAGAAATGGTCGGAGAAGCTTCCACAACAGAGAAACCTCCGGATAAAGAGCCGCAGTAATAAGGGGCTGTAGCCAGCACCCCCACCTCTGATCCCAAGGATGGGGCCTATTCACACCATGTCTGACCTCACCATTGTCATTTTCTGTATTGACAATATTGGCAGTGAGAATGAAGCTGAGGTGCGACCTTCCTATCTTCCCCCTGTCAATCATTGCTGCAGATTATACATTGCAAAGCGCAAAATCTGCATCTAATCCGCAGCATTTGCTACAAAATCACCAGGATTTGTTGCTGCAGATTTCCTGCACCTGAAACTGCAATAAGTGATTGATTATCAAGTAGGAGGAAAAACTGAGAGTCAACAGAAAGGCAGCAAAGCAGGCACTGTAAACACACTGTAACCAGAGGATGGATGATATGAAGATCCTGCCGCATGATAACATGCAGGGAAGGAAAAGAGGAGCAGAATACCATTAAAGCAAGAACGAGTGAAGTAAGAGGTTCTGCAGCTCCAGAGGAAACCAGCAGAAGATGTGCAGCTAATAAACCTGTAGAGGAAAGATAAGGTGCTGCAGCCTGAGAGCTAACAGGAAGGCAGCATTACTCTCACTGCAGCCTGAGAGCTAACAGGAGGGCAGCATTACTCTCACTGCAGCCTGAGAGCTAACAGGAGGGCAGCACTACTCTCACTGCAGCCTGAGCGCTAACAGGAGGGCGGCATTACTCTCACTGCAGCCTGAGAGCTAACAGGAGGGCTGCATTACTCTCACTGCAGCCTGAGAGCTAACAGGAGGGCTGCATTACTCTCACTGCAGCCTGAGAGCTAACAGGAGGGCTGCATTACTCTCACTGCAGCCTGAGCGCTAACAGGAGGAAAGAATTACACTCACTGCAGCCTGAGAGCTAACAGGAGGGCAGTATTACTCTCACTGCAGCCTGAGAGCTAACAGGAGGACAGCATTACTCTCACTGCAGCCTGAGAGCTAACAGGAGGGCAGTATTACTCTCACTGCAGCCTGAGAGCTAACAGGAGGGCAGCATTACTCTCACTGCAGCCTGAGAGCTAACAGGAAGGCAGCATTACTCTCACTGCAGCCTGAGAGCTAACAGGAGGGCAGCATTACTCTCACTGCAGCCTGAGAGCTAACAGGAAGGCAGCATTACTCTCACTGCAGCCTGAGAGCTAACAGGAGGGCAGCATTACTCTCACTGCAGTCTGAGAGCTAACAGGAGGGCTGCATTACTCTCACTGCAGCCTGAGAGCTAACAGGAGGGCAGCATTACTCTCACTGCAGCCTGAGAGATAACAGGAGGAAAGAATTACACTCACTGCAGCCTGAGAGCTAACAGGAGGGCAGTATTACTCTCACTGCAGCCTGAGAGCTAACAGGAGGACAGCATTACTCTCACTGCAGCCTGAGAGCTAACAGGAGGGCAGCATTACTCTCACTGCAGCCTGAGAGCTAACAGGAGGGCAGTATTACTCTCACTGCAGCCTGAGAGCTAACAGGAGGGCAGAATTACTCTCACTGCAGCCTGAGAGCTAACAGGAGGGCAGCATTACTCTCACTGCAGCTAGAGAGCTAACAGGAGAGCAGCATTACTCTCACTGCAGCCTGAGAGCTAACAGGAGGGCAGCATTACTCTCACTGCAGCCTGAGAGCTAACAGGAGGGCAGCATTACTCTCACTACAGCCTGATAGCTAACAGAAGGGCAACATTACTTTCACTGCAGCCTGAGAGCTAACAGGAGGGCAGCATTACTCTCACTGCAGCCTGAGAGCTAACAGGAGGGCGGCATTACTCTCACTGCAGCCTGAGAGCTAACAGGAGGGCAGCATTACTCTCACTGCAGCCTGAGAGCTAACAGGAGGGCAGCATTACTCTCACTGCAGCCTGAGAGCTAACAGGAGGGCAGCATTACACTCACTGCAGCCTGAGAGCTAACAGGAGGGAAGCATTACTCTCACTGCAGCCTGAGAGCTAACAGGAGGGCGGCATTACTCTCACTGCAGCCTGAGAGCTAACAGGAGGGCAGCATTACTCTCACTGCGACCTGAGAGCTAACAGGAGGGCAGCATTACTCTCACTGCGGCCTAAGAGCTAACAGGAGGGAAGAATTACTCTCACTGCAGCCTGAGAGCTAACAGGAGGGAAGCATTACTCTCACTGCAACCTGAGAGCTAATGTGTCACCCTGGCCTGGATGCCACAAAATGTAATAAAGTTGTGTCTGAGAGCAGGGGGGAGGTTCTCCGGTCAGGGGAACATTAGCATGCAATGCCTCCTGTCTCAGGCCAGTAGGGGGAACAGGCTGCCCCTATAAAAGCTGGTACTGGGGGCAGGGTTAGGGAGAACTGGATGGCCTGTCTCAGGACTGAGACGTGTCCCGGAGCAGAGCAGGGACAGAAAGTTGTATTGCACCTAAGAGGAAGTGTGGCAGGAGGAGAGCCACAAGCCAGAGACAAGAGGCGAAGAGAGCCTGTCTTGGCAGATAAAAGACTTACTTTGCCAGACTTTGGTGTCTGAGGCTGGGAGGATTCTACATCCTACAGCAGATAACCAGTCCGCAGGGGACTGTATATTCCTTGGCCTAAGAAGCCTGGAGGCCCTGCCACAACCGAAGGGACCAGCAAAGCCGTACAAGGCTGGGAGCAGAAAGGAACCCACGTCGCAGGCCATACAGGCGAGAATACACGGAAAGCTAGGAAATGTGGGCTGTTACCCTATAACGAGGAGATAGCCAGAAGGAGCGCAGAAAGCACGGTAGGCCTACACCCTCACCCTGACCAGGGCCAATTTCCCCGTTGCTCTCAGACATCCAGGTCCCCTCCTAGCTGGGACTGTTTTGTGGGTCAATTTACCTGTTCTAGTAAAGACCCTGGACTGCAACCTGTTGTCTGCGTGCTCCTTGCTCCTCCAGCACTATCAGCACTGGGACTCTCACTACCATCACTCCCACCATCCATTATACTGCCCTGGGGCTGCACTCTTCCCGTGGGGAGTCACACTACCCTAGCTGCACACCTCATCAGCCCCAGCGGTCTGCATGCAGCGGCGGTTCCTAATAACCGCAATCCACGGGTGGCGTAGTCGGACATTATCAGCAGAATGTAGCAGACTACCATTGGCCTGACCACCCTGAGCCACGGAACCGGGTCGCCACTACTTCCATCGTCTCCCTATTGCCCGGATCCGAGTGCCCCACGGCCCAGGGGGCGAGTCAGCCTTGGCGTAGTCGGCAGGATTTCGTGCCCGCAACCACCGGGTACTGCGTGCCTGAAAGAGACTTTTGTACTTACCTGCGGCGAAGTTTCCCGCCGTCCGGAGTCGTTTCCCGCCATCGGACGCCATCTTGAGTCGTTTCCCGCCATCTTCTGCCGTCTTCCCGCCATCCGCAGCCGCTTCCCGTCATCGGACGCCATCTTCAGGACGCCGCACAGGAAGAAGAGGGGCGTGGATGCCAAAAGCGCACGAGATCCGAAGCTCCTCCCCACGCACTGACGCTGCGCAAGGTCCGGAAGGGAGGAAGAGCGACGCTGACGTCATCGGAGCGTGACGCCAGGTCCTCTACCCCAACAATTGACTGCGGAGCCGCGGCCTACGGAAGAAGAGCATCGCAAGATAGGCCATGGTCCACTAGGGGGGTAGAAAGATGTCGGATACAGAGGCGCCCACTACCACCAACGCAGCTGCAGCAGCGGTGATGCCCTTTTCCCTGCCCTAAATCCCTGGAGCGGCCTGGCTGCCCAAGTACTCAGGGGAGCCCCATGCCCTAACTGACTTTAAGGAAAGGCTATACAGTTTGTTCTAAGTCTACCCCCTGACAGAGGAACAGAAGGTCAGCATACTGACAGGGCAGTTAACTGGCGCAGCCCAAAGGGAGGTAAAATCATGGCCCACTGAGGAGAAAAGGACTGTGAAGGGTATTCTGGCCCGGCTGCAGGGTACCTTTGACACACGTACCTCCGCTGAAATTAAAATGAGGTTCTATGGATGTAAGCAGCGGGCACAGGACAGCATCAGAGACTATGCCCTAAATCTGCAGGAAGCCTTGAGGGCTATTCAACAAACTGACCCTGGCAGTGTGCAGGAAACGGATAAGTTACTAACAGAACAGTTTATAGAAGGTCTGCTGTCTAGCGCCCACAGGACCCAGCTGCGCCTCATGTTCTTTCAGAACCCTGATCTGACCTTTGCCCAATTCAAGGAGAGGGCCATAAGGGTTCTCCGTGAATCCGCAACAAGTGGCGCTATAAACCCCCGGCGCCCTGCTCTCACCTACCACCAGGAGGCGGCGCCCTCCTCTATGGACCCCGTGGGGGCTGATGCACAGGCTCTGAACCAAGCCCCGTCGAAAGACCTGCACCACCAAGTCCAGGAGCTGACCAAGAGCGTCGCGGCGTTGACCAGGACCATCCAGGCGTTACAAGTGGACCCGTCAAGACCCATCGAGTTGGCTTCAAGTCCAGAGGATGTCCCGTGGCGTCGACAGAGGAGGATCCCGTCGTTCCGAGGGAGGCCCACAGACCGCTACGCAGAGGATGGACAGCCCATTTGCCGTCGATGCAACCAGCCCGGACACATTTCCAGGTACTGTAATTTAAACGGGTCCAACCTGGGGCAGAGGGCCGACCCCCAGGCATAAGATCACCAGGCCCTTACAATTGGCATAATAAGTACGTTGGGGGGCGCCCGGTTTTACCCGTGGTGCTGGACAGTATCCCCATGAGCGCCTTGCTGGATACTGGGTCGCAAGTAACCACTATCCCTTATGTACTTTTTAAGCAGTATTGGACTGATGCTGATATCACACGGTATCCAGACAGTAACTTGAGCATCATCGCCAGTAATGGCTTGCCCGTGCCGCAGATGGGGTTCAAGGAGATGACCATTAAGATTGGTAAAGTTGAACTGCCGGCACAGGGAGTAATTATTGTGGACATTGACCGTCGTGAAAGTCACCCTAAAATAACTGTGGGTACTAACGTGATTGAAAATTGTCTTTCAGAGGTAATTATAATCTTACAACAGGTGGCGGTGAATGCTAGTTCCAGCCAACAGAGAGTCCTCAACAAGGAGATAAAAGCCCTGATGAGACGGCAGCAGGTAGAACTGTCTGGTGGTGAGATCGGTAGCGTAAGACTGAGTGACCCATTCCCCATTTCCATGCCTCCCAAAAGTGAAATGATGATCTGGTGTCGGACTGCAATCGGGTTGAGAGGTAGAGACTACCAAGCCATGGTAGAACCCGTGTACTCAGACAGCAGGCCCACCATTTTGACAGCCCGGGGGGTGGTTGATGTCCATCATGGGAGGGTGCCCGTCCGTATCCTCAACATTGGGGAGAGGGAGGTACACGTACCCAGGTACGCTACACTCGCCAAACTGTTTGTTGTCGAACACAAAGCTATCAGGGCCGTGGAACCCTTGCCTCCATAATGGCTCCCAGAAACAAAAGGAGGACTGGTGCCAGAAACTCCACGTGGGTGCTGACTCCACTCCCCTGCACCAAAAACAAGGAGTCTACCGGGTGGTACAGGAGTACGAGAGAGTCTTTAGTAAGCACCAGCTAGACTTCGGCAGAGTAAAAGGGATAAAACAACACATCCCCACAGGGAGCCACCCACCGATAAAAGAAAGACACCGACCTGTACCCCCTGCACATTATCAGAATGCAAAGGGCATGCTAAGAGAAATGAAGGAAGCTGGGGTCATTAGAGATAGCTGTAGCCCCTGGGCAGCCCCCTTGGTTCTGGTGAAAAAGAAAGACGGCACCATGAGAATGTGCGTGGACTATAGACAAATCAACCGTATCACTCACAAAGACGCATATTCGCTGCCTAGAATAGAGGAGTCTTTAGCCGCACTAAAATCAGCTAACTTCTTTTCTACTTTGGACCTTACTAGCGGGTACTGGCAGGTTCCTATGGCAGAGGCTGACAAGGAGAAGACCGCCTTCACCACCCCGATGGGACTGAGCGAATTCAACTGTATGCCTTTCGGGCTCTGCAACGCACCAGGGACCTTCCAGCGGCTGATGGAATGCTGTCTAGGGCACCGAAACTTCGAGACGGTCCTCCTTTACCTGGACGACGTGATCGTCTATTCGAAGACCTACGAGGACCACCTAAAGCACCTGTCCGAGGTGTTCGAAGCCCTGGCAGGCTATGGCCTGAAGGTGAAACCATCGAAGTGTCACCTGCTTAAACCAAAGGTCCAGTACCTAGGGCACGTGGTAAGCGCGGAAGGAGTGGCCCCCGACCCTGACAATGTCACGGCAATCAAGAGCTGGCCAAGCCCCTCGAACATCAAAGAGGTGAGACAGTTTCTCGGGTTGGTAGGCTACTACCGAAGGTTCATCCCCGGGTTCACTAAGATGGCAGCTCCTATGCAGGACCTCCTGATCGGACAGTCTAAGTCCAGAAGTCAAAAGCCACCCTTCAAGTGGGATAAACCGGAAGAGGAGTCCTTCCGCCAGCTAAAGATGGCCCTCACGGGGGATGAGATCCTGGCCTACCCTGATTATGGCCAGCCTTTCATTCTCCACACAGACGCCAGTAATGTGGGACTGGGAGCCGTACTGTCCCAAAACCAACAGGGCAGAGAGCGGGTGATCGCATACGCCAGTCGGAAGCTGAGGCCCACCGAGAGGAACCCGGAGAATTACAGCTCCTTCAAGCTTGAATTCTTGGTGTGGGCCGTGACGGAACGCTTCAAGCATTACCTGGCCTCCGCGAAGTTCACCGTGTACACGGACAACAACCCGTTGACACACCTGGACAATGCAAGACTGGGTGCCCTGGAACAGCGGTGGATGGCCCGTCTCTCCAACTATGACTTCGTGATCAAGTACCGGGCAGGCAAAACCAATGCCAACGCGGACGTCCTATCGAGGATGCCTCACTTACCTGAAGGTGACGAAGACCCAGAAGAGCTGGAGGAGGTAGAACTCCCTGCGTTTCACCGGTATGGAGCCGCTCAACACTCCCACCGCGTGAAGGAGGAGGATCTAACAACCGTGGTGATCAATCCCCTACCTCACCACAGCTGGGCCGAGACCCAAGATAGTGACCCTGCAGTCCGCCTGGTGAAAGATCTGCTGACCCGGGAAGACGCTCGCTTAGATCCAGATGCCCCAGAGGAAGCCAAGCAGCTATGGAAGGAGAAGAGCAAGCTGTTCCTCTACGAAGGCAAGTTGTGCAGAAGGATTGTCAACCACCGGACGCACGAGCTGACCTGGCAAGTCGTGGTCCCAAGGCGGGATGCAGCTATGGTCCTGGGGGCTTACCATGACAGAGCGGGACACTTCGGTTGGAAGAAACTGGAGTTCCTACTAAGAGGAAGGTTCTTTTGGGTCGGCATGAGAGGAGCTGTAGAAAAATGGTGCAGAGACTGTGGCCCTTGTCACCTGAGGAGGAAGGACCGCACCAGCCAGAAGACACCCTTGAGGCCCATCGTCACCACGCAGCCTCTTGAGCTGGTAGCTCTGGACCACGTCAAATTGGCTCCAAGCCGGTCAGGATACATCTATGCCCTGACAATCGTGGACCACTATTCCCGTTTTCTAGTGGTGGTCCCGGTAAAAGACTTGACAGCCCAAACAGCGGCCAGAGCCTTCCAGCAATACTTCTGCCGTACAGACGGGTATCCGGAACAGGTCCTGACAGACCAGGGTCCAGCGTTCGAGGCTGAAATCTTCCAGGAGTTCTGCAACCTCTATGGCTGTAAGAAGATTCGGACAACGCCTTACCATCCACAAACCAACGGGATGTGTGAGAAGATGAACAATATAGTTATCGATCTCCTGAAGACGTTGCCCCTGGAGGAACGCAGCCTGTGGCCAGAAAAACTGCCGGACCTGATAGACTTATACAATCATATCCCGGTGAACGCTACCAACTGCACCCCGGCTTACCTGATGCGAGCCAGACCGGGTAAGCTGCCCGTAGACCTGGAGATGGGAGTCCTAACACCTGAGGACACCTCCCCGGATGCAGACTGGGATACGGAAAGGCAACTGCAGTACAAGAAGATACAGGAGAGTGTGGAGAAGAGCCTGGCCCAGGTGAGACAGAGGCAAGAAAAACTCTTCAACCAACACGCCCCTGCTGGTCCCCTAGAACCTGGTGAGCAAGTCCTGAAGCGAAAGAGAAGGCTACATAAGTTGGACGACCAGTGGGAAAGGGAACCCTACACCGTACTGCAGTCTGACCACGACAACCCAAAGGTGTGCGTAATCACCAAGGACGGAGGAGAAACCACTAGCACCGTCTCCAGAGACCACCTCAAAAGGTGCCCCGAGCAACTCCGTAGTGCAGAAGAGGATCAGAGTGACCTTGAACCCGCAGAGGACAAGGAAGAAATGATCAGCACCGTTCTCGGAGAGTTCCCTCAGTCTTGGACTCGCATAAATGATGCCATAGTGGTACCCGCCCTGCATTTCCTGCAACCGGCGCAGCAACAACCAACACCAGAGCCGGAAGGTGAAGAGGAGCAAGCAGTTCCAGAGGCAGAAGAGCCTGTACCAGCAGCCCAAGAGAGTCAACCCTCTGCTGACAGTGAGCCTGCCATGCCTGCAGTAAGCCAAAGAACCCGCAGACAGCTGCCTGCCCTACCTGTACGCCCAGCTGGTAGCTGTACCCCTAACGCTAGTGGGGAAAGCCAGGTTGGTCCACCACCAGACAGTGGGCTACGTAGATCAACCAGGAGCACAAAGGGCCAGATACCCGCTCGCTGGAGAATATAGAGTGTACTAAAATTGTAAATAATCCTGTTGCTAAATGTTGAAATGTTTGCCAAGTTATGTGCTTGTTTGGTAATTCTGTGTTTCAGTTTCTTGCAGCTACCGTAAGGACTCACAGGTTATGGACTTTTTATAACCGGGACCTTGTATGGACTGCGTTCGGAGCCTAACCCAGGAAAGAACTAAGACTGTAAAGGACTTGGGGTAGGACAGACCCCCACCTGGTTAAGGCTCCCCGTTGTGCTGGTGATATGGACACCCGGTCACAGGCCACACTGTGACCTTAAGAACTCAATCTGTGCGTCGTCTGTCTATTAATGTTTTATGGTTATGCATATTGTCTTTGTTTACTGTTTAGTCCCGGAGTACTAAATTTCACTAGGGGGGAATGTGTCACCCTGGCCTGGATGCCACAAAATGTAATAAAGCTGTGTCTGAGAGCAGGGGGGAGGTTCTCTGGTCAGGGGAACATTAGCATGCAATGCCTCCTGTCTCAGGCCAGTAGGGGGAGCAGGCTGCCCCTATAAAAGCTGGTACTGGGGGCAGGGTTAGGGAGAACTGGATGGCCTGTCTCAGCACTGAGACGTGTCCCAGAGCAGAGCAGGGACAGAAAGTTGTATTGCACCTAAGAGGAAGTATGGCAGGAGGAGAGCCACAAGCCAGGGACAAGAGGCGAAGAGAGCCTGTCTTGGCAGATAAAAGACTTACTTTACCAGACTTTGGTGTCTGAGGCTGGGAGGATTGTACATCCTACAGCAGATAACCAGTCCGCAGGGGACTGTATATTCCTTGGCCTAAGAAGCCTGGAGGCCCTGCCACAACCTAAGGGACCAGCAAAGCCGTACAAGGCTGGGAGCAGAAAGGAACCCACGTCGCAGGCCATACAGGCGAGAATACACGGAAAGCTAGGAAACGTGGGCTGTTATCCTATAAGGAGGAGATAGTCAGAAGGAGCGCAGAAAGCACGGTAGGCCTACACCCTCACCCTGACCAGGGCCAATTTCCCCTTTGCTCTCAGACATCCAGGTCCCCTCCTAGCTGGGACTGTTTTGTGGGTCAATTTACCTGTTCTAGTAAAGACCCTGAACTGCAACCTGTTGTCTGCGTGCTCCTTGCTCCTCCAGCACTATCAGCACTGGGACTCTCACTACCATCACTCCCAACATCCATTACACTGCCCTGGGGCCGCACTCTTCCCGTGGGGAGTCACACCATCCCAGCTGCGTACATCATCAGCCCCAGCGGTCTGCCTTGCAGCGGCGGTTCCTAATGACCGCAAATCCACGGGTGGCGTAGTCGGACATAATCATCAGCACATAACGGACTACCACTGGCCTGACCACCCTGAGCCACGGAACCGGGTTGCCACTAATACTCCCATCGTTCCCCTACTGCCCGGATCCGAGTGCCCCACGGCCCAGGGGGCGAGTCACTAACAGGAGGGCAGCATTACTCTCACTGCAGCCTGAGAGCTAACAGGAGGGCAGCATTACTCTCACTGCAGACTTAGAGCTAACAGGAGGGAAGCATTACTCTCACTGCAGCCTGAGAGCTAACAGGAGGGCAGCATTACTCTCACTGCAGCCTGAGAGCTAACAGGAGGGCAGCATTACTCTCAGTGCAGCGTGAGAGCTAACAAGAGGGCAGCATTACTCTCACTGCAGCCTGAGAGCTAACAGGAGGGCAGCATTACTCTCACTGCAGCCTGAGAGCTAACAGGAGGGCAGCATTACTCTCACTGCAGCCTGAGAGCTAACAGGAGGGCAGCGTTACTCTCACTGCAGCCTAAGAGCTAACAGGAGGGCAGCGTTACTCTCACGGCAGCCTGAGAGCTAACAGAAGGGCAGCGTTACTCTCACTGCAGCCTGAGAGCTAACAGGAGGGCAGCGTTACTCTCACGGCAGCCTGAGAGCTAACAGGAGGGCAGCGTTACTCTCACTGCAGCCTGAGAGCTAACAGGAGGGCAACGTTACTCTCACTGCAGCCTGAGAGCTAACAGGAGAACAGCATTACTCTCACTGCAGCCTGAGAGCTAACAGGAGGGCAGCGTTACTCTCACTGCAGCCTGAGAGCTAACAGGAGGGCAGCGTTACTCTCACTGCAGCCTGAGAGCTAACAGGAGAGCAGCATTACTCTCACTGCAGCCTGAGAGCTAACAGGAGGGCAGCCTTACTCTCACTGCAACCTGAGAGCTAACAGGAGGGCAGCATTACTCTCACTGCAGCCTGAGAGATAACAGGAGGGCAGCATTACTCTCACTGCAGCCTGAGAGCTAACAGGAGGGAAGCATTACTCTCACTGCAGCCTGAGAGCTAACAGGAGGGAAGCATTACTTTCACTGCAGCCTGGGAGCTAACAGGAGGGCAGCATTACTCTCACTGCAGCCTGAGAGCTAACAGGAGGGAAGCATTACTCTCACTGCAGCCTGAGAGCTAACAGGAGGGCAGCCTTACTCTCACTGCAACCTGAGAGCTAACAGGAGGGCTGCATTACTCTCACTGCAGCCTGAGAGCTAACAGGAGGGCAGCATTACTCTCACTGCAGCCTGAGAGCTAACAGGAGGGAAGCATTACTCTCACTGCAGCCTGAGAGCTAACAGGAGGGCGGCATTACTCTCACTGCAGCCTGAGAGCTAACAGGAGGGCAGCATTACTCTCACTGCAGACTTAGAGCTAACAGGAGGGAAGCATTACTCTCACTGCAGCCTGAGAGCTAACAGGAGGGCAGCATTACTCTCACTGCAGCCTGAGAGCTAACAGGAGGGCAGCATTACTCTCAGTGCAGCGTGAGAGCTAACAGGAGGGCAGCATTACTCTCACTGCAGCCTGAGAGCTAACAGGAGGGCAGCATTACTCTCACTGCAGCCTGAGAGCTAACAGGAGGGCAGCATTACTCTCACTGCAGCCTGAGAGCTAACAGGAGGGCAGCGTTACTCTCACTGCAGCCTAAGAGCTAACAGGAGGGCAGCGTTACTCTCACGGCAGCCTGAGAGCTAACAGAAGGGCAGCGTTACTCTCACTGCAGCCTGAGAGCTAACAGGAGGGCAGCGTTACTCTCACTGCAGCCTGAGAGCTAACAGGAGGGCAGCGTTACTCTCACGGCAGCCTGAGAGCTAACAGGAGGGCAGCGTTACTCTCACTGCAGCCTGAGAGCTAACAGGAGAACAGCATTACTCTCACTGCAGCCTGAGAGCTAACAGGAGGGCAGCGTTACTCTCACTGCAGCCTGAGAGCTAACAGGAGGGCAGCGTTACTCTCACTGCAGCCTGAGAGCTAACAGGAGAGCAGCATTACTCTCACTGCAGCCTGAGAGCTAACAGGAGGGCAGCCTTACTCTCACTGCAACCTGAGAGCTAACAGGAGGGCAGCATTACTCTCACTGCAGCCTGAGAGATAACAGGAGGGCAGCATTACTCTCACTGCAGCCTGAGAGCTAACAGGAGGGAAGCATTACTCTCACTGCAGCCTGAGAGCTAACAGGAGGGAAGCATTACTTTCACTGCAGCCTGGGAGCTAACAGGAGGGCAGCATTACTCTCACTGCAGCCTGAGAGCTAACAGGAGGGAAGCATTACTCTCACTGCAGCCTGAGAGCTAACAGGAGGGCAGCCTTACTCTCACTGCAACCTGAGAGCTAACAGGAGGGCTGCATTACTCTCACTGCAGCCTGAGAGCTAACAGGAGGGCAGCATTACTCTCACTGCAGCCTGAGAGCTAACAGGAGGGAAGCATTACTCTCACTGCAGCCTGAGAGCTAACAGGAGGGCGGCATTACTCTCACTGCAGCCATACCTCCCAAGTTTTGAAGAAATACTGTGTCTTTTGTTTTCTGCAGACGTTCACACCAAACTCCACAATAACAATTCTCTCCCCCTTATTTGATGCGTTTTTGGTGCAGATGTGAAGCCGGTACGTGTGAACACGACCTCAGCATTACAGTTTCATTACATTTTTTATAGAGAAAAATATCAATCACGCCATTTTTTTACATCATTTACCGATCCCCTTAAATAAGCTGATTGCTGTATTGTGCGGGTCATTATGATTACAGGGACACCAAATATGTCCATGTTATTTGCTGATTTGTGATGTTTACTATTTTTTTTTTTAAAAATGCATTAAAAATGACTATTGTTTTCATTATCATTTCATTATTAAGTGTTTTTCATTATTATTTCTAGTAACTTTATAGGATGACAAAATCTTTTATTCTCCTGTAGAATACAGAAACATACATTGTACATAGCAGTGTATTTCCATCAGTATAATCTGCCTGTGGTCAGAGCCTGCAGTACAGATCAAGTAGACAGAATTCTCTGAATTACATCATCAGAGCTATTGGCTCAGCAGCTTAAGCTTAAGCTCCTGCCTGTAATGTTAAGGTTGTGGTTTTGAGACCTGGAGAGACTCACAAAAAAATGACATTTTTGTAATCGCTTATTATTTTTACTACTTTTATAGGAACAGAAAATAAATCTTTCTTCATAGAACCATAGAAATACATTGTTATATATACAATGTATCTCTATAGACATGTATAACCTGCTTCTGGGGTCATTGTCTGCAATAGAGCTCAAGATTGCCAAATTTTCTCATCTACCTTTTAGTGGGCTGTGGCTGTGGTAGAGCAACAGACTGCGAACATAGAGAAGTGAGTTTGAGTCCCAGGGAGACCTGATCACAGTACGGAGAATAGAATGATGCAATTTAATTTATTCCCTGAGCAGAGAGTAGTCCTGCCCCCGAGGAGGAGGAGCTACGGAGCGATGAGGACGTCACAGAGAGGTGACTATAGAAGCTGGGACAAAAGCTCTGACGTGACGGGACTGAGCCCTCAAATCGGGACAGTTGGGAGCTATGCTACAGCCATGATGAAGCTGAGATCTGCAAGAAGCTAGTAAAATAAATGCAGCTCTGGAAGTAACTAAAGGATCAGGCTTAGGCCACGTTCACTTGTTCAGTATTTGTAAACCAAAACCAGTGACGAGTTTCTATTATACTTTTCCTCTGATTGTTCCACTCCTGGTTTAGGCTTACAAATACTGATGTAAAATACAGACCAAATACTGACAGTGTGGACGTGGCCTTACTAAGGATTGCTGACGCTTCTTGCGCCCCACCCTTTGCTGCCGGGCGATCCTGGGATCTTGCACACAGTCAGTGCTGCAGATTCAATAATTGGAGGGTGATTATCTGAAGGAGGATCTCGCTGGGGTAATTGATGGCTTTCTGAATACTTCTGCATCACTTTACTCTCCGCTTCTCACATCATCGAGGGAAATGTTCAGTGTGAATATTAATGGCCGCACCGGACCGCGCTCATCTCAGCTCTCCGCAGCCTGGGGCGCGTTAATGGGTCATGTAAGGACTCCTCCCGTCTTCTGTAAATAAAACCTAATTACAAGATAATGAAAAGTTCTGCAACTTCCTCTACACCCTGCGCTTCACTCATCACTAGCAAGAGCTCTGCTTGCTGTCAGTGAACAAAACATTCCTCTCTGCATCCAGAGGTAGAAACCCAGTGTGGCTTAGTGACAGAAGGGCAAAAAATTATATTACAGTAGAATAGTGAGTGCAGCTCTGGAGGTAACCGGACGATAAAACACAATATAACAGCAGAATAGTGACCGCTGCTCTGGAGGAGACTGGAGGAGAAGACACAATGTAACAGCAGAATAGTGACTGCAGCTCTGGAGTTGACTGGAGGATAAGACACGATGTAACAACAGAATAGTGACTGCAGCTCTGGAGGTGACTTGAGCATAACACACGATGTAACAGCAGAATAGTGACTGCAGCCCTGGAGGTGACTGGAGGATAAGACACATTGTAACAGCAGAATAGTGACTGCAGCTCTGGAGGTGACTGGAGGATAAGGCGGGTGGTGAAATACAGAATAATTACTGCTATAGATGGCGCTTTCGGTTTTTACACCCAAAAAGACAAAAGTTTTCTGCTTCCTTCAGAAGCCGAGCGACTCAGCAGAAAAAGGATCACGGGGCCACGAGCCGGAGGAGATGATTAATGTCACCGGAGATATTTGCATAAGTAATTATTGCCGGGTGGTGACGGCTCTGACAGGTATTGAGCCGGCAGCCAGAGAGGGAAGGACAAGTGGCCGGACGAGGCAGAGCGCAGCGGATCTGCAGCAGCTGCTCAGGTGTTGTGTAAATGAAGACAAATCCGAGCGGCCGGTGTCTGCGGCCTGTGTGACCGCGCCGCCACCAGCCGTAATGTCAGCTCCATCCCGCGCTCATCACTCCTCCTAATTTGCTACTTCAAGTGTGAATTTCCGCAGACACAGGACATTAAGCTCCAGGATAAAGTCGTATCGTTCTGGCCGACAGCCAAACATCTGCACCATGGCGAGCGGGAGAAAGGGGCAAGCACAGTAAAAGGGGGCAAGAGCGGGAGAAGGAGGCGAGCGCAGTAAAAGGGTGCGAGAGCGGGAGAAGGGGGCGAGCGCAGTAAAAGGTGGTGAGAGCGGGAGAAGGAGGCGAGCACAGTAAAAGGGTGCGAGAGCGGGAGAAGGGGACGAGCACAGTAAAAGGGTGCGAGAGCGGGAGAAGGAGGCGAGCGCAGTAAAAGGGTGCGAGAGCGGGAGAAGGAGGCGAGCGCAGTAAAAGGGTGTGAGAGCGGGAGAAGGAGGCGAGCACAGTAAAAGGGTGCGAGAGCGGGAGAAGGGGACGAGCACAGTAAAAGGGTGCGAGAGCGGGAGAAAGAGGCGAGCACAGTAAAAGGGTGCGAGAGTGGGAGAAGGAGGCGAGCGCAGTAAAAGGGTGCGAGAGCGGGAGAAGGAGGCGAGCGCAGTAAAAGGTGGTGAGAGCGGGAGAAGGAGGCGAGCACAGTAAAAGGGTGCGAGAGCGGGAGAAGGGGACGAGCACAGTAAAAGGGTGCGAGAGCGGGAGAAGGAGGCGAGCGCAGTAAAAGGGTGCGAGAGCGGGAGAAGGAGGCGAGCGCAGTAAAAGGGTGTGAGAGCGGGAGAAGGGGGCAAGCGCAGTAAAAGTGGGCGAGAGCGGGAGAAGGAGGTGAGCGCAGTAAAAGGGTGCGAGAGCGGGAGAAGGGGGCGAGCACAGTAAAAGGGGGCGAGAGCGGGAGAAGGGGGCGAGTGCAGTAAAAGGGGATGACAGCGGGAAAATGGGGCAAGAGCGGGAGAAGGGGACGAGCACGCGAGAAGGGGCGAGCTCGGGAAAAGGTAGCGAGAACGGGAGAAGGGGGCGAGAGCAGGAAAGGGGGGCGAGCGCGGGAGAAGGGGTGATCGCGGGAGAAGGGGCGAGAGCTGGAGAAGGGGGCAAACATGGGAAAAGGGGATGACAGCGGGAGAATGGGGCGAACGCAGGAGAAGGGCGAGAGCAGGAGAAGTGGGCGATCGCGGGAGAAGGGCGAGCACGGGAGAAGGGGCGAGAGCGGGAGAAGGGGTGATCGCGGGAGAAGGGGGCGAGTGCGGAAGAAGGGGCGAGCGCGGGAGAAGGGGGTAAGAGCAGGAGAAGGGGGCGAGCGCAGGAGAAGGGGGCAAGAGCAGGAGAAGAAGGCAAACGCTGGAGAATGGGGCGAGAGCGGGAAAAGGGGGCAACATCAGGAGAAGGGGTGAGCGACGGAGAAGGGGACGAGAACGGTAAAAAGGGCGCAAGTGCGGGAGAAGGGGTGAGCGCAGGAGAAGGGGGCAAGAAGGGAGAAGGAGGCGAGCACGGGAGAAGAGGGAGAATGTGGAGGAAGGGGGTGAGCGTGGGAGAGTGGGGAAAGCGTGGGATAAAGGGGTGATTGCAAGAGAAGGGGGCGAGCGCAAAATGGGAGAGTTAGGGAGAACGTGGGAGCGTGAGTAAAGAGGGTGAGAGCGGGAGGGAGCATGGTAAGGGGCCGAGCACAGGAGAAGGGGGCAAGAGCGGGAGTAGGTGGCGAGCACAGAAGAGAGCCAGTGCTGGAGAGGGGGGCGATTGCTGGAGAAGGGGGTGAGCGCTTGATAAGGGGGGAGGTGGGAGAAGGGAGGGAGCGCGGGAGAAGGGGTCAAGCACTGAATAAAGGGGCAATTGCAAGAGAAGGGGGTGAGCTTGGGAGAAGGGGGCGAGCGCAGGACAAGGGGGCGAGAGCCAGAGAATGGGGCAAGCATGGAACAATGGGGCTAAACCGGGAGAAGAGAGCGAGCGCGGGAGAAGGGGACAAGCGGAGGAGAAGGGGGCGAGCGCGGGAAAAGTGAGCAAGAGCAGGAGAAAAGGGCAAGAGTGAGAGTAGTGGACGAGCACGGGAGAAGGGGCGAGCGCGGTAAAAGGGGGTGACAGCGGGAGAAGGGGGCGAGCACGGGAAAAGGGGATGAACGCAGGAAAAGGGGGTGAGAGTGGGAGAAAGGGGCGAGCGTGGGAGAAGGGGGCGAGCACAGGAAAAGGGGGCAAGCGCAGGAAAAGGGGGAGAGCGTGGGATAAGGGGGCGAGTGCAGGAAAAGGGGGCGAGTGTGGGAAAAGGGGACGAGCACAGGAGAAGGGGGTGAGAGCGGGAGAAGGGGGTGAGAGCGGGAGAAGTGGGCGAGAGTGGGAGAAGGGGACGAGCGTGGGATAAGTGAGCGAGAGCAGGAGAAGAGGGCAATTGAAAGAGAAGGGGGCGAGTGTGGGAGAAAGGGGGGGGAACGTGGGAGAAGGGGGCGAGCGCGGGAGAAACGGGCGAGCATGGGTAAAGAGAGCAAGAGCGGTATAAAGGGGCGAGCCCTGGATAAAGGGGCAATTGCAAGAGAAGGGGGAGAGCACGGGAGAAGGGGGCGAGCACGGGAGAAAGGGGTGAGTGCAGAAGGGGTGAGCAAGGGATAAAGGGGCGATTACAAGAAAAGGGGGCAAGCATGGGAGAAGGGGGCGAGAACGGGAGGAGGGGGTGAGAGCGGAAGAAGAGGGCGAGAGCGGGAGAAGGGGTCGAGCGTGGGAGAAAGGGGCGAGCATGGGTAAAGAGAGTGAGAGCGGTATAAAGGGGCAAGCACTGGATAAAGGGGCAATTGCAAGAGAAGGGGGCGAGAGCGGGAGAAAGGGACGATTGAAAGAGAAGGGGGCGAGAGCGGGAGAAGGGGACGAGTGTGACAACCAGCAGCAGAGATAGTGGCAGAGATTCTCTGAGCAGCGAATCGGCCTCATCTCACAAGTGGCTGCTGGGAAATCTGTATGTGCGAGGGGGAAATTACTATCCTCAATCCCAGAATTACGCCACCCTGCGGTTACCAAACCTGCTGTGTAAGCTCCTCCCTATTGTGGTTGCCCCTCCCCTTACCTGTAAAAGGGGAGGAGCAAGTTTTGCTGTATGTTTCCTGTTGCTCGTGTGCCGCCATCATACGTCTTTACCAACCGTAATGTCCAGTACAGTGATATCCGCACCCCGCTCTTAGGAGCAGCCAAATGTATCACTACTCCCATCATCCCTGACCTCGGAGCTGACAATCTATCACACAATGTATCACTACTCCCATCATCCCTGACCCCAGGAGCTCACAATCTAATCTCCTATCACACAGTGTATCACTGCTCCCATCATCCCTGACCCCAGGAGCTGACAATCTAGTCTCCTATCACACAATGTATCACTACTCCCATCATCCCTGACCCCCGGAGCTCACAATGTAATCTCCTATCACACAGTGTATCACTACTCCCATCATCCCTGACCCCAGGAGCTCACAATCTAATCTCCTATCACACAGTGTATCACTACTCCCATCATCCCTGACCTCGGAGCTGACAATCTGTTTGGGTAAGAATACAAGGAGAGAACAACGGAAAGGACACCATTGTAGGCATTTACTACAGGCCACCTGGGCAAGCTGAAGATATGGATGAACTCTTTATGTATCAAATGACCAAGTTCTCCAAAAAATATGACGTAGTGGTCATGGGAGATTTCAACTATCCAGACATTTGTTGGGAATCTCTCTCAAGTAAAACTAACAGGTCAAGCAAATTCTTATCCTCTCTTGCTGACAACTTTATCTTCCAAAAGGTAGGGGAGAAAACAAGGGGATCTGCTACTTTGGATCTAATCCTTATAAACAGGGAGGAAATGGTTGAGGAGGTAAAGGTGGCTGGGACCCTAGGAGGCAGCGATCATGCTATTATAGAATTTTGGATAACTAGAGGAGGAAGACATGTGAAGACTCAGACTTCAAGGTTAGATTTTAGAAAGGCAGATTTTAAGAGACTCAGAAAGAGAATAGGAGGGATCCAATGGCTGGATGTCCTTAAGGACAAAAATGTCCAGGAAGGATGGGAAATTTTTAAAAATGAGATTCTCAAAGCACAATCGTTAACAATCCCGAAAAGTAGGAAGAATGGGAAGCATTTAAGGAAACCAGGTTGGATGAACACAGAACTTAAACACATGCTAAAAAGAAAGAAAGAAATGTTTATTAAATGGAAAGAGGGAGGCATATCTAAAGAAGATTATAATGCAGTCTGCAGATCCTGCAGGGCACGTATCAGGTTAGCTAAAGCTGACAATGAATTAAGGCTTGCAAGAGATGTCAAAAGCAATAAAAAAGGATTTTGGGGGTATGTCAAAAGTAAAAGAAAAGTCAAAGATGCTATAGGATTTTTACAGGATGAAAATGGAGAAATGGTAAGAGAGGATGTTGAGAAGGCCGAACTTTTTAATTCCTATTTTGCATCTGTTTTTTCTCAGAAAGAAAATGTAACATCAACTGATCTTCACTGTCCTTTTAAAGGAATAGAGGAATCCAAGTTATCTGTAAACAGAAAGATTGTGAGGGAATATTTAGCTAACATAAATGAGTTCAAGTCTCCAGGTCCAGATGAATTACACCCCAGAGTACTGAAGGAGATCGTAGAAGAAATTTTAGAACCACTCTCCATAATCTTTGAAAATTCTTGGAGAACAGGAGAAGTCCCAGAAGACTGGAGAAGAGCAAATGTTGTTCCTATCTTCAAAAAGGGGAAGAAGGTGGACCCAGGGAACTATAGGCCGGTGAGTCTGACTTCTATACCAGGAAAGATCTTTGAACAAATTATTAAACAACATGTATGTAAGTACATGGATAAGAATGAAGTGATTAACCAGAGTCAGCATGGGTTTGTAACTAACAAGTCATGTCAGACTAACTTAATTTCCTTCTATGACAGAATCACTGACTGGGTGGATCAGGGAAATGCTGTAAATATAGTATATCTTGACTTCAGCAAAGCATTTGACAAAGTATCTCACACCATCCTTATTGAAAAAATGACCAAGTATGCAATGGACCAGGCAACTGTTAGGTGGATTCATAACTGGCTTAGTGATCGGACTCAAAGGGTGGTTGTAAATGGCTTCACATCCAGCTGGATGAATGTCTCAAGTGGGGTACCACAGGGCTCCGTCCTGGGACCTGTATTGTTCAACATCTTTATCAATGATTTAGATGAAGGAATTGAGGGTAAACTGATTAAATTTGCTGATGACACAAAGCTAGGAGGGATAGCTAATACTAGAGAAGAGAGAGAGAGGATTCAAAAAGACCTAAATAAACTGGAGCAGTGGGCAGCAACCAACAGAATGGTTTTTAACAGGGAAAAATGCAAAGTACTACATCTGGGCAATAAAAATGAAAAAAGCATATACAGAATGGGAGGAATAGAGCTAAGCAACAGTACATGTGAAAAAGACTTAGGTATACTAATAGATCATAGACTAAACATGAGTCAACAGTGTGATGCAGCAGCAAAAAAGGCAAATACAATTCTGGGATGTATTAACAGAAGCATACAGTCTAGATCACGTGAAGTCATTATCGGTCTTTACTCCTCTTTGGTCAGACCTCATCTGGAATACTGTGTACAGTTTTGGGCACCACATTTTAAAAAAGACATAGACAAACTGGAGCAAGTTCAGAGAAGAGCGACCAGAATGGTGACTGGTCTGCAAACCATGTCCTATGAGGAACGGTTGCAGGATTTGGGAATGTTTAGCTTGCAAAAAAGAAGACTGAGAGGAGACTTAATAGCTGTCTACAAATATGTCAAGGGCTGTCACATTGTAGAAGGATCATCTTTATTCTCATTTGCACAAGGAAAGACTAGAAGCAATGGGATGAAACTAAATGGGAGGAGACACAGATTAGATATTAGAAAAAACTTTTTGACAGTTAGGGTGATTAATGAGTGGAACAGGCTGCCACGAGAGGTAGTGAGTTCCCCTTCAATGGACGTCTTCAAACAGAGGCTGGACAGACATCTGTCTGAGATGATCTAGTGAATCCTGCTTTGAGCAAGGGGTTGGACCAGATGACCCAGGAGGTCCCTTCCAACTCTACCATTCTATGATTCTATGAATCTAATCTCCTATAACACAGTGTATCACTACTCCCATCATCCCTGACCCCAGAGCTCACAATCTAATCTCCTATCACACAATGTATCACTACTCCCATCATCCCTGACCCCAGAGCTCACAACCTAATCTTATCACACAATGTATCACTACTCCCATCATCCCTGACCCCAGGAGCTCACAATCTAATCTTATCACACAGGGTATCACCACTCCCATCATCCCTGACCCTGGAGCTGACAATCTAATCTCCTATCACACAATGTATCACTACTCCCATCATCCCTGACCCCAGAGTTCACAATCTAATCTTATCACACAGTGTATCACTACTCCCATCATCCCTGACCCCAGAGCTCACAATCTAATCTTATCACACAGTGTATCACTACTCCCATCATCCCTGACCCCAGAGCTCACAATCTAATCTTATCACACAGTGTATCACTGCTCCCATCATCCCTGACCCCAGAGTTCACAATCTAATCTTATCACACAGTGTATCACTACTCCCATCATCCCTGACCCCAGAGCTCACAATCTAATCTCCTATCACACAATGTATCACTACTCCCATCATCCCTAATCCCAGGAGCTCACAATCTAATCTCCTATTACACAATGTATCACTACTCCCATCATCCCTAATCCCAGGAGCTCACAATCTAGTCTCCTATCACACAATGTATCTCTACTCCCATCATCCCTGACCCCAGGAGCTCACAATCCAATCTCCTATCACACAATGTATCACTACTCCCATCATCCCTGACCCCGGAGCTCACAATCTAATCTCCTATCACACAGTGTATCTGACGCACCCCTGGGCCTTCGTCGCGCGGCATCGCGCGCACGGGAGCTTACCCGGAGCCGGATCTGTTGAGGGTTGTAGTCTCGTGGCGGTGACCCGGTCCGTGCCCAGGGAGTCAAACTGAGCGGCGATGTATTAGCGGTAGATGTTGGACGACTACGCCACCCGTTGAGTACAGCTAAGGAGCTGCTGCTGCAGGGCAGACCGCTGAGGCCGGTGGTAGGATTGTGCAGCGTGATAGTATAACCCCCAACGGGAGGGGTATGGCCTCAGGGCAGCCGACGTGGATGATGGGGGTAGCAGGAACCACTCAGAGACGATGCGGTGTAGTTCAGGGTCCTTACTGGTGACAAAGATAGACCCTCCCGGAGTACTGGCTAGCGGTTGGGGCCTGGTCAGTCCTTGAGCAGATGGGATCTCCCCTGGCCAGGCGGAGTTGTAGGCCTCCCAAACTAACGATACTCTTCTGGCTACCTTGCTAGAAGCGAGTATAAGTAGCCCACGTCCCTGAGTGTACCGTGTGGTGCTCACCCGTATGGCCGGTGACTCGGGGCCTTCTAGTAGCTTCCGCTCCACGACGGCGGTGCTGGTCCCATGCGTGTGACCGTGCCTTCGGGTTTCTTGGCCAGAGGACCTGAAATCCCCTGCCTGACGGATTCTGCTGCTGGGTAGGAGTTAGTCCCCACAGCCTCGGACTCCGGGTCCGGTAAGAAATCTTCTCAGTCAGGGCGAGCTCTGCAGCTGCCAGCCCCTGACTCTTTGTAACACTGCTCCCACCGAGCTCCTGTTGTTTCTTCCTATGCTGCTTCTCTTCTCTACTTCTGGCATGGCCCAGGAGCTGGGCCCAGCCGGAGCCACAGCTCCCTGTCAGCCCTCCTGGCTGAACTCTCCCTCTCAACTCTCTAACCCTGCCTCAGACCCCAGGTTTATATAGGGGAAGTCCTTCCCCTCCCAGGACTGGGCAAGAGGTGTGGCATGCATAGGATTCCTGACCAAGAGACCTCCCACCTGCTCTCAGACATAACATTGCATTACTGTGGAAACCAGACCCCTGGGGTGCCACATTCCCCCCTAGTGAAATTTAGTACTCCGGGACTAAACATATTTTTAAACATAACAAAGTATAAACAATAATAATACAATAAGAAAAACACATAAAGATGGTTACGGCGTGTCCGCAACCGGGTGCAGTTTTTGAAGAAAAGCAAGGTGTCCATTTCACCAAAACAGGGAGACGTAACCAGGTAGGGGTCTGTCCTGCCCCGAGTCCTTAACAGTCTTTAGTCCGTCCTGGGTTACGCTCCAACTATGTACAAAGGATTCCCGGTAAATCCACCAAAGACTCCCATAAATTACTAGAAACACATAATTATTTACAGGATATGGCCGCTCTCAGTCCTCGGCCAGTGGGGATAAGGAATGGCTGCTCACAGTCCTCAGCCTGGTTTAAGATAGGGGCACATGGGGAACAATTCACTAATCCCAACGGGGACCATATTTTAATTAGCAGCAGTCCTTGTACCCTTACGGGTAACTATTTACAGCTCTTTATTCACGCTACTTCCCTTTAGTAGCTATGTCCTCTTTGTGCTCCCTCCTGAGGGTAGTCCTCAGACCCGTCCGGGTCCTCTTGGCTTTCCTCGTATTGGTAGTACTGCAGCTCCTCCTCGGTTAGCTGGGTTAGTATCTCTGCGACAGTCCTCCTCCCAGGTGGCCAGGACTTTACCTCCCTTTGGGCTGCCCCGGTTAATTGGGCCACCAGGATGCTCACTTTTTGCTCCTCTGTGAGGGGGTACACCTGGAAGAGGCTATCCAGCTTTTCTCTAAAGTCATGCAGGGTATGTGACTCCCCTGAGTACTGGGGTAGCCAGGCTGCCCCCGGGATATAGGGCATGGTGAAAGGCATGACCGCAACAGCGGTGGCGCTGGCGGGGGTTGAAGCGGTGAAGCTTTCCTCCGTATCCGGCATCCTTCTCCCCCCTAGTGGACCGTGGCCTACCTTGCGATGATCCTCTTCCGTAGGCCGCGGCTCCGCAGTGGATCGTCAGGGTTGAGGACCTTCCGTCGCGCTCCTGTGACGTCGGCGTCTGCTGGGCTCCTTCCAGGACCTTACGCAACGTCCGGACGTGAGGCGGGGCTTCAGTTCTCGCGCGCTTTCGGAGTCCACGCCCCTCTTCTTCCCGCGCGGCGTCCTCAAGATGGCGTCCAATGGCGGGAAAACTCCACGTATGGCGGGAAGAAGGCTGAAGATGGCGCCGGATGGCGGGAAAACTCCACCGATGGCGGGAAGGAAGTGGAAGATGGCGCCGGATGGCGGGAATCTTCATCACAGGTAAGTTTGAACAGTCTTTTTCAGGCACGCAGTACCCGGTGGTTGCGGGCACGAAATCCTGCCGACTACGCCAAAAGTTGACGCACCCCTTGGGCTTCGTCGCGCGGCATCGCGCGCACGGGAGCTTACCCGGAGCCGGATCTGTTGAGGGTTGTAGTCTCGTGGCGGTGACCCGGTCCGTGCCCAGGGAGTCAAACTGAGCGGCGATGTATTAGCGGTAGATGTTGGACGACTACGCCACCCGTTGAGTACAGCTAAGGAGCTGCTGCTGCAGGGCAGACCGCTGAGGCCGGTGGTAGGATTGTGCAGCGTGATAGTATAACCCCCAACGGGAGGGGTATGGCCTCAGGGCAGCCGACGTGGATGATGGGGGTAGCAGGAACCACTCAGAGACGATGCGGTGTAGTTCAGGGTCTTTACTGGTGACAAAGATAGACCCTCCCGGAGTACTGGCTAGCGGTTGGGGCCTGGTCAGTCCTTGAGCAGATGGGATCTCCCCTGGCCAGGCGGAGTTGTAGGCCTCCCAAACTAACGATACTCTTCTGGCTACCTTGCTAGAAGCAAGTATAAGTAGCCCACGTCCCTGAGTGTACCGTGTGGTGCTCACCCGTATGGCCGGTGACTTGGGGCCTTCTAGTAGCTTCCGCTCCACGACGGCGGTGCTGGTCCCATGCGTGTGACCGTGCCTTCGGGTTTCTTGGCCAGAGGACCTGAAATCCCCTGCCTGACGGATTCTGCTGCTGGGTAGGAGTTAGTCCCCACAGCCTCGGACTCCGGGTCCGGTAAGAAATCTTCTCAGTCAGGGCGAGCTCTGCAGCTGCCAGCCCCTGACTCCTTGTAACACTGCTCCCACCGAGCTCCTGTTGTTTCTTCCTATGCTGCTTCTCTTCTCTACTTCTGGCATGGCCCAGGAGCTGGGCCCAGCCGGAGCCACAGCTCCCTGTCAGCCCTCCTGGCTGAACTCTCCCTCTCAACTCTCTAACCCTGCCTCAGCCCTAGGTTTATATAGGGGAAGTTCTTCCCCTCCCAGGACTGGGCAGGAGGTGTGGCATGCATAGGATTCCTGACCAAGAGACCTCCCACCTGCTCTCAGACATAACATTGCATTACTGTGGAAACCAGACCCCTGGGGTGCCACATATCACTACTCCCATCATCCCTGACCCCGGAGCTCACAATCTAATCTTATCACACAATGTATCACTACTCCCATCATCCCTGACACCAGAGCTCACAATCTAATCTTATCACACAGTGTATCACTACTTCCATCATCCCTGACCCTGGAGCTGACAAGCTAATCTCCTATCACACAATGTATCACTACTCCAATCATCCCTGACCCCAGAGCTCACAATCTAATCTTATCACACAGTGTATCACTACTCCCATCATCCCCGACCCCAGAGCTCACAATCTAATCTCCTATCACACGGTGTATCACTACTCCCATCATCCCTGACCTCAGAGATCACAATCTAATCTCCTATCACACAATGTATCACTACTCCCATCATCACTGACCCCAGAGCTCACAATCTAATCTTATCACACAGTGTATCACTACTCCCATCATCCCTGACCCTGGAGCTGACAAGCTAATCTCCTATCACACAATGTATCACTACTCCCATCATCCCTGACCCCGGAGCTCACAATCTAATCTACTATCACACAGTGTATCACTACTCCCATCATCCCTGACCTCGGAGCTGACAATCTAATCTCCTATCACACAGTGTATCACTACTCCCATCATCCCTGACCCCAGAGCTCACAATCTAATCTCCTATCACACAATGTATCACTACTCCCATCATCCCTGACACCAGAGCTCACAATCTAATCTCCTATCACACAATGTATCACTACTCCCATCATCCCTAATCCCAGGAGCTCACAATCTAATCTCCTATCACACAATGTATCACTACTCCCATCATCCATGACCTCGGAGATCACAATCTAATCTCCTGTCACACAGTGTATCACTACTCCCATCATCCCTGACCCCAGAGCTCACAATCTAATCTCCTATCACACAGTGTATCACTACTCCCATCATCCCTGACCTCGGAGCTGACAATCTATCACACAGTGTATCACTACTCCCATCATCCCTGACCCCAGGAGCTGACAT